>NW_015171502.1:1302564-1335256 GCF_001447785.1 Gekko japonicus | reverse complement strand
AGGACGTCCTTCTTCACCCAAAGAGTGATTAACACTTGGAATTCACTGCCACAGGAAGTGGTGGGTGCTACAAGCATGGATGGCTTCAAAAGGGAATTAGATAAGCATATGGAGCAGAGGTCCATCAGTGGCTATTAGCCACAAGGTATAGCTAGGGGCTCTGGGGCAAGTGATGCTCTGTCTTCTTGGTGCTTGGGGGGGGTCAACAGTGGGAGGGCTTCTAATGTCCTGGCCCCACTGCTGGACCTCCTGATGGCACTGGTATTTCTGGCCACTGTGTGACACAGAGTGTTGGACTGGATGGGCCTTTGGCCTGATCCAACATTGGCGTCTCTGATGATGAAGAGGAAGAGGAAGAGGAAGAAGAGGAGGAGGAGATTGGATTTATATCCCGCCCTTCACTACCCAAAGGAGTCTCAGAGCAGCTTACAAACTCCTTTCCCTTCCCCTCCCTACAACAGACCCCCTGTGAGGTAGGTGGGGCTGAGAGAGCTCTTGACAGAAACTGTTCTTTTTCAAGGACAGCTCTTGTCAGAACTATGGCCTGCCCAAGGTCATCCAGCCAGGTGCGAGTGGAGGAGTGGGGAATCAAACCTAGCTCTCCTAGATTAGAGTCCACACACTTAACCACGACACCAAACTGGCTTATTTTCAAGCAGAGTTGCTAGGTCCCATCGACGCACCAGCAGGAGGTGGGAGGGAACTTTCCAGGAGCAGGAAGGAGCACTGCGACGTCCTTACGTCACCAGGAAGTGACGTATGCACGCTGGGCAGTGATGTTCTGGTCTGGGGCCAAACTCTTATGTTCTGGGGGCAAAACTCTTATGCCGCCTGATGTGCCTACATCTCTTCTGGGTTATGTATGCATGCTGCAGTTATTTTTGGCTTCTCAGAGGTAAGAAGGGATAATGGGGGGGGGGGAGCACACGAAAGCAGGAGACTCCCACCTGGACTGGGGGTCTGGCAACCCTGTTTTCAAGATCGCGAATAACCTGCCCCCCCCCACCCAAAATGGGTTGAAATTGCGTGGCCTAGTGTCACGGTGTCAGACCAGGGCAAGGGTCCCCCAACCTTTTTGGAACCTGCGGCCACCTTTGTAATTCCGCCACAGAGTGGAGGGGTCTGACCACAAAATGGCCGCCAGGAAACAGCAGAGTCCGCCACAAAATGGCCGCCGCAGCTTACTTTCAGTCACACTGTGAAGATCAAATCTCCAAGCCTCAACCAGAAGCGACGCTGGGCAAACGCCCCACCTGGACCTGCCCACATCCTAAAAACACTCAGCGGGCATCGTACCTTCAAGATCTCGTCCCCGATAATGATGATCCCCGCTGTCACAGATCCGTCCGAGGAACTCGCTACGGGACTGGAACCCATGTTGTTGCTCTGGGCCGCCATGGCTTGGAGGTGCCCGCTCTGCCGCCGCGCACGCAGAATGCTCCTGCACACACCAAGGGTCCGGAGCATCAGCCTTGAGCATTCAGAGCCTGGCAGCTCTATACACTGCGCTGGGATGGCCCCATGGCTGGGCCTGGAGGGGGGGGGGGGGGAGATCACAGAGATTCTTATCCGGATAGTGCACCCATAAACATGTTGCAAGCAGCCATATTATTAGTGGAAAGTGCCGACAAGTCGCAGACAACTTATGGCCAGTGTTCCCTCTAAGCTGAGTTGGTGTGAGCTAGCTCACAGTTTTTTAGCCTCCAGCTCACAGATTTTTGTCTTGGCTCAGGAAGGAGGGCTCCAGAGCAAACTAATTTATTCAGTACCCAAATCACTTGCTCACAACTTTAATGCCAGTAGCTCACAAAGTAGAATTTTTGCTCACAAGACTCCACAGCTTAGAGGGAACATTGCTTATGGCGACCCTACAGAGCTGGGTGTCAAACGTATGGCCCGGGGGCCAAAAGCGGCCCGTTCGGAGCTCTTCCCCGGCCCTCAAGCAAAATAATAATAATAATAATAATAATAATAATACTTTCGATTTACTGATCGCTTTTTCCCACACACCTGTGGGCTCAGAGCGATTTACAGTTACTCATAACAGTTGGACTAACAATACTCATGGGGGATAGGGAAGACAACATACAGTATTTTTAATTACACACACATTGTAGCTGGCCGGGGATTCAACTGCGAGCTGGATCAGTCGTGTTCCGACGACATCGGCTGGCTGATGACGTCAAGGCTTCTTGATGTCGCGCTGCCACACTGCCACCGCCTGGCCAACTCGCTCCACTGCAGGGATGCTGAAACAGATCTTTCAGCTTGTGATCTTGCTTACAAAAGGGTACTCTCCCTTTTGTGGTATTCCTTGGGGAAAAAACCTAGTCTTGCATATGGTTAAAACATTTATTGGGGCTTTTGTGGATTCCCCAGTAAATCAATGGCTTTCACCGCTAGGAATCAATTGCTTTTGTTTGTATTTTGAGTAAAAAAATTATATTGTTCATTGGGGTTGCCTGTGTCCTTTATAAAGTTTATATCTCCGGTACCTGGCATCATAATACCTCCCCCCTCCAACATAGCACGGGACCTCAGAGCCCCACAATTCAGGAGGGTAGCCATGTTGGTCTGAAGCAGCAGAACCAAGTCTCAGTCCAGTGGCACCTTTAAGACCAACAAAGTTTTAGTCAAGGTATCAGCTTTTGTGTGTACGCACACTTCTTCAGATACATCGAAACGGAAGTTGCCAGTCCATACATATAGGCAGAAGGTAAGCACAGCAGGGTCTCAGTTAATTAGTCTCAGCATTCCACATTTAAGGAGGGCACATCTGCCCATAAGTCTCCGATTCTGATATAATTTGTTTCCTTCACTGTGTCATAAGAACATAAGAACATAAGAGACGCCAATGTTGGATCAGGCCAAAGGCCCATCCAGTCCAACACTCTGTGTCACACAGTGGCCAGAAATACCAGTGCCATCAGGAGGTCCAGCAGTGGGGCCAGGACATTAGAAGCCCTCCCACTGTTGACCCCCCCCCCAAGCACCAAGAAGACAGAGCATCACTTGCCCCAGAGCCCCTAGCTATACCTTGTGGCTAATAGCCACTGATGGACCTCTGCTCCATATGCTTATCTAATTCCCTTTTGAAGCCGTCCATGCTTGTAGCACCCACCACTTCCTGTGGCAGTGAATTCCATGTGTTAATCACTCTTTGGGTGAAGAAGTACTTCCTTTTATCCGTTCTAACCCGACCGCTCAGCAATTTCATGGAGTGCCCACGGGTTCTTGTATTGTGAGAAAGGGAGAAAAGTACCTCTTTCTTTACCTGCTCTTTCCCATGCATAATCTTATAAACCTCGATCATGTCACCCCTCAGTCGTCTTTTCTCCAAGCTAAAGAGCCCTAAGTGCTTTAACCTTTCCTCATAGGGAAAGTGTTCCAACCCTTTTATCATTCGAGTTGCCCTTTTCTGCACTTTTTCCAAAGCTATAATATCCTTTTTAAGGTGTGGTGACCAGAACTGCACACAGTATTCCAAATGAGGTCTCACCATTGATTTATATAGGGGCATTATTATATTGGCTGATCTGTTTTCAATACCCTTCCTAATAATCCCCAGCATAGCATTGGCCTTCTTTATTGCAGTCACACACTGTCTCGACATTTTCAGTGAGTTATCCACTACAACTCCAAGATCTCTCTCTTGCTCAGTCTCTGCCAGTTCAGACCCCATCAATGTGTATTTATATTTAGGATTTTTGGCTCCAATGTGCATCACCTTGCACTTGGCCACATTGAACCCCATTTGCCATGTTGACGCCCACTCGCCCATCCTTGACAGATCCCCTTGGAGTGCCTCACAATCCTCACTGGTTTTCACCACCCTGAACAACTTTGTATCATCCGCAAATTTAGCCACTTCACTGCTTACTCCCATCTCCAAATCATTAATGAACAAGTTAAAAAGCAGTGGACCAAGTACTGATCCCTGCGGTACCCCACTGCTTACCACCCTCCACTGAGAAAATTGCCCACCTACACTCACTCTCTGTTTTCTATGAACTAGCCAGTTTTTGATCCATAAAAGGACTTGTCCTTCTATCCCATGATTTTTGAGCTTACTTAGGAGCCTTTGATGAGGAACTTTATCAAAAGCTTTCTGGAAGTCAAGGTAAATAATATCTATTGGATCCCCCTTGTCCACATGTTTGTTCACCCCCTCAAAGAACACTAACAGGTTAGTGAGACAAGATCTTCCCTTACAGAAACCGTGCTGAGTCTGCCTCAATAGGTTTTGTTCATCTATGTGCCTACTAATTCTTTCCTTAATAATGGTTTCCACCAATTTACCCGGTATCGACGTCAGACTGACTGGCCTGTAATTTCCCGGATCTCCTCTGGAACCCTTTTTAAAGATGGGAGTGACATTAGCTACCTTCCAATCCTCAGGAATGGAGGCAGATTTTAAGGAAAGATTACATATCTTTGTCAGGAGATCTACAAGTTCACATTTGAGTTCTTTCAGAACTCTCGGATGTATGCCATCTGGGCCTGGTGATTTTTCAGTTTTTAAGTTGTCTATCAGTTTTAGGACCTCCTCTCTCATCACCTCAATCTGACTCAGGTCTTCCAACACCCCTCCTGAAATCAGTGGTTCTGGAGTGGGCAAGCACTTCTCATCTTCCACAGTGAAGACGGAGGCAAAAAATGCATTTAGCTTCTCAGCCATTTCCCTATCATCCTTCAATACTCCTTTTACCCCTTGGTCGTCCAAGGGCCCCACTGCCTCCCTGGCTGGTTTCCTGTTTCTAATGTATTTGAAGAAAGTTTTATTGTTGGTTTTTACGTTTTTTGCTATATGCTCCTCATATTCCCTTTTTGCCTGCCTGACCTCAGACTTGCATTTTATTTGCCATAGCCTGTGTTCCGTTTTATCAGCCTCACTGTGACTAGCTTTCCACTGCTTAAAGGAATTCTTTTTACTTTTTACAGCCTCCATTACTCTGTTTGTTAACCATGCAGGCTTTTTCCTATACCTGTTTGTGCCTTTCCTAACCTGCGGAATATATATTTTTTGAGCTTCTAGGATCGTAGTTTTAAATAGATCCCAAGCTTCCCCAATTGTTTTGACCCTTTCTACTTTTCCTTTCAGTTTCCTCCCCACGTGTCCCCTCATATCAGAGAAATTACCCCTTTTAAAGTTAAAAATGGTTGTGTGAGTCTTTTTGGCCAATTCTCTATTTGTACAAATGATGAACTCAACAACATTATGATCACTGTTTCCAAGCGGTGCAATCACTTTTACATCTCTCACCAGGTCTTGAGTGTTACTTAGGACCAAATCAAGGATCGCCTCTCCCCTGGTAGGTTCCGTGACCATCTGCTCCATAGCACAGTCATTTAGAGTGTCTAGAAACTCAATCTCTTTTTCCCGACTAGAACACATATTGACCCAATCAATGTGTGGGTAGTTAAAATCACCTATTATTACACAGTGTTTTTGTCTAGTTGCTATCTTTAAGGCATTCATCATTTTATAATCCTCCTCTATCTTTTGATCTGGTGGGCGATAACAAACTCCCAGTGTTAAGTTTCCTTTTGGCCCCCCTATTTCAACCCATAGAACTTCCAGAAGCGAATCCAATTCACTTAGCCTCTCAATCTTTCTAGACTTTATACCCTCTCTGACATACAGAGCTACCCCACCTCCAACCCTTCCCCCCCTATCCTTCCGATATAATATATAACCGGGAATCACTGTGTCCCACTGATTTTCCTCATCCCACCAAGTTTCAGAAATACCCACAATGTCTATTTTTCCCTCCACAACAAGAGCTCCCCCCCCCCCAACCCCTCCCCCCCTATCCTTCCGATATAAGTTTCCTTTTGGCCCCCCCCCCCGGAATAAAACCCAAACAAATGGTGACCGTATAAACTAAGCTTGTTATTCCAGTTTGGTCCTTGCATCTGTTAAACACCTTTATGAAGCTGAATGCTAATTTGCGGCTCACCCTCTCTCTATATGCATGGACCGGCAATTTTCATTTCAATGTATCTGAAGAAGTGCGCGTGCACACGAAAGCGGATACCTTGAATAAAACTTTGTTGGTCTTAAAGGTTCCCCTGGATTCATATTCGACATCTACCATATTTACTATGTCTTTATTTAAAATGTTGGTACCCCTCCTTTCCCTCAGAGGGCCCAAGGTGGCTTATAGGCCTCAGGTAGCTTATAGTGAACCTGCCAATAAGCATCAAAAGTTACATTTAAAAATCATCACTATTAAAAATCATCAAGGAAAATATCAGCTGCCATAATTAAACCCCAGTCCAGTGGCACCTTTAAGACCAAGTTTCGTTCAGGTACAAGCTCTCCCTCCTCTGCAAGGACAGATCTGCACGTTCCCCCCTCCCCCATAGCTAGCAATCCAAAACAGTCCAGTGGCGCCTGAGCGGTGGGTGTTGCCTTCTGACACACTTCCGGTGATGTCAGGGGGTGTGGCCCATGCAAATAAGTTATGCTAATGAGCTCCTGCACCTCTTTTTCTACGAAATGACCCCTGGTGTTCAGCCAGAAGAAATGTCTCTGATTCAGAAAGGGTCCAGTTCTAGTCTGCTTCTATTGGAGGGGGGGTCATCTAAACAAATAGGCAGTTTTATTAGATCACCTGCTTTCACAGGCAATAAAGGCGGAAAGTAGCTAAGACACACACACCCCCAATCCTTGGCAACTCATCAGTTCTCCCTTTCCTATTTATTGAGAATATTTCAACCACGATTCAGAATCCTTAGGGTTGCCAGGTTCACCCCCCTCCTGCCACCAGCAGGGGATGGGGGGCAATGTTCCCTCTAAGCTGAGTGAGTGTGAGCTAGCTCACGGTTTTTGAGCCTCTGGCTCACACATTTTTGTCTCAGCTCAGGACGGAGGGCTCCAGAGCAAACCAATTTATGCAGCAGCCAAATCACTCGCTCACAACTTTAATGCCAGGAGCTCACAAAGTAGCATTTTTGCTCACAAGACTCCATAGCTTAGAGGGAACATTGATGGGGGGGGGAGTAGGGTTGCCAGATCTAGGTCGGGAAACTCCTGGAGATTTGGGGGTGCACGGAGGACATGGACCTCAGTGGGTTGCAATGCCGTAGAGTTCACTCTCCAAAGCATCCATTTTCTCCAGGGGAAGTGTCGTCGGGAAATGGGCTGTAATTGCAGGGGATCCCCCAAGTCCCACCTGGAGGCTGGCATCCCCCGCTTGAAGCAGCCTGCAGCTGAAAACCACAATAACCAGCAGCATCCCCCCTTGCCAACCAAGGCACCCAGGAATCCTGGCGTTCATGCCATGCCAACAGACATCCCCCACCCAACCTAGGACCCAAGAGCCCAGGTTGCCAGTTACTCAGGACCACAATCCTCGTTTGCTCCTGTGCCTTTTGGGAAAGCTTTGAGACAGGGGTGTCGAACTCATTTGTTACACGGGCCGGATCTGACATAAATGAGACCTTGCTGGGTCGGGCCATGTGTGTGCCAGGTAGCGGAGATATTAACTTTATAAAGGACACAAACACAAAGGGCTTTTTTAAAACTTAAAAACATGCTTCAAACATTAGCCCTCTTGCAATGTTTTGTTTATTTAACAGTGTCTGATAACTGACACCTCTTGCTCTGAATTATTGCATCAAAATGTCTGTGCTGTTGCAATCTTGAGTATGGCTGTTCAGGTGTGTCTCTGTAAGCTGCAAACCTACGATGACGCGGCAGAACTGGAAGAAGAAGCAGAAGACAGCCAGTTCCACTGTGGGCCTGATAGAAGCGGGGGGGGGGGGGTCTGATCCACAGCCCTCAGGCCGCATGTTTCACACCCCTGCTTTAAGAGGTAGAAATAATAGCTTGTCTTACCTTGGAGCAAAACAGGATCATCAGCTCTAAACTGCTGTCAAGAGCACAACTACACAGCAGGAAGGCGGGAGCTCATAAATTGGCAAGCCGATTCCCAGCCAGATATTTGGTTAAAAAGTAGGGGTCCCAGCATTCAAGCCTGCACGAATACGTTTTCGCCTGACCACCACGGTCCCTGAAATCTAATAGGAAGCCCACCCTGTAAGGAAAGGGAGAGGCACTCTGCACACGCTCAGAGGCACCCTCGTTTGTGAGTTCAGATTCTCCAGGGACGAGTTCTTAATACTAAAAAATCTATCCCGCTGCTGAGCTTTGCGAAGCCCCAACTCACGACAGGTTTTCTCCCCGCTTCCTTCGCACTTACCCACCGTCCAAGCTCAAAGCGACTCGAATCTCCACCCGCTCCCAGCCTTCCTTTGCCATTGGCTGCTCCAGCCACTACTTCCTCACCTATTGGACAGCAGGGTAAACGAGGGAGGGAAAACGAATGGCTATTCGAAACCTCTGATTGGTCACAATGATTTTTTCCGTACCAGCCTGATTGCTCTTTGTCCAGAAGGCAGAGCACTGCGGGAAAACTACATTCCCCAGCAGGCTTTGCGACACAACATTGTTTACAAAAAGCCACCGTGGGCACCAAAGTCCGCTATAGGTGCAATCTGGGGTTGCCATACTTTGCAAAATTCAGAAAGAGGACAGGTTTCCCGAGTGACTACTTCAGACAAATGATCACTATGACAAATCTCATTTTAAATGCTCCTCCTCTTTAAGCGGTGATAATTGCTCCTGGCTAGGAATATTCCTAACTTTCCAACCCGAAAAGAGGACATTTTCATCCGTTTGTAAGAGCCCAAAAGAGGGACACCAAAAAAAAGAAAAAGAAAAAAAAGACATCTGTCATACTGAGGAGGTCCTTGTGTTTGCCCTTTGCCGCTTCACAGGGCTCAAAAGACCGAATGGTCTTTAGGGTTGCCAGGTCTGGGTTGGAAAATACCTGGAGACTTCGGGGGTGGATCCAGGAAAGGTGCAAGATCTGATTCTGCTCTACAGGATTGTACTGAGTGTTTTCTCAAATTGGGCTGGGGAAACACACACACTCAGACAGGATTATTTTCTGCACTTCGAAATAAGAAGAGCCCTGCTGGATCACACCAGTGGTCCATCTAGCCCAGCCTCCTGTTTCACACAGTGGCCTCAACCAGTTCCTCTTGAGAGCCAACAACAGGATAGAGTCCGAGGCCTTCCCCTCATAAGAACATAAGAGAAGCCCTGCTGGATCAGACCAGTGAGGGTCCATCTAGTCCTGCCTCACACAGTGGCCTCAACCAGTTCCTCCGGAGGGCCCACAACAGAACACTGAGGACAAGGCCTTCCCCTGCTGTTGCCTCCTGGTTCTGGGATTCAAAGGATTAGTGCTTCTGAATGTGGAGGTTCCCCTCAGTCACCATGGCTAGTAGCCATTGAAAGACATATCCTCCATTAATCTATCTAATCCCCCTTTAAAGATGTCCGTTCCTGTGGCCAACACTACATCCTCTGGGAGCAAATTCCACTTTTTAATCACTCTCTGTATAAAGCAGCATTTCCTTTTGTCCATCCTGAACTTACTGCCCATCAGCTTCATGAGGCTTGACTACTGCATTGTATTCTGCATTGAACCACCCTTGAACACAACTTGAAAACATCAGCTGGCACAAAATGCAGCAGTCCAGTTGCTGACATGGTCAAGTAGGTCTAGTTATATTGTGGAAATTTTACATTTACACTAATTACAGCTTCTTTCTGGGTTCAAATCAAGGTGCTATTTTGGAGCTTTACAATCTAAGACCCACTTACTTATTGGACAGTGTAAGGATTCCTTGTTTTTTGTGTGTGCGTGTCTCTTTAAAAGTTTGGTTGCATGGCGGTTGTAGATAGAGTGGTTGAGAGAGGCAAGTGTGGTATGATTGGTGGTTGACAGAGAGGGGGAGGGGTTTTGGAAGTGAAAATGAGTGGATGAGTATGTATGTCAATCAGGTTTTACAGTTACACTTTTTGACAGTTGATAAGTTCAGTGAGTTCTGTGTGTGAGGGAAGTGAGAAGCAGTCCTGTGTGGAATAAGTTAGTTTAGTGAGAAACAGAAGGAAGGCTGAGAGAATAGGAACAAATAAATAAAAGTTTAATTGAAGACAAGTTATAGGAAAGGCTGTATGTCCTGGAGAGAAACAGTGAAGATATATGACCTTGAGTTAAAGTGTTACAAAGTTACCTGAAAGATCCCTGTCAGTAAGGGAGCAGATTGTGTGTGATACACCAAGAAATTGTTCATTATTTACACATTAATAGTTACATTGTTCTACCCTTTTATTTATGAATTATTTCAATAAATCCTCTTTTATTCAAGTATACCAGATCTGAAAGAAATACTTCCTCAGGACCACATAGTTCCTCATAAGCCTTGAACTCGGTCTACCTAACCAGTAAGAGCAGAAGTAAAAGTATAAAGGTTTGGACATCCTTAAAATTTCCTGATGGCAGCCGTATATACCCAGCAGAACAAAATAAAAAGAACACTTTTAAAGTGGGCTTGTTGCATGTGCCCGTCCCCTGGGCTCCTTACTGCTGGAGCTCTGCTCCTGTGCGATCCCGCAGGAAATGACCCCTATACAAACCTGAGCGTTTTGCACAACTCTGATCCTTTATAATACCCTGATGTTCGTAACCTGCCGGCATTTAGTGATGACGTTTTAAATGTGGATTATGTTTCAAACAAGCGTTATTAAGAGAAAACAACCTGAGTTATATCCATGAATACCTTAGCTTTACCTGTTACCTGATCCTTTATAACTGGAGATGACAGGGATTGAACCTGGAACCTTCTGTGTTCAAGCAGGCAATACAATTGCAGTATTTCTGTTATTAGTTGTTGATACTGCAACCCCTGTATTGTTATCTAATAAAACTCTCCAGCAAGTTTACTGTCTAATACTTGCTCACGAACATGTTTTAAACA
Source organism: Gekko japonicus (assembly GCF_001447785.1). NCBI lineage: Eukaryota > Metazoa > Chordata > Lepidosauria > Squamata > Gekkonidae > Gekko > Gekko japonicus. Next base: position 1,324,420 of record NW_015171502.1, on the reverse strand, counting down.
TGCAGGAAAATAAAGCCGTTCAGTGGACTGCACCGCTGCAGGCGGCTGGGGTCCGATTTTGCACACTTCTTCAAATATTCACACCACACAAGCAGAACGCTAGCAAAGCAGGGAAGCTCCCAGCTCATTTCCTTTGTTTGCTGTGCTAGTTTTCAGTTTGCAGAGAACAATGAGCGAAGTAAGCATTCCAAAAATGTAATGCCCCCCCAAGATGTTCCATGGTATGGTCTATTCTAGCACCACATGCACTCACAATCAATGCTCCCTCTAGGCTGTGGAGTCTTGTGAGCTGTGGAGTCTTGGAGTCCTGTGGAGTCTTTGTGAGCTACTGACATTCAAGTTGTGAGCCAGCATTTGGCTGCTGCATGAATTAGTCTGCTCTGGAGCCATCCTGCCTGAGCTAAGACAAAAATGTGTGAGCCAGAGGCTAAAATACTGTGAGCTAGCTCACACTAACTCAGCTTAGAGGGAACACTGCTCACAATGTATAAATCAGGCCCAAGATCCTTAAACTGTGGCTGCTGGGGATTGAACCTCAGACGTACACCTGTATACTTTGTGTCATGGAGTTCTTACAGAGACACATCGCCATGTCTGTGTAGAGGCCTGGCAAAGCGAATGGCATGAATTCCTCTCCTCTAGACAGAGATTCGATGAGCAGAATGTCTAGAGCTCACTACAACTTGCAACCTGTAAATTCAAAGTATTTAAGCAGCAAACAGAATTTCCCCAAAATTTTGTCTCAGGAATAAAAGACAAGGTAAAATGTTGGTGCTTTATTGAAAGAGCCATAAGAACAGTCATATCTAAAATAACTTTAAAAGTTCCAAAAGGAGAACTTGAAATATAAGATTTAGAACACACATATTAAAAAGAAATCCAACCAGAGAAACACACTGAGAAATTCCTGGATGTAAAAAGCCAAACTAGACAGCTTCCGTAAAAAAGCGGCAGCCATCAGCTGTGAAAGACAGTGTAAAAAAATTGTGTTTCAGCTGTTATGAAGTCCGTTTACTCGGCCAATTCAGTCCCTTTTGACAGACAGTTGTTCTGAAGTGAGGAAAGCTGGGCTGGACGTGGGTCTCATCCAGGGGCATTCTTTCGACAGATGTAGCAAAACATTTGTCAAACTTTTAAAAAACAATTTAAAATTTGTCAAACTTTTTAAAAAAGGTGCTTGCATCTAAAACTTCTGAGAACTTTTATCCACGAGTCACTTTTCTGGCTTCTTTGGCAAGGGCCTTCGGAAAAGCAGGATGTGGGGCTCTGCAAGGGAGAGAGGAAACGACATGTTAAACGCTCTCAAGTAGAGTTCAGGGCCTGGCTGTCCAGTCCACTTTGATTTCTTTGAAACTTCTTCCAGACAACCTAAGATGATAAAAAGAGCCCTGCTGGGTCAGACCAGTGAGAGTCCATGTAGTCCAGCATTCCGTCTCACACAGTGGCCTCAACCAGTTCCTCTGGGGGGCCAGCAACAGGGCAGAGAGGCCGAGGCCTTCCCCTCATAAGGGCATCAGAAGAGCCCTACTGGATCAGACCAGTGAGAGTCCATCTAGTCCAGCATCCTGTCTCACACAGTGGCCTCAACCAGTTCCTCTGGGGGGCCAGCAACAGGGCAGAGAGGCCGAGGCCTTCCCCTCATAAGGGCATCAGAAGAGCCCTACTGGATCAGACCAGTGAGAGTCCATCTAGTCCAGCATCCTGTCTCACACAGTGGCCTCAACCAGTTCCTCTGGGGGGCCAGCAACAGGGCAGAGAGGCCGAGGCCTTCCCCTCATAAGGGCATCAGAAGAGCCCTACTGGATCAGACCAGTGAGAGTCCATCTAGTCCAGCATCCTGTCTCACACAGTGGCCTCAACCAGTTCCTCTGGGGGGCCAGCAACAGGGCAGAGAGGCCGAGGCCTTCCCCTCATAAGGGCATCAGAAGAGCCCTACTGGATCAGACCAGTGAGAGTCCATCTAGTCCAGCATCCTGTCTCACACAGTGGCCTCAACCAGTTCCTCTGGGGGGCCAGCAACAGGGCAGAGAGGCCGAGGCCTTCCCCTCATAAGGGCATCAGAAGAGCCCTGCTGGAGCAGACCAGTGAGAGTCCATCTAGTCCTGGAGCACCAACAACAGGGCATAGAAGTAGAGGCCTTTCACTGATGTTGCCCCCCCCCCCCCGGCACTGGGATTCAGAGGCTAACTGCCTCTGAATGTGGAGGTTCCCTTTAGTCGCCATGGTTAGTAACCACTAATAGACCATTCCTCTATGAAACTGTTGAATCCCTTTTTAAAGCTGTTTATTCCTGGGGCCATCACAACTTCCTCTGGCAGCAAATTCCACATTCTAATCACTCTGTGTGTAAGGATTTCCTTTTGTCTGTCCTGAAACTACTGCCCATCAGCTTCACTGGATGCCCATGAGTTCTACTCTTTTGGGAGAGCGAGAAAAATTTCCCTTTTGTCAACTCTCTCCACCTCATGTGTAATTTTATAAATCCCTATCGTGTCGCCCCTTAGTTGCCTCACAGGGAATGTGCTCCAACCCCTAATCAGAGCCCCTAAACAACCACAACTACGCTCACAAGTTAATGGTCTAATGTCCAGTGCATCTACCAGCTTCTTATAAATCCCAGCCTTGTCTACAACATTTTCTACTCTGCAGTGCTGTGATAACAGTCAAGAGACTAGGCTAGGCCTCTTCATAGCCTCTTGTTCAGACTCAAAACTTTGGTTCAGGCTGAGACCATGCAGAACATGGGAAATCCCTGCTCTCTGAGCACCAAGGCCAAACAGAGGGGAGGGGAGGGAGAGAGAGGGAGGGAGAGAGGGGTGGATGGGAGGCAGAGTTCATCGATGCTAGGGGTATCATCAGCCCTAAAGGTTCCAAGGTCACCCTAAGAGGCCTGCACAGTCCCTCTCGTTAATGCAAGAATTTATGGGAGTTTCTTAACTGGATCTGATGTAATGGCAGAACACCAGATACTAACTGGCAATCTCGCCTGATTGGTTATTTCACCTGTTCAGCACCACCCAATGGCCGTTTGGGTTACACAATCGGGCCTACTTTTGATTGGCTAGCCTGAATCTTGCCAGCGCAGACCATAAGGCATACAGTAAGATTCTAGTTTGTCCGCTTAGTCATAATGTGGAGCTCTTACCATAGCTTGAGAGCTTGGCTTAGGTCTTGTTCCTGGCCTAGAGCTTTGTTTTTGGACACTTTGATTGGGGTGGGCCAGGACAGCTGGACACCTGTTGATTTTGGACTTTGAAACTATCTTGGACTCTGACTCATTAAGTACCTCTGGATTAGAGAAGCATTGTTTAATAAATGTCTAGGACTAACCACTGTTTTGTAAATACGTAGGACTAGCTATTTAGCGTTGGTTCTTTTATTCGCACTGTTCTTTGCATATTCCCGCACACCCTTTCAATAAAGCACATTAACTATATTTTGGAGTGTTCTTGTGTTCTGGAGGCTTCCACCTGAATCCAGCATCTTACCCAGGCCAGCTACAGCTACCAAAGTAACTTGTTTTGAAGACTCACTGTAATGATTCCATGTTTTGGTGTGTGTGTCCCTTTAAATGTTTAGTTTGCAGTAATATGAGAAGAGTGATAGAGGGTGACAAGTGTGATTGGATTGGCTGCTGACAGAGTGTGGGAGGAGGGATGTTCTGAGAGGAATCTGTGTGTGTGTGTGTGATTCTGGGTGTGAAGCTTGAGGAGAGAACATAGTCTGTGTGACTATGGAATTCTGAATCTAATTCTGTGTGAATAAGACCAACAGTTTAGTCTGTGTGACTAAGAGAGTTGATTCTATTCAGTGTGAATAAAACAAACAGACTAGCCTGTATGGCTTTATATATGAGAGAGAGTATACGGAGTGTATGAGCCTGTCAGAGTGGAGTTTGAGAGCCTGTTTGTGGCACCAAGCTTTGCCAGTTATATTTACAAGTTCCTTTCTTCAGCAACTGTTCAAAATAATAAAGAACAAAATAGGTTTCTGGTTAAGTAAATCAATTTTTGTTTAAACTTATCCCAGAAATCAGTACAGTCCTTCCTCAGGGCCACATAGTCCTCTGAAGTGCCCAGATCCTAGATCATACTACCAAAAGAGAGAGAATTGGAATTTTAATTTCTGGTGGCAGCATAAAATGACCAAGTTTATGTACTCAGAGAGTGTTTAAAGGTAAAACCGTTTCCCCTATAAGCAAGGATGTCACACTCGCTCTGCGAGTAGGCAACCTTGCAGGGTGGGTTGGTTTTGTCTGCCGTCCCAGTCCTGCGACTGAAAGCCATGATTGCTTCCAGTCTGTAATTAGAAGGGTCCTGGAGGAGACTTCTTAGGACGAGATTCTTCCAGTCAACAGGGGTCCCGGGCCTTCTCCACTGATTCCAGCTTCCACAAAGGAGACCCCTTGCTTATATGAGACGATGACTCGGATCAAACAGCTTCTTGCTCTGGTGGTGATAAACGTCCCTCCTGGCTAGTGCTCTGGGATTAATCTTATTTTGCCAGATTAAACACATGCTGTGCCACCTGTTGGCTAGAGCCAATGGCTCTGCCAAAGAGAAATACATATGGACAGCTTGGAAGTGGGCAGCTTTACATCGCTCTTTATGGCTAATACCTGTATCTCCTATTTGCCCTTCAGCATGGCTTATTGCATTCTCCCCCTTCCTACAGATAAACTACCTGTGAGGGAGCTTTAGGCTGGGAAAAAGTGACTGGCTCAGTGTCACTCTGTGAACTCAAGGGATCTGAAGTCCGAGACCAGTCTTATAACCAATATACACCGCACTGGCTTACTATGACCGGTACCCCCTTGGTGCCTCATTTTGAGAGCATCAACTCTGTTATACTCTTGAGATCTCATGCACTGATGCTGCATTTGATAATTTGTGTGCATGCATGTTCCCAACTTCCTACATAATATGAAAACCTGAGAAACTTGGGACTGGAACCCCTTCCCGTAAGAAAACCAGCCCTTTCCCCTACACGCAAACACCACCTACGATTCCAGCAAGATTCAAACCTGATTGTATTTCACAGATTCCTTGTAACAAGATCAAAACTTGGTGTTTTTTTAGAGTACATGTGAGTGTGTACCTGGAAGTCATGGTGACCTCTGGTGATCACTGGGGCGGGGGGGGTTAGGGATATTCAGAGGTGGCTGAATAAAGCCTGCCCCCACCTCCTGCCTCTGGTATTCCCAGGAGGTCTCCCATCCAAGTACTTGCCAGAGTTGACCCTGCTTAGCTCCCGAGGTCTGATGAGATCGGGGTTGCCTGGGCTATCCAGGTTAGGGCAACAAGAACAAATCCTGTTTGTCTGAAGTACCTATTGCGATCTAGTCTTCCCTTGCACCTCAACAGGAAAGGGTCAAACGGCCTCATACCCTTCCCTCAGGAAAAGAGGGGAAGAGAACTAAACCAACCAACCAAAAACCTCCAAAGGAAGTTTAGAGAACAGGTAAAGGGCCAAAAGTTAAAAACGTCAATAGGTATACACGTTTGCTTTAAAAAACATATAAAAACCTTTTAGGGGCCCCAATAAAGCCTCATAAAGTCATCGAAGTAACAAATGCACCAAGCACCATATATGACCTGACGCATTTTGGCCCACAAGAGCCTTCTTCAGAAGACAAAAAGAACAGTATACAACATACAACTACCCTACAGAAGAAGAGACTGGATTTATACCCTGCCCTTCACTACCCAAAAGTCTCAGAGAGGATTACAATCTCCTTTTCTTTCCCTTCAACAGACACCCTGTGAGGTAGGTGGGGCTGAGAGAGCTCTCTCGAGAACTGCTCCTGAGAGAACTTGTAACTGACCCAAGGTCACACCAGCAGCTGCATATGGAGGAGTATGCGCTAACCGCTACACCAAACTGGCTCTCAGATTTCCAGCTTCGCCAAGACCAGGTGTCGCTTGGCATTCCCTCCCCCCCCCAGCAAAGTCCCTCCCTCTCTAGCCTCAGCTGACATCAAAAGATTGCCCCCGCGACCCACCTGGCTCGTGGATCATGTAGTGAACCCAGCCCTGGCTCTGCTGTACACCGAGATTCCTCCATTCGGACTCAGACATGAGATGGGTCTTCGGGACCAGCTTCGCAATGTCTTTTGGCAGCATCACGTGCCTGTGGCGAGACCAAGAACAGAGAGGTCCTGAGATCAGTGGAAACAGACTGAGGTCGCCAAAGAATATTTTGTGCCCTATGACATGCATAGGTGCCGTTTCCTTTGTTTTTTACAAGCTGCCCAATGGAAACAGGGCTTAAGACCGAAACGAGAATGGAGCACCACACATTCAGTAGAATCAACTTTAAGAACATAAGAAAAGCCAATGTTGGATCAGGCCAATGGCCCATCCAGTCCAACACCCTGGGTCACACAGTGGCCAAAAATACCAGGTGCCATCAAGAGGTCCAGCAGTGGGACCAGAACTCCAGAAGCCCTCCCACTGTCGTTCCCCCAAGGAAAAAAACAACAACAGAGCATCACTTGCCCCAGACACAGTTCCTAGCTATACCTTGCGGCTAATAGCCACTGATGGACCTCTGCTCCATATGTTTATGTAATTCCCACATGAAGCCGTCCATGCTTCACTCCTGTGGCAGTGAATTCCATGTGTTAAAATCACCCTTTGGGTGAAGAAGGACTTCCTGTTATCCGTTCTAACCCGACTGCTCAGCAATTTCATGGACTACCCACATGTTCTCGTATTGTGGGAAAGGGAGAAAAGTACCTCTTTCTCTACCTGCTCTATCCCACGCATCATCTTGTAATCATGCTATGTAATCAAAGGGCTCTCAAGCAATATTTACAACTAGAGTGCAACTCACGAAGAACCATCCAAGGCGCCCCAAAATCTTTGTTTATTTTTGGGGCAGTCACTCAGCACAGTCCCAGGAAACAGTTTCCCTATATAGCATGCTGATCCATGGCTGTGTGTGTGTGTATTCTTGGCCACACCCCCACTCCATGTGTTCTCTTCTCTTCATTAAATGTTGACCCCCCCCAAAAAGCTTTCCCTCTTTCCTCCCTGATGTCCTCTTCGCTAACCCTTCTATGTTTTTAAATGTGTTTGTGTGTGTGTTTAGCCCTTTTATTTCTCTTTCCACAAAACAATTTAAGAACATAAGAGAAGCCAATGTTGGATGAGGCTAATGAATTGCTTGAGTACCTGACTGGTTTATTTTTGAGAGTTCTCTAAGGGAAAGATCCTGGTATACATTAGGGGAGACTCCCAGTTACCCCCTCTCGCTGCCTCAAATTAAGCTAATTTCCCCAATTAAATAAGAGACAGCCAATTTGGGTAACAGATTAATGGAGACGTAACGGCGGAATCTCAGTCAATTACTGTCAGCATTCCACAATCAGTCTCCCAATTCCGACATGTTTATTTCCTTTACTGTGTTTTCCCCTGGAATTAAATGGTAACCCTATAAACTAACCCTGTTATTCCTGTTTGGTTCTTGAATCTGTTAAGCATCTTCATTACGCTGTATACTAATTTACTGCTCACCCTGTACTTTTATGTATGGAGTGGTAATTTCCATGTCGATACATCTGAAGAAGCGTGCGTGTGCTTGAAAGCTTATACCTTGAATAAAACTCTGTTGATCTTAAAGGTGCCACGGGACTTTGTAGGGCTACACTGTAAATCACCAAAATCAATGAGATCAAACTGCTCATCAGATGTTTCATTAGGAGTAGGATGACTTACATGTGTCATTCTAAATTCCCCGGAGAAAGGGATAAAGATATACTAATTTCCACTAAAGGTTAAAGTTGTATTTGTAGATAACCTGGAAACTTATTATTAGAAAGTTCTTCACTGAGATTACCCCTCAGATGTGCACCTTTCCCCCAACCACTCAAATATAAGCACAATATTTATAATTTCATTAGACAATGTTGAACTGAATATAGAAATAGCCTTGGAAGGTCAGACTAGAGGTCCATGAAGTTCATCATTCCTGTTTCACACGCTGATTAACCCAAGAAGGTCTACAAGCCGGTCACAAGGGCCAAAGCCACCCCCTGTCTCAGTCTGTCTCCACCAGTGACTGATACACGGAGACAGACTTCCTCTGAACTCAGAACAGATGTTGTTGTTGTTATTGTTATTTTGATTTGTTAATCACCCTATCCCAGCTTACACCAGGTTCTGGGTGATGTATCAGGGGCTTAATGCCACAAAATAAAGATACAGATTTTGAAGTTTCCCTATACAGATTGATAAAGAACTAAAACCAGAGTAAGAAGATCCAAGAGGGCGACTTACAAATCTCTATTCCAATTGCGGACTGCCTGGCCATTTAATGAGAAAGGGGGGGGAGAGGTAACTTAAAACGAAATATACCGGGGGAGGGGGGAGAAGGGTGCCAGCCAGCGCAACCAACCGCTGATGCCCTCAACTACTGCAAGGCAAAAATTAAAGAACAGCATTGGAAAGTCTCTTCTGGACCTGACCGAAGATTCAGAGAGGGAGCCCAGCGTCCTAATTCCCCCAGACCACCCCCCCCTGCCGTTCCCCCCTTGATCGTTGCTATGGCACCCAGAACCCCCAACCACGTTCAGCGCTCCATTAACCCCCAGACCCCGCCCCCTTCGGCTCCAGCCCCGCCTCTCACCGGTACTCGAACTCCTCGTCGTCGTACTTGTCGGAATAATAGATCTGTTTGTGCGACATGACGACACGCCCCCCCCCTCAAGGAAGTATCCCGGCAGACCCCGCGAGAGCGACCCCCCGAACCAGCGCTCCAGGCCTCTCAGGAGCCGTCCGTTAGAGAGCTGGGCGGAGCCCCCCGCGCGCGCCGCCTCGATCTTCCCTCGCGCACGCTATCCCCACCCTCCCAGCTATCCAACCGCTGCTTTCAAACGCCACCGCCGGTAGCGCTGATTGGGTTTTGGAGCATTACGTCGTCAAAGCCGCGGCGTCCTGATTGGGTCCTCCCCCTTCTGCCTCCGAACCCTTTCCCGATTGGCTAGTAGCCTGGTTCTCGCGCGCTTCTCGATTGGTCCGATTAGGAAAAGCGGGGCGCGGGGGGGGAGTGGCTCATAGACTCGCGGAGGCGGGGCAAAGTCTTGATGGGCGGTGCTTTGGAGAGGGAAGGGAAATGGTAGGTGTGGCTTATGTGGCTGAAAACAGGTCCGGAGAGCGCCTGGGTGATTGATAGACGGGGCCGGATGTGAATGTCTATAGGAGATGGAGAAAGCGGAAAGGGCTAGAGAGGCAGGTTAGAGAGGCACCTTCCGGTTTGAGGTGAAATTAACGTATTTACATTTTCCCCTTCCGCACGCTTGGGATCCATGGTTACCAGCCTCCAGGTGGGGCCTGGAGAACTCCCGCTTTTACAGCTGATCTCCAGCTGACAGAGATCCAAAATGGCGGCTTTGGAGGGTGGACTCTGTGGCCTTGTACCCTGCTGAGGACCCTCCCCTCCCCAAACCCCGCCCTCTCCCGGCTCTACCCCCAAAGTCTCCAGGTATTTTCCAACCCAGACCTGGCAACCCCACTGGGATCTGTAAAAAGAACAAACACAGATCTCCATACTAGACTATCAACTTGCCAGAGAGAAGTTAAGCAAAAAACCCCCCAAAATGCCACAGCTAGGGTTGCCAGCTCCAGGTTGGGAAATACCTGGAGATTGTGGGAGCGGAGAAAAGGGTGGGGGCTTAACCTAAACAAATTAATAAAGTACCTGGAAGGTTATTCATTATTTATTAATTTAGACTTTTAGGCTGCGGGCAGGGCTCAAGGTGGTTTACAACAAGGTAAAAAAAGCTGTGGTGTCTCAAGTGGTTAAGACACTGAACTGCAGGCTGTGGAAGTAGTTCAGCAGTTCGAGACCCGGGTGCCGCAAGACGGAGTGAGCTCCCGTCTCTAGTTCCAGCTCCTGCCAACCTAGCAGTTCGAAAGCAAGAAATTCCAAGTAGATAAATAGGTAACACTTAGGTGGGAAGGGAACAACGTTCCGTGCGCCTTGGTGTTTAGTCATGCCGGCCACATGACCACGGAAACGTCTTCGGACAGCGCTGGCTCTTCGACTTTGTAACGGAGATGAGCACCGCAACCCTAGAGTCGGACTTGACTGGCTTTCGAGCAAGGGAACCTTTACCTTTTTAAAAACAACAGATAATTTAGATTTAAGTTAAAACCATAATAAAATACAATCGATACATAAAGACAGTCTGTTCCAAGATGGCAAAAATTTCAGGGGGGGGGGAATTGTAGCTTCCCCATAGCCACCTAAGGGGTAGGTGAGGGGAAGTGGGAGGTATGAAAGTGCCACATTAGTGGCTGTCCTCAACCAAAGGCCTGGTGGAATATCTCTGACTTACAAGCCCTGTGGAAAGGTAGTAGATCATACAGGGCATGGATGTTGTTGTTGTTGTTCAGTCGCACAGTCCAGTCCGACTCTTCACAACACCATGGACCACATCGCGCCAGGCCCTCCTGTCTTCCGTCGTGCTCCGGAGTTTGCTTAATTTCATGTTTGTTGCATTGATAACACTGTCTAACCATCTCATGCTTTGCCGTCCCCTTCTTCTGTTACCTTCAGTCTTTCCCAGCATCAGGGTCTTCTCCAGTGGGTGCTGCCTTCTCATTTGGTGGCCAAATTAGTTGAGCTTCAGCTTCAGTATCTGGCCCTCCAGGGAACAGTCAGGATGTTACATGCAAAGTATTCTTACAAATTTAAAACTTAAATATTATAAAAAAATACATTATTTATTATCAATTAGTTAAAAACAATTACGGGCCCAATTGCATCCTCAATACAGAATAAAAGTGTACAACATACACAAGTGGGACCTATTGCGACCCGATGCATTTTGGCCAAAGTGGCCTTCTTCAGTGGTCAAGCAATATTTGTATATAGGCTCCGAGATACAATAATAAGACAAGCTTGGGCTCCACGCGGTCAGGCACAAACGTCGAGCTTCGCTCCAAGAGACAATGGACTATGCGGATCCTAGCCTCAAATCCCAGAGAATATGGTGGCAAAAAGATTGAGGTGGTGGAAATGGGTTCCTCGGGGAATATAAGCCGGCCTGCGAGCCGGCCAAAGTCGTCTTGTTTCTGATCGAATAAAGTACGCTTTGCTGAAATCACTCTCCGTCTGCGTACTTTTCACCTTCCTAATAATCCCCAGCATAGTGTTGGCCTTTTTTATTGCAGTCACACACTGTCTTGACATTTTCATTGAGTCATCTACTATGACTCCAAGATCTCTCTCTTAGTCAGGCTCTGCCAGTTCAGATCCCATCAACGTGTATTTATAGTTAGGATTTTTTGCTCCAATGTGCATCACTTTGCACTTGGCCACATTGAACCCCATTTGCCACATTGACGCCCACTCGCCCATCCTCGACAGATCCCTTTGGAGTGCCTCACAATCCTCCCTGGTTCTCACCACCCTGAACAACTTCGTGTGATTTGGAAATTTAGCCACTTCACTGCTTACTCCCAACTTTAAAAACAAGTTAAAAAGCATCGGACCGAGTACTGATCCCTGCGGTACCCCACTGCTTACCACCCTCCACTGAGAAAATTGCCCATTTATACTCACTCTCTGTTTCCTATTAATCAGCCAGTTTTTGATCCACAAAAGGACTTGTCCTTTTATTCCGTGACTATTGAGCTTACTTAGGAGCCTTTGATGAGGAATTTTATCAAAAGCTTTCTGGAAGTCAAGGTAAACAACAATAGGCTGGCAACCCTACCTGTAGTCTGAAGTGAGGGAACCCATTTCCACCACTTCAATCTTTTTGCCACCATATTCTCTGGGATTTGAGGCTGAAGCTGGGCCAGAACTAGGCCTTGGGAGCAGTGTTCCCTCTAAGCTGAGTCAGTGTGAGCTACCTCACAGTTTTTTAGCCTCTGGCTCACACATTTTTGTCTCAGCTCAGGAAGGATAGCTCTAGAGCAAACTAATTTATGCAGTAGCCAAATCGCTCACTCACAACTTTAATGCCAATAGCTCACAAAGTAGAATTTCTGCTCACAAGACTCCACAGCTTAGAGGGACCATTGCTTGGGAGCAGGGGTCGTTTCCTACAAAAAGAGCTAGGGGAACTCATTAGCATAACTCATTAGCATATGCCACACACCCTCACATCACCGGAAGTGTGTCATAAGGCCCCCCCCCCTGACATCACCGGACGTGTGTCATAAGGCCCCCCCCCCTGACATCACCGGACGTGTGTCATAAGGCCCCCCCCCCTGACATCACCGGACGTGTGTCATAAGGCCACACACCCCGCTCCAATGGTCCCGGCCGGCAGGAGTGCAAGGAAGCCCCGCGAAGGCCCTCCCTGGTGTACGATCCCCCCACAGCTGTCAATCGAATACACGGTTGTACATGTTTGTAGCAAAGTATTATTTCATTGAAGCCATGATGAAGCAGGAACACATTCACTGTTTGGAATAACTACAACGGTCGGGGCAAAGAATAATAAAGCAGATTCATACTGGCAATAACCAATGGACATGGTTCCCGCTCGCGCGGGTGGACTCTCATATTCGCGCCCATAGCCTGAGAATCAACGGTTCCTAAAAGATAAACAATTACGCTCTTCTCACACTTTAATTCATTATAGACTAAGTGAAGCCAACTGTTCCCCGCACCTGTGACCTTGCTGATTACCATAGTTCAAAGCAACACTAGCGTTCATAGAAAGGAATGCATGAGACAAGCAAACGTGCGATTCATCATGCCAGCAAACATGCGCAGTTGGGTATCACTAAGGAACATGAGGGAGGGGGGGGAAACCCTAAGCAGGGAAGGTTGTGCACTAGCTTGCTAACACCTGGCCCCAGGCAGGCAGGGGTGGGGAGAGGCAGGGAGGAAGCAACTTACCCTCCCTCTTCTCCTGGCTCCTCCTGGCTGAATGAGGGCTGGAAGCGGGGCGGCCGGCTGGAAGCAGGGGGCGGGGCTTTGTCATGTGCCCCGCCCCCTGTACCTCACCCGGGGGAACTGCGATCCCCCGCGATTCCCCCCGAAATGACCTCTGCTTGGGAGTATAAATAGCATTCCCTGCTCCGGATTGGGAAATACCTGGAGATTTGGGGGTTGAAGGCTGAGGGTGGGGTTTGGGGAGGGGAGGGACTTCAATAGGGTATGATGCCCTAGACTCCAACTTTTCAAAATGGCCATTTTCTGCAGGTGAACTGATCTCTGTCACCTGGAGAACACATATAACTTATAAGATCTGTCATGTGGCCATCACTTATAACTTATAAGATGACGTTCATGTTCATCTTCCTTCTCACCTTTGTTAACTCTTGCACTTACGCACTAATTTGCTGCCATCCATTGATCTTACCGGCGGCCTGATCCAATTTCAGCTCTGCATATGCATCTGGGCTCTGAGGGGGCCCTCCCTAATGGCTGCCGCCACCAATGTTCTAAGCTGGGAGTCTTGTGAGCAAGAATTCTACTTTCTGAGCTACTGGCACTAAAGTTGTGAGCGAGCCATTTGGCTCCTGCATCGATTAGTTTGCTCTGGAGCCCTCCTTCCTGAGCTAAGACAAAAATGTGTGAGCCGGAGGCTAAAAAACCATGAGCTAGCTCACACTAACTCAGCTTAGAGGGAACACTGGCCGCCACCCTCTTTTCTCCTGTAAGTAACCCATGAGGAGATCTTATTCCATTTGCCTGAAGAGTTGTGCATTCACACCAAAGCTTACACTTTGAATAAAACGCTGTCCGTCTTAAAGGTGCCATGGGACTCAAACTTTGTTCTGACAACGATCATTTGTAAGCATAACCTCGTGATCCACCTACAGCATGAGCAGCCAGAAAGGCAGCGACAGCCCCTCCCTCAGCAGGGGGAAAGTCTGACCTAGGGTTGCCAGCCTCCAGGTGGGGCCTGGGGATCTCCCGCTTTTACAACAGATCTCCAGCTGACAGAGATCAGCTCCCCTGGAGAAAGTGCCTGCTTTGGAAGGTGGACTCTATGGCAGGGTTGTACCCTGCTGAGGCCTCTCCCCTCCCTCTCCTGGATCCACCCCCAAAGTCTCCAGATATTTTCCAACCCAGACCTGGTAACCCTAGTCTGACCCCAAGAACTGGTCCCTTTCCCAACGCCCAGAAAGGAGAGACTCATAGAGACCTCAAGCCCTAGAGCGACGCCATTCTGAAGCCATGGGATACTCTTTTTAAAAAATATGTGGGAAACCGGAAATAATTCCTTGAGAGGGCGGGTCCAGGAGTGCATCTTCGGAATGGACCGGAAGTGATGTGTAGGGGTACGTCAGAGAGCGGAAGTGACTGGCGGCGGTGGGCGGAGGAGCGGGCGGGGGGCCTGGTGGCCCAGAAGTTTGTTCAGAAGGCGCCGCGCGAAGAGGGGGGAAGGAGGACGAAGCTGCCACCGCCGCCACGCCAGGAGCCCCCCATGGTGCCGCCGCCCCGGTGAGTCTGGCGGGCCCGCCCCTTCCCCTTAGCCACGCCCCTTCCCCAGGGGCCCCTCCCCTCGGCGCTTGGGCTCCTGCTCCGGGCTTATCCCCCCCCCTCTCGTATTTTACGTCCGTCTCCCGAGGTGGGCGGGGTTTTCCCCTGGTCTCTCCCACGAGAGCCCTGCGAGGTAGGCCGGCGAACGAGAGAGTGCGGTTTCCTTCGTGGTCTGGATTCGAACCCGCGTCCTGGTCGTCTGAACGTCGCGCCGCGTTTCGCGTCTGCCCTGCCCGCCGTCCTCCGTCCCACGCACCCCGTTCTGACCCCCCCTTCTTGTGGTTCCCGAAGATCAGATGGGGAAAGGGTCTGTTCCTGTTGCTCAGGTAGGAAAGCGTCCGTCTGGCCCGCTCTCCTGTTTACCAGCCTTCCCAATGCTTCTAAGAAGGCCCCGGGCTTCCCCTTGCCTGGTGAGTCCTGCTTGTTAAAGGTAAGCTGCTTCTGAACATGGAGGTTCCCTTTAGCTCCCCACGCGCATAAGAACATAAGAGAAGCCAGTGTTGGATGAGGCCACTGGCCCATCCAGTCTAACACTCTGTGTCACACAGTGGCCAAAAGTACCAGGTGCCACCAGGAGGTCCAGCAGTGGGGCCAGAACTCCAGAAGCCCTCTCACGGTTGGTCCCCCCCCCCCAAGCACCAAGAAAACAGAGCATCCCTTGCCCCAGACCGAGAGTTCCTATCTATAAAGGTAAAGGTAAAGGTTCCTTTGCTCGAAAGCCAGTCGAATCCGGCTCTAGGGTTGCGGTGCTCATCTCCGTTTCAAACCCGAAGAGCCAGCACTGTCTGAAGACGTTTCCATGGTCATGTGGCCGGCATGACTAAACCCCAAGGCGCACGGAACGCTGTTACCTTCCCACTGATGTGGTACCTATTTATCTACTTGCAATTTCTTGCTTTCAAACTGCTACGTTGGCAGGAGCTGGAACTAGAGACGGGCGCTCACTCCGTCTTGCGGCACCCGGGTCTTGAACTGCTGAACTACTGACCTTCCACAGCCTGCAGTTCAGCGTCTTAACCACTTGAGCCACCGCAGCTCCTTCCTATCTATACCTTGTGGCTAATAGCCACTGATGGATCTCTGCTCCATATTGTTCATCTAATTCCCTCTTGGAGCTGTCCATATCCATAAGCATCTTGTGTTCACACGTGGAACTGCCTGAGGAGATGGGCTTAAGAGGGAAGGGAGAGAGAGGGAGTAACCCTTGATAAACCAGTGGCAATAGCCCCTCGCTCTTCTTGGATATTACAAACCAGAGGAAATTGGAGGGGGGCAGGACCATGGGCTACAAGACATACTTCACGTGTGAATGCAAGATGTACGTGGGGAGTTAAAGGGAACCTCCATGTCCAGAAGCAGCTTACTTTGAACAGCCAGGTCTAACCAGGCAAGTAGAAGTCCGGGGCTATCTCAGAAGCATTGGAAAGGCTGGTAAATAGGAGAGCGGACCAAACAGGCACTTTCCTATCTCACCCAACAGGGTCTCTTGGGGTCAGTCTTCATGGATTAAGACTGGCAGTAGCTCTCCAGGGTCCCAGGTCGAGTTTTTCCTCATCTGCCCACCCCACGAGCCTTTTAACTGGAGATGCTTTTAGGCACTGAACGAGGGACTGTCTGCATGCGAAGTGTATGATCTGCCGTCCTTTAAAAAGTGCAGATGATTAGAAAAATCCTTGACACCAATCGCTCATTATCCACACTCCCTTTGATAGCCTCAGCAGCGTGTTCACATATTAAAATACAGTTGCATGCCTGGAGAGAACAGACCCACCCTTCAGTCCCAGAGGGGGATGAAATAGTGCAACCTAATCTCACTGAATCACACAAAATATCTCTCAGACGCAGTTTCCTATTTCCAAGAGTGGACAGCAAGTTTCTTCCTGGAGTTTGCCCCCCCCCCCCCCCCCCCCTCTCCTCACACAAAAATCTTGTAAAACTCAATTGCCTCTCAACAAGGAGGATCTATGCTATCATACCTTTCGGAATCTGATAGACCGATCCTCTCTTCCCGGGGTGGTCTAATGCTTTTAAAAGGTTACACCGCCAGCCCCCCATCACTGGCACGTCTTGTAGCCCGTGCCCTCCCCCCTTTCCTCCAGTTCGTAATATCCAAGAAGAGCAGATTCTTCTGGGTGGTGGAGGGCTATTACCACTGGTTTATCAAGGGGGTCTCTCTCCCCCTCCCCTCTTAAGCCCATCTCCCATAATTCTTTGCTTTATGGTATGCGCAGAGCGTCCTTGCAAAAAGAACAATGCTCCGTGCATCTCCTGTGTTCTGTTTTGTGTGTTTTGGAAGGGGATAGATGTAGATCCTGGCTTAGATCTCTCCTCAGCTGCTGAGTTTAAACAATCTACTGTTCTCGCAACTGCTCCTCTGCAATGTGGGAGTAATAACGTTGACCCGCTTTTCAAGTGTGTTGTTCTACTTTGAGTGCTGTGTAAATGACAAGCGTCATTCAAGCGGGGTGCTCTCTTTCTTCGGGATAAAAGGCAAGAAGAGGATGAATGGAAAAGTAGAAAACCGCGTGGCACGATTGGTTTATTTAACGGACTTCTATGAAAACTGACGCGATCCAATTCGCCAGTTGGGAACTTTGTAAAACGGGAATGTTTATGAACTGCATTTCAAGTGTTTGCTCGGCCTACGACAACCCTGGAAAGTCCTCCAGTTTTATTCCTTCCATGTTGCAGGTGGGGGGTGGGTGGGACGGTCAGGACAAAAGAGTGCCTTGCCTAAGACCCCCTAAATGAGTCTGTGGCAGAGGGAGAGTTTGCACCGGGAGCTCCTTGTTATGGGGCAGTGTAGCTCTGGGCTCTTGAGGCAGTGAACACAGGGACCTGAGGACAGAGGAGATCTGATTTGTGTGGCTGTTCTCGCTACATAACGCTAGTTCTTTAGGGTGTTCTGCAGTTCTGATGGGGGACTGGAGGAGAAACTTCCCTTGTCTCTAGCATCCTCTTTTCAGCTGTGATTCTGGTGTTTCCTGCTTTTGTCTGTGTTTTGCAGTAAACTGGTCTCGCGTTGGGCTGTTACCACCACCGTTTGATTTGCACTGTGGCTTGAAGGGGTGAACAGTTGTGACTGAAGTTTTGGCTGTTTTTTAAAATATGTAGCCTGGTAAAGTGTTCTCTTCTCTCCCCCCCCCCCCCCCCCCCCCCCCCGGGTGTTGATTTATGGCAACCCCATAGGGTTTTCAAAGCATGAGACGTTTAGAGGTGGTTTGCCTTTGCCTGCCTCTGCATAGCAGAACCCCGGTCTTCCTTGGTGGTAATGTTCCCTCTAAGCTGTGGAGTCCTGTGAGCGAAAATCCTACTTTGTGAGCTACGGGCATTAAAGTTGTGAGCGAGCCATTTGGTTGCTGCATAAATTAGTTTGCTTTGAGGCCATCCTTCCTGAGCTAGAGCAAAAATGTGAGCTGGTGGCTAAAAAACTCTGAGCTAGCTCACACCAACTCAGCTTAGAGGGAACACTGCTTGGTGGTCTCCCATCCAAATACTAACCAAGGCTGACCCTGCTTAGCTTCAGAGATCTGACAAGGTCAGGCTGGCCCGGGCTACCCAAGTTGCTCACGCACTGTTATCAATGCTCCCTCTATGCTGTGGAGTCTCGTGAGCAAAAAGTCTACTTGGTGAGCTGCTTGGCATTAAAGCTGTGAGTGAGCGATTTGGCTGCTGCATAAATTAGTTTGCTCTGGAGCCCATCCTTCCTGAGCTGAGACAAAAATGTGTGCGCTGGAGGCTGAAAAACTGTGAGCTAGCTCACACTGACTTAGCTTAGAGGGAACACTGACCGTAATGTGTTATTTGTTTGGTGAAGTGGCCCTAAACCAAATCAGACCTTCAGCCCATCAAAGTCGGTAGTGTGTTCTCAGACTGGCAGTGCCTCCCAGAGTCTCAGACGGAGGTCCTTCTACTATTTGATCACTATTTGATCCTTATTGAAGATGCCGGGGATCAATGTTCCCTCTAAGCTGTGGGGTCTTGTGAGCAAAAATTCTACTTTGTGAGCTGCTGGCATTAAAACTGTGAGCGAGCGATTTGGCCACCGTATAAATTAGTTTGCTCTGGAGCTGTTCTTCCTGAGCTAAGACAAAAATGTGTGAGCTGGAGGCTAGAAAACTGTGAGCTAGCTCACACTAACTCAGCTTAGAGGGAACACTGCCGGGGATTGAACCTGGGACCTTCGGCCTGTCTGCCAAGCAGAGGCTCTACCTCAGAGCCCTCGGCCTCTCCCCAAAAAAGCTATTCTGTGGATTGTGTTCTGATATTTCTTTTGTCTAAATGAGCCCCATCCTGTTGCGAAACTCCTACTCCTGGGGGGTGGGATTTTTTTCCCCACAAGGGTGTGAGTTAGCAGTGAGTAAGATGCCTTGGCTGCAAAATGCCCCAAAGATATCAGTTCTCCTGGGCAGAGCCTCTTTTCTCGTACTCCGTGCATGACATGATGACTCAGAGGTTTGAAAACCGGAGGCACAAATAGTTGTCGAGGCGTACGTTATTTCTGTGTGTGTCATAGGTAGGTGACGTCTGGGGCTTTGAGACCCGACAGATGTGCTCGTGAGCACGTTTGGGGACCAAGGTCAAACTGCACAGATGGGCCTCGGGGTTTTGTATTGGGTTGTATGTTAAAAAAATATATATCATTTGCCTTGGAAGCTCATTTTTCACAGTATCCCTGATTCTTCATGTATCCCGGTTAAGGGAAAATGCTGTTTAAACAAATTACAAAGATGATCTGACTCCCAACGGTAACAAGAGAAAGAAATTTTACTTACAAAAACAGAAGCACAGTTTGGTGTAGTGGTTAAGTGCGCGGACTCTAATCTGGGAGAGCCGGGTTTGATTCCCCACTCCTCCACTTGCACCTGGCTGGATGACCTTGGGCAAGCCGTAGTTCTGATAAGAGCTGTCCTTGAAAAAGAGCAGTTTCCGTCAAGAGCTCTCTCAGCCCCACCTCCCTCACAGGGTGTCTGTTGTGGGGAGGGGAAGGGAAGGGAGTTTGTAAGCCGCTCTGAGACACCTTTGGGTAGTGAAGGGCGGGGTATAAATCCAATCTCTCCTCTTCTTCTTCTTTGACCTCACAGGGTGTCTGTTGTGGGGAGGGGAAAGGAAGGGAGTTTGTAAGCCGCTCTGAGACACCTTTGGGTAGTGAAGGGTGGGGTATAAATCCAATCTCTTCATCTTCTACGTGACATATTCATGTAGGTACGTTTAGCTTATTGTGAACAGATTAACTTTGAAAAAGGTTAACTTGCACATCTCCAAGCCCAGGTAAGAGAGAGAAGGAGAGAGGTCCTATATCAGATGAAATACAGAAAGGCAAGAAAGGTCCAAAGAGGCTGGACATCTAACCCATGACTGCCCCGTTTACCCGAGTGAGAGAATTCTCTTAACCCTTTCCCTCCCAGATCCTCTTCCGTGCAGAGTTACAATCTCCATCATTCCGTGGGTCAGACCCGACAGTCTGTCCTGCGAATGGTGGGGTTTCTCCCCTGCCTGTGGAGCTTGCCCTTGGCTTTCTCCAGGATCCTTCTCTGCTACTCTCCTCGTCTCTGGGTTCTGTTTACATACGCAGGCTTCTGACGCTCAAGCCAAGCTTTGTCCTGATTAAAGCCACGCTCCCCTCGTTTTCTGTGTGACTCACTGCCCCGGGTTTTGCCTCCTGATTGGAAGGAGAGCAACCGAGAGCCGTGGTTCTTCAGAGCTGGAAACCGTCTGTGGAGGCAGATTGTCTTGTGTAGCGAGTGACTGAACGGTTCAGTCACATCTGATGTAGCGGAATGAAGAAGAAGAAGAGATTGGATTTATACCCTGCCCTTCACTACCCAAAGGAGTCTCAGAGCGGCTTACAACCCCCTTCCCACAACAGCCACCCTGTGAGGCAGGCGGGACTGAGAGAGCTCTGACAGAAACTGCTGTTTTCCAAGGACAGCTCTTATCAGAACTACGGCTTGCCCAAGGTCATCCAGCCAAGTGCAAGTGGAGGAGTGGGGACTCAAACCCGGTTCTCCCGGATTAGAGTCCGCGCACTTAACCACTACACCAAACTGGCCCTCCCATGGCTCCTGATCCAAAAGAGTCAAGGCTGAAGGAGTGACTCATGCAGAGATGCAGCGGGCAGCATTTTCTTAGGGCAGGTATTTCTGCTGCATCTCTGGATTATCAGTAACTCTCAGATTGTGGAACGGTCTGCGTGAGGCTTCTGGGAAGGCCCCCATGCTTGTGTTGTCTGGCAAAATGTGCAAAACCGAATAGTTCAGGTGGTCTTCCTTGTAGGGGGAGGAGTTGAACACATGAAGCGGCCTTTTATCAACTCACACCATAGGTCCATCAAGATCTGTATTGGCTATTCAGAGTGGAAGCGGCTCTCCAGGGTCTCAGGTGAAGATTTTTCACATCATCTACTGCCTGTTACTTTTTAACTGGAGATGCCGGGGATTGAACCTGGGACCTTCTGCATGCCGAGCAGAGGCTCTACCACTGAGCCTCAGCCCCTCCCTTAGGGGAACTTATATATGGAGCTGCCTTATGCTGAATTAAGACCATTGATCCATCAAGGTCAGTTTTATCTTCTCAAATCGGCAGCTGCTCTCCAGGGTCTCAGGCAGAGGTCTTTCAAATCACCTACTGCCTGTTCCTTTTAACTGGCGATGCCGGGGATTGAACCGGGGACCTTCTGCATGCCAAGCGGATGCCGTACTACTCATCCACGGTCTCTTCCCCACACAGCGTGTAATGGATCAGCTTTGGGGGTGGGGTTGCAACCTCCATTAGGGATGATGTTTTGGGGGGGTTTGCCTTTCAGTTCTTCAATCCCAGCCCTGCTGTATTATGTTCTTTTATAAGGAATCTGTGCTGCTAGGTTCAAATGCTATTGTACTTTGTAATTGGCTCACTCAATAATCCTATCATACTAGGGTCGCCAGGTTCCCCCCTTGCATCTGGTGGGGGATGGGGGAGTCAGGTTGCCTGATCCAGGTGGGGAAACTCTTGGAAATTTGGGGGTGGAGCCTGGGGGAGGGCAAGGACCACAGTGGGGCAGAGTGTCACAGAGTCCACCCTCCAAAGGATCCATTTTCTCCTGGGGAACTGGTCTCTGTAGTCTGACAATGAGCTGTATTTATTTATCATATGACAGAGTTAAGAAGAAGAAGAAGATATTGGATTTATACCCTGCCCTTCACTTGGAGTCTCAGAGGGGCTTACAATCTCTTTTTCCCTTCCCCTCCCCACAACGGACACCCTGTGAGGTAGGTGGGGCTGAGAGAGCTCTGACAGAAACTGCTCTCGAGAGAACAGCTCTGAGAGGAGGAGGAGGAGAAGAAGAGATTGGATTTATACCCTGCCCTTCACTTGGAGTCTCAGAGGGGCTTACAATCTCTTTTTCCCTTCCCCTCCCCACAAC
>NW_015171502.1:1283929-1302490 GCF_001447785.1 Gekko japonicus | reverse complement strand
AGGAGGAGGAGGAGGAGGAGGAGGAGGAGGAGGAGGAGGAGAAGAAGAGGAGATTGGATTTATATCCCACCCTTCACTTGGAGTCTCAGAGCGGCTTACTAACTCTTTTCCCTTCCCCTCCCCACAACAGACACCCTGTGAGGTAGGTGGGGCTGAGAGAGCTCTGACAGAAACTGCTTTTGAGATAACAGCTCTGAGAGGAGGAGGAGGAGAAGAAGAGATTGAATTTATACCCCGCCCTTCACTTGGAATCTCAGAGCAGTTTACAATCTTATTTCCCTTCCCCTCCCCACATCAGACACCCTGTGAGGTAGGCGGGGCTGAGAGAGCTCTTTCCAGAACTGTCCTTGAGAGAACAGCTCTGACAGAGCTATGGCTTGCCCAAGGCAATCCAGCAGCTGCATGCAGAGGAGTGGGGAATCAAACCCGGTTCTCCCAAATTAGAGTCCATGCACTTAACCACTACACCATACTGGCTCTCCAGTACAAGAAGCATGTAATAATATAAAATACGTAGCCCAGTTGATATAATGGGTATGCAGACTGATTGGGCGATCCTCCTAAATACTAATATCTAAAAGATGATGAACTGTAATTCTGGGGGATCCCCAGGTCCGACCTGGAGGCTGGCATCCCTGCATGGTACTGGTACTCTCCCTTGTGTTTCAATGAGAAAAGCCGACTATTCATGAAAATAAATAATGAATGAATGATCCAGTCACACCCGGTATGGATACATGACAGAAATATCGGTTTCCCTCAGAGGCTGATTGAAAAAAGGCATAACCAGAGCAGCTACTCATGCAGAGACGTAACATTAAACCCGGCGAAGACGGAGGTCCTGTGTTTGGGTCGGGGCGGAATGGGATTGGGACTCCCACTCCCGGCCTTCGATGGGGCGCCGTTGGTGCCAGCTTCGGAGGTTAGGAGTTTGGGAGTGCTTCTGGACCCCACCTTACCGAAATGGGAACACATCCAACCTGTGCTGCAGGCGCTGCACTGGCTGCCTATAGCATACCGGATTCGGTTCAAAGTGCTGGTGCTTACCTTTAAAGCCCTCTTCCTGTCATGTAATGGCGAAAATGTAATTTTAGTCCTCCATGTATCTTGTAAGTTGTAATTTATGCTGTTTTTAATGTATTTGGTTTTATAGCACTTGTGCCTTGTAAGCCGCCCTGAGCCTGCGTGCGGGGAGGGCGGGGTAGAAATGGAATTAAATAAATAAATAAATAAACAAACAAACATTCAGGCTCCTTTGGGGTTGGTGAAGCCCCAAGGGGATTGTGGAGCACTCTGAAAGGACCCGTCTAAACTGGGTGAATAGGCGTCGAAATGGCAAGACGAAATTCAATGTCACTGCAAAATCAGGGCGAAAAAACTTCCTTATTTCCCATACGTATGGATGAGCCTTTGAAGCAGTGACCTCGGGGCTGTGAGATGGATGCTGTGCTGAAAACATTGACTCAGGGCGTCGTGGCGATTTAAAAAGCAGAGGGAAATTCCATGCAAAGGATCGCCAAGAAAGGGACTTGAGTATGAGACTACCAGTCTAGTCCTGGCCTGGTAGAAGTCTCTTCAGTAGAAATACTGTGTTCGTTTCTGAGGACTGCATCCCGAAAAGAGTACTGCAAATCTGGGAAAAGAGCAGGTAAGGGCAACCAAAATAATCATGGGAGTGTAGCACCTGCAAGGCTTAAAGAACCCGGGCTTTTTAGATGAGAACAAAGGAGACAGAGGGGGATGACATTACAGAGACTTTCTTCCAGTTTGGTGTAGTGGCTAGGAGCTTGGCCCCTCTAATCTGGGAGAACCGGGCTTGATTCCCCACTCCTCCACATGCAGCTGCTGGTGTGACCTTGGGTCAGTCGCAAGTTCTCTCAGGAGCAGTCCTCGAAAGAGCTCTCTCAGCCCCACCTGCCTCACAGGGTGTCTGTTGTGGGGAGGGAGAGGGAAAGGAGACTGTAAGCTGCTCTGAGACTCCTTCGGGTAGTGAAGGGCAGGGTATAAATCCGACCTCCTCTTCCTCTTCTTCCTTTTCCTTCTCCCATAATAACAGCACTGAGGATAATCCTACAAAGCCAATCGACAGCAGGTTCAATGCAGACAAAGGAGCAACTGACTCCATGCAATGGATCGTTGACTGGTTGAACTGCCTGCCCCAAGATGGTGTGATGGCTTGCCGTACCCACCAAGAATTTATTTTCAGGAGGGTAGCCGCATTGGTCCGCAGAAGAAGAGCTAGATTTGAAGCCAGTAGCACCTTAGAGGGCCGCGGTGGGTCAGTGGTTAAGACACTGAGCTGCAGACCGGAAGGTCGGTAGTTCAGCAGTTCGAGACCCGAGTGCCACGTGATGGAGTGAGCTCCCATCTCTGGCCCCAGCTCCTGCCAACCTAGCAGTTTGAAAGCAAGAAATTGCAAGTAGATAAATAGGTACCGCTTCGTTGGGAAGGTAACAGCATTCCGTGCACCTCAGTGTTTAGTCATGCCGGCCACGATCATGGAGAAGTCTTTGGACAGTGCCGGCTCTTTGGCTTGGAAACGGAGACGAGCACCGCCCCCTAGAGTCGGATTCTACTGGCTTTTGAGCAAGGGAAACCTTTACCTTTACCTAGCACCTTAGAGACCAGTGTTCCCTCTAAGCTGAGTTGGTGTGAGCTAGCGTGCAGTTTTTTAGCCTCCGGCTCACACATTTTTGCCTTCGCTCAGGAAGGATGGCTCCGGAGCAAACTAATTTGTGCAGCAGCCAAATCGCTTGCTCACTACTTTAATGCCAGCAGCTCACAAAGGAGAATTTTTGCTCACAAGACTCCTCAACTTTGAGGGAGACCAACAATTTTTTCAGCTTAACCTTGCAAGAGTCAAAGAAATCTGAGAAAAGGAGCTTTGACTCTCCAGAGCTCCTACCTTGGAAATCTTGTTGATCCATAAGGTGCAGTTGGACTTAAATGTAGCCCCGCTGAGTCCTTTGCAAGCCATGGATGGCCCATTGGCCTGATCCAACACGGCTTCCCTTCTGTTCTTACGGTCTGGCTTTCCTGTGGCCATCTCGGTAACATTCCCTACAGAACAGGAAATGTTCCATAGTGCATGTTAAGTGCTAACATAGGTTGGGCAACTGCGGGTACATGACACGATGCCCGACCAGGTTGCGCTCGGTCTAGTTCTTTCACAGACCGTGTCGGGGCTGTTGGATTGAATGTGGAATGGCCTCCTCCCTCTCCTAGATCCACTGACTTGAAAATTCGCCGTCTTCAGTTCCACATTACCCTTTTCCCTGTAGCCCCCCCCCCCCCCCCCCCCCCACAAGCATCTTCGGCACTAAAATGGAAAACGCGGCCCAAAATAGCTGCTTTGGAAGCACGCTTAGAAACGCGCTGTGTTCGGCTGCCGCAGCTGAGACATGCCAGCTGCAGGCTTTCTTGAGCTAAATCTCGGGGTGCGCGGGGTGTGTGTGTCTGTATATAGATCGCAGCTTGGCTGAGCTTCTGACAGCCAGAATTGCAGGAGTATTTACAGAAAAGCAGAGTGTGTTCTACTCGGGGGGAATTGTCACGTTAGAATGTTGACAGGCAGCATTTGCGGGATTCCCCCCCAATAACAGACATTATACACAGGATGCCTGCAAGGGCCACATGGAATCATAGAGTTGGAAGGGACCTCCAGGGTCCTATAGAGCAGGGGTGGCCAAACTCGCTCAACGTTAAGAGCCACATAGAATAAACGTCCGATGTTTGAGAGCCGCAAGGCTCTCATGATACACAACATGATACACAACTCTGGGGCAAGTGATGCTCTGTCTTCTTGGTGCTTGGGGGGGGGTCAACAGTGGGAGGGCTTCTAATGTCCTGGCCCCACTGCTGGACCTCCTGATGGCACTGGTATTTCTGGCCACTGTGTGACACAGAGTGTTGGACTGGATGGGCCTTTGGCCTGATCCAACATTGGCGTCTCTGATGTTCTGATGTTCTGATGAACCAATATCACACACACATCTTTACTGAAAAATATGCAAATTTGTTTTTTATTAACATTAAATGGGACTGCCAAAAATAAAAACAAAATGGGGTAAAAACGGATCTTGATAATGATATTTATTTGTCCAATGATATCTATTTGTTTGCTACTGATATTTATTTGTCTAAGAGAGAGAGGTGGAAAGAAAGAGTGAAAGAGGTGGAAAGAGAGAGAGAGAAACAAGGGAAGCCGATAGATGGTGGAAGGAGGGGGGAGGGAGGAAGAGAGAGAAACAAAGGAAGGGAGAAAGAGAGAAAAGGAGAAAGACAGGTGTCGCAACCCTGGACTTCCTTGGTGGACTCCCATCCAACTACTACCGAGGGCATCTCCCATCCAAGTATGAACTGTGGCTGAACCTGCTTAGCTTTGGCATTGGAAAGTGCCGTCAAGTCGCAGCCGTCTTAACCGGCGACCCTGTCGGGTTTTCAAGGTAAGAGACATCCAGAGGTGGTTTGCCATCGCCTGCCTCTGTGTAGCAACCCTGGACCTCCTTGGCGGTCTCCCCGCTTAGCTTCCAAGATCTGATGAGATCGGGCTAGCCTGGGCCAGCCTGTTCAGGAATGAGTTTTACTGGATCTTTTCTTGTGGATGGCTTGATAGTCCTGCATTCGGGGGGGAGAACCAATAACGACGGCCGTTCGCCTCTTCGAGGGGCTGTTATTTTTTGCTGATGCTTTTTATGTAAAAATCAGGACAACGATAACTCGTCCTCTGCATGCCCACCTAATCTTATTTCCTAGGTGTTGCATTGTTATAGCTAAGCTTGAACATAAGAACATAAGTACATAAGAGAAGCTGATGTTGGATCAGGCCAATGGCCCGTTCAGTCCAACACTCTGGGTCACACAGTGGCCAAAAATACCAGGTGCCATCAGGGGGTCCAGCAGTGGGGCCAGGACACTAGAAGCCCCCCCACTGTGGCCCCCCCCAAGCACCAAGAAGACAGAGCATCACTTGCCCCAGACCGAGAGTTCCTATCTATACCTTGTGGCTAATAGCCACTGATGGACCTCTGCTCCAGATGTTTATCCAATTCCCTCTTGAAGCCGTCCATGCTTGTAGCCGCCGCCACCTCCTGTGGCAGTGAATTCCATGTGTTAATCACTCTTTGGGTGAAGAAGGACTTCTTTTATCCGTTCTAACCCGACTGCTCAGCAATTTCATTGAGTGCGCACAAGTTCTTGTATTGTGAGAAAGGAAGAAAAGTACTTCTTTCTCTACCTGCTCTATCCAATGCATCATCTTATAAACCTCGATCATGTCACCCCTCAGCCATCATATCTCCAGGCTAAAGAGCCCCAAGCGCTTTAACCTTTCTTCATAGAGAAAGTGTTCCAACCCTTTTATCATTCTAGTTGCTCTTTTCTGCAGTTTTCCCAATGCTATAATATCCTCTTTGAGGTGTGGTGACCAGAATTGTACACAGTACTCCAAATGAGGTCGCACCATCGATTTATACAGGGGCATTATGATACTGGCTGATTTGTTTTCAGTTCCCTCCCTAATAATCCCCAGCATAGTGTTGGCCTTTTTTATTGCCGTCACACACTGTCTAGACATTTCCAGTGAGTTATCTACTACGACTCCAAGTTCTCTCTCTTGGTCAGTCTCTGCCAGTTCAGACCCTATCAACGTGTATTTATAATTAGGATTTTTGGCTCCAGTGTGCATCACTTTGCACTTGGCCTCATTGAACCCCATTTGCCACGTTGACGCCCACTCGCTCATCCTCGACAGATCCCTTTGGAGCACCTCACGGTCCTCCCTGGTTCTCACCACCCTGAACAACTTCATGTCCTCTGCATGCCACCTAATCTTATTTCCTAGGTGTTGCGTTGTTATAGCCAGCTTGGATGTGGGCAGGCTGAGAGGATCCAGGCCTCTCCTCCTTTCCCAATCGGAGACAAGCTCCCAGAAGCGCAAACATTGTACGTGCTGTGAAAGAGGGTGAAATTTGTTTCTTTTCGTAGGACAACCTTGGTGTGAGCTGAAGCCATGAGCCACACAGGCGGACTGGCCCTGAGCGCCTCTGCGCCCCTTTACTCTAAGCCCGCAAATCTCTGGTTGCAGATCTCTGGCGGACCGCCTCCCTTTCTCGGGGCTTCATCAGCCGTGTTACAAAAAAATCTGGACACACACGACCCAATCATTTAAACAACTATAAAGCCAACAGTCGTTATAGTCTGACCCACAATTAGATTGTATTGCAGTCTAAAGCACTACAACATGATACACAACTCAATAGAAAATCCTTGACCCGGGATCCAGTAGAAACATAGCAGCATATTTTGAGCTTGAATGTTAATTGAGATCAGCGTCCTATCTGAATTTAATATTCTGAAGACTTGTTGTCTAACGTTTATGAAACTGAGAGCTTTGGCACCACTATAATATCTCCTGAATAAGGTCCATTTTTTGAAACGTTGTTATGTAATCCGGAGACGACGTTGATTATGTACCTTGGTTCAAGGATTTTCTATTGAGTTGTGTATCATGTTGTAGTGCTTTAGATTGCAATACATAAACAGCATTCTTTATAAGTCTTGTGACTGTTTGATTGTGGGTCAGACTGTCACGACTGTTGGCTTTATACTTGTTTAACTTCATCAGCCGTGTGCCAGCAGGCCGGCCCACCCCGGAATCCGGAGAGCACCGGCCGGCTAACCACAGCGCCTCCTCTCAGCCGAGATTCCCCTCCAGATAACGTGGCTTTCCTCCCATCATACCCCCCAGCTCCTCTCCTCCGGAACACAGCGAGGGGGGGGTTTAAGCGGAAGGGGGAGTGCCGGTGTTGCACTTCCGTGCTGGGGTGTGGGACCACCCTTCCGCAGGAGAGCTTCAAGCCCCGGCATCTCCTGCTCAGCGGATCTCAGCAGGCAAGGAGCCTCAGGGGCACCCCCAGTCTGAGCCAACCATGCAAAGCTGATGAGACGCCTGTCGGGCTTGTGTGTGAAGTGCCAATCGAATTGCTTCTGACTTAGAATCAAAGAGCTGGCAGGGGCCACACAGGCCACCTAGTCCAACCCCCCTGCTCAGTGCAGGATCCGCCTAGAGCAGTGGTGGCGAACCTATGGCACGGGTGCCAGAGGTGGCACTCAGAGCCCTCTCTGTGGGCACACGTGCCATCGCCCTAGCCAGACCCAGACAGCCATTAAAGTGTTGACTTCTCTGCCAAATAATTTTAAGTAAATGACAGCATTTGGGATTGCTTTCCTTGCTCTGTTTGGATCATCTTAAGTTAATGTATGAGTTGTTTTTTTTCTAAAGTAAAACCTCAGTATTCAGGTTAAATGGCCGTGTTGGCACTTTGCGATAAATAAGTGGGTTTTGGGTCGCAGTTTGGGCACTCAGTCTCTAAAAGGTTCGCCATCACTGGCCTAGAGCATCCCTGACAAGGGTTTGTCCAGCCGCTGCTTAAGGACTGCCAGGGAGAGGGGGAGCTCACCACCTCCCTAGGCAGTCCGTCCCACTGTTGGCATAACTCTGACTGTGGGAAAGTTTTCCCTAAGATCCAGGCGGTGCCTTCCCGCTCTTCATTTAAACCCATATGGTGAGTCCTCTCCTCTGCTGCCTACAGGAACAGCTCAGCCTCCTCTTCTCCAGACTGAACGTTCCCAGTGGCAATGAATGATGGTGACCCCGTGAATGAACGTCCTCCAAAATGTCCCATCGTTAACAGCCTTGCTCAGGTCTTGCAAACTGAGGGCCCCTTTGTGGCTTCTTTGACGGAGTCCATCCATCTCCTGTTGGGCCTTCCTCTCTTCCTGCTGCTTTCCACTTTTTTTCCTAGCACGATTGTCTTTTCCAGTGACTCGGGCTTAGTATAAGGCATCGGCTTGACGTGACTGTTGCCATCTCGCTTTAGAAAGAAGAGGAGGAGATTGGATTTATACCCCATTGCCCTTCACTACCCAAAGGTGTCTCAGAGCGGCTCACAATCTCCTTTCCCTCCCCCTCCCCACAACAGACACCCTGTGAGCAAGGCTCCCTCTGAGCTGTGGAGTCCTGTGAGCAAAAATTCTACTTGGTGAGCTCCTGGCATTAAAGTGGTGAGCGAGCGATTTGGCTGCTGCATGAATTAGTTTGCTCTGGAGCCCCATCCTTCCTGAGTGGAGACAGAAATCTGTGAGCCGGAGGCTAAAAAACTGTGAGCTAGCTCACACCGACTCAGCTTAGAGGGAACACTGCCTGTGAGGCAGGTGGGGCTGAGAGAGCTCCTTTGAGAACCACTCTTGAGAGAACAGCTCTGAGAGGACTTGCGGCTGACCCAAGGTCACCCACCTGGCTGCACGTGGAGGAGGAGTGGGGAATCAAACCCCACATCTCCCAGATTAAAGTCTGACGATGTTAACCACTACACCAAGCTGGCTGATTGGCAGCCCTGTAAGAGCCCCACCTGTGTCAGGGGGAGAAACACAGTGGGGGACGGGGGGGCGGGGGGAGAGCAAGTGCCACTTGGATCTGTACTGCTCTGTGGATCCTCGGCAGAGGGAGGACTTGAACACAAGCCCCTCCAGCTTTTGTTCCTGGCTCTGTGAATTAAGAACCTGCAAGCCTTACGGAGCCGCCTTACGTCCAGGCACCCTTTTGCTCAGAAGATCTGCAAGGGGAAAGCCTTCTTAGATCACCACTGGTCCATCGAGTCCAGAATCCCGACTCACGACAGTAGCCAGCCAGTTACTTTGGAGTTCCAGCGAGCAGAATACAGAGGCCGAGGCCTTCCCCCAGTGTCGCTCCTAGCGCTGGGTTACAGAGGTTAACTGCATCTGAATGTGGAGGCTCCCTTTACTCACCATGGCCAGTCCCTGCGGTTGGGCCTCACCTCCATGAACCTACCGAACCCCCCTTTAAAGCCATCTGGGCTTCCATGTTGCCCCCGACCTTCTTAGCGTGTTTGCAAAGCAAGAGTCCCGGCGAGCCCTTTCCCCTGCCCGTGGAACTCAGACTCAGTATCATACATTTCAGCGGGTAGTGGCTCGCCAAGGTTTCTTTCCCAGCAGGGTGACATGTGATCCAAGCTCTTTCTCGGTGCAAAGCCTCGCGCCAAAAGGAGCGGATCTATTCTCTCTTGCTCCAGATCGCAAGACTAGATCGAATGGGTGGAAATTACAAGGGAGTCGATACCGGCTAAATATCAGGAGAAACTTCCTAACTGTAAGAGTGGTTGAGCAGTGGAACAGTCTGCCTCGGGAGGTGGTGGGTGCTCCTTCGCTGGACATTTTCAAGCAGAGGCTGGACGACCATCTTTCGGGTATGTTGCAGGGCTATCTTTCGGCTAGGCTCCTGCAGAGTGCAGGGGGTTGGGCTAGATGACCTGCAAGGTCCCTTCCAACTCTAACATTCTATGATTTTATTATTTCTTGCTCCCAATTGCAAGACTAGATCTCATGGGTGGAAATGACAAGGGAGTTGATACCGGCTAAATATCAGGAGAAATTTCCTAACTGTAAGAGTGGTTGAGCAGTGGAACAGTCTGCCTCGGGAGGTGGTGGATGCTCCTTTGCTGGACGTTTTCAAGCGGAGGCTGGACGACCATCTTTCGGGTATGTTGCAGGGCTATCTTTCGGCTAGGCTCCTGCAGAGTGCAGGGGGTTGGGCTAGATGACCTGCAAGGTCCCTTCCAACTCTAACATTCTATGATTCTAAACTGACTGTGCCAGGCAACAAGCTTCAGACTTCCGCGTGCCAAGCAGATGCTCTGCCTTCTGAGAAGGCCGACCCCCGTTTTCTTTTCTTTTTTCTTTTTTTGCAGAGACCCCCCCCCCCTGACTCCCAAAACAAATAGTCTGAACTTTGCAGCCCCCCCCCAGGGGCAGAAAATAAAAGGGTTTTAAAAAAAAGAAAAGAAAAGACCCATCCTGAGACTGATTAAATTCTTGCGAGTTCTCGTCCAGCCGCCTGTCACCTGGGGACTTCTGGGAACAAAGGAATGTCTGGGCTGTCGATGATCGGACGTCACTTCTGTCGGGTCCTGCCCAGAGGGGGACGGCGAACGTCTCGAGTTTCATGGCTTCAAAAAATCAGAATGGCCCAAAAATAAAAGTTGGGAGCGGGGTGGGGGTGGGGAGAAGCACCAGGGCTCTTGGTATATTTTAGTCGCTTTTGTCTATGGAGGCAGAAGAGGAGCGACTCGGTTCCAGAGAGGGGTGAGGGCGCCGTTCCCCTTTTCCTGGCTTTGATCCTGTTTATGCTTGCTTCTTTTCCGGGTTAGAAAGGGGAGGCCAGTATGGCATAAGGGGGGGGGGGCGGCTGACTGTGTAGATCACTCCCAGTCTGGGGTGTCCTCCCCCCCCCCACCCCACCATGTGCATATGAGAGCATTCCGCTTTGTGGGCCAGCGTCCATGCACAGGGAGCATTGTCCGATAGGCGTCTGCGAGGGAACTCCTTCCCCGGGAAGGTGCGGAGAGCTGAAACTAGGTCATGGAGAGAGCGCCACGTCTCTCTCCCTCTGCTGGCTCGGGAGGCGCAGATTGTTTCCTGCCGAGGCGGTGCTCTCGGGCAAAGGGAGGCGGGCGTCGTGTTGAAAGCGTCCCTGTTTCTGAGTCCTCCGGTGCAGGCCCACAACGTTTGGGCGTGCAAGATTGTTCATTTGCTTCATTTGTACCTCGCCTATACCCCATTGGAGACCCAAAGCGGCTTCCGTCGTCCCCGTTCTCGTTTTATTCTCATGACAACCTTGTGGGGTAGGTTAGGTTGAGCGAGCGTGACTGGCCCAAGGTCCCCCAGCGGGTTTCTGTGGCATCTGGGGATTCAAAGCCAGGTCTCCCAGATCCAGCTCTGACACCCGAACCGAGGGGTCCTCAACCTTTCTGAACCCATGGGTCTCTTTGGAATTCTGATACAGGAGATGGAGCCAAATGCACAGGGAAAGCAGAAGCTCAGGGGATACTTTTTAAAAAATGCACTGGGAAAGAGGAGTGACATAAAATAAACCCAGCAGTACGTTGGCAGCTGCTAGGTAAAGGTAAAGTTTTCCCGTGTTCGAAAACTAGCCGAATCCGACTCTAGGGATGCAGTGCTCATCTCCATTTCCAAGCCGAAGAGCCAGCGCTGTCCGAAGATGTTTCCGTGGTCATGTGGCCGACATGACTAAACGCTGAGGCGCACGGAACGCTGTTGCCTTCCCACCGAAGCGGTACCTATTTATCTACTTGCACTTTCTTGCTTTTGAACTGCTGGGTTGGCAGGAGCTGGGGCCAGAGACGGGAGCGCCGTCATGTGGCACTAGGGTCTGCAGCTCAGTGTCTTAACCTCTGAGCCACTGCAGCTGCTACTGCGACATTATTTTAACCTGCCCAGCCAATCGGATATCCGGTGGCTGGTCGGATGCCCCATTGGGCAAGTGCCCCAGCCACTTTCTAAAAACACTTGGCGAGTGGGGGGAAAAACTGTTGGCGGGCACCATGTTGGAGACCCTTGCCTTAACCCCAACAGTACTCTGGGCTTCGCAGAGGCTGCCTTGTAACGTCCTACAGCCCAGGACTCTTCACTCTGACCGGCCTCAGTTCTCTATCGCCTCAGGCAGAGTTCTTTCCCAGTTTAACTCTCTGAGAGGCGTTTGATCCGAGACACCAGTAATTTGAACTGGAGACCACCTGCACCTGGGAGGTGTGGTCATCTCCTTCGAAAGACAGCCGCAAACACCTGACGATCTTTGCCTCGGCAGCGTTGGAGGTGGCGTTTTACCCAGTCGGATCCTCTCAATCCCAGTCCTGTGGGTTTGGTCAGAAAAATGTACGCACCGCCTCTCCAGAGAGCGGGCCCAGTTCTGGGGTCCCCCCCCCTCCACTGGTGGCAGCGCTCCAAGGTTTCAGGTGGGGAGGAGCTTTTCCCGTGATGGGGATATTTTGGACTGAAAACGGAGAGGGGCTGAACCCAGGAACATGCAGAACACGTATTTCCTCCCCATGTTCTTCTTGTGCCAGATCTGTGCACAGCGCAGCCTCGATTGCAACATTCCTTGTTGTGGGAGGTGGAGGTTTATTGCTTAAAAATAAACTAATCCAAAGAGGCTTTACTACTGTGACAAGGCAACTAAGGTCGGAAGCAGACCGTTAGCATTGCCGGCTCTGACCGGCAGCTGCTCTCCGAAACGCTCAAGGCTTGGGGCGCACCCCACCCGTGCTGCCTGCCAGGAGTCACGCCTGGATGTTCAATCTACAAAGAATTTTATTTATCTAATTAGATTTATTTCCTGCCCTTCCCATAAACGGGCTCAGGGTGGGTTACAACAGTAATTTGTAAGCAATAAGCCATTGAAATAAATATTAAGCAATGAAAACGGTTAAAACAGTTAAAAGATGGGCACAGCAACAATTACACGTTCAGTAATCCTAGACTGGGCATAATTGGACCGCAGCCCAGCTGTAGAGATCGCATTGGTGGCCGTCTATCCGTAGCAGAAACTGTGATAACTGCAGCAGGGAGGCCACTTAATGGACACCCACCATCTCCCCCGAAGGCCTGGCGGAACAGAATGTGTCTGCTGTTAAATATTATGTAAATAGATGCTGCATTTACATCCCCGCTTTATTAACTGCTTGTACCCCCCAATGGGGACCCAGAACGGCTCTCGTAGTCATTCTGCTTTCCTCTATTTTAACCTCACGACAACTCTTTGAAGTGGCTTAGGCTGAGAGGGGGTGGCTGGCAGGGTCACCCAGCAAGCTTCCGCTGCAGTTCATGGGATTTGAAACAGGGTCCTCGCAGATACTTGGTCCCACAGTGTAACTGCTACACCACACTGGCTCGAAGGTACATAAGAACATCAGACGAGCCCTGCTGGATCTGACCAGTGGTCTGTCTAGTCCAGCATCCTGTCTCACACAGTGGCCTCAGCCAGTTCCTCTGGAGGGCCCAACAGCAGGGCATAGAGGCCGAGGCCTTCCCCTCATAAGGACGTCAGAAGAGCCCTGTTGGATCAGACCAGTGAGGGTCCCTCTAGTTCAGCATCCTGCCTCACACAGTGACCTCAACCAGTTCCTCTGGAGGGCCAACCACAGGGCATAGAGGCCGAGGCCTTCCCCTCATAAGAACATCAGAAGAGCCCTGCTGGATCAGACCAGTGAGGGTCCATCTAGCCCAGCATCCCATCTCACACAGTGGCCTCAACTAGTTCCCCTGGAGGGCCAACAACAGGGCAGAGAGGCCAAGGCCTTCCCTTCATAAGAACGTCAGAAGAGCCCTGCTGGATCAGACCAGTGAGGGTCCATCTAGTCCAGCATCCCGTCTCACACAGTGGTCTCAACCAGTTCCTCTGGAGGGCCAACAACAGGGCAGAGAGGCCGAGGCCTTCCCCTCATAAGAACATCAGAAGAGCCCTCCTGGGTCAGACCAGTGAGGGCCCATCTAGTCCAGCATCTTGTCTCACACAGTGGCCTCAACCAGTTCCTCTGGAGGGCCAACAACAGGGCAGAGAGGCCGAGGCCTTCCCCTCATAAGAACATCTGAAGAGCCCTGCTGGGTCAGACCAGTGAGGGTCCATCTAGTCCAGCATCTTGTCTCACACAGTGGCCTCAACCAGTTCCTCTGGAGGGCCAACAACTGGGCAGAGAGGCCGAGGCCTTCCCCTCATAAGAACATCTGAAGAGCCCTGCTGGGTCAGACCAGTGAGGGTCCATCTAGTTTAGCATCCTGTCTCACACAGTGGCCTCAACCAGTTCCTCTAGAGGGCCAACAGCAGGGCAGAGAGGCACAGGCCTTCCCTTGATGTGGCCTCCTGGCTCTGGGATTCGGAGGTTTAGTGCCTCTGAATGTGAACATATGACCCTTGTACGGAGCTCTTTATACCGCACAGCATTTTGGGTGCAGTTCAGTGTTGCGTGCCCTGACAGGAACGCTTGAGGAAGAACGGCCCTACCAATGCATCGGTCTCGATCGGTTGAGGGTTTTTAAGTGCCCGGAGTCAGGCCCGCTGTTCCCTCTCTCCAGATGAACTGATCTCTGTTGCCTGATCACTTGTAATCGCAGGAGATCTCCAGCCACCGACGGGAGGTTGGCCCACCCTTCCCACCCACCCAAATACGAACGTACGCCTTTGGTTCTCCTTAGGCTCTGGCCAGCAGCAATCTCAGGTGAGGTTGTCTCTCAGCCATATTTTCCTGAGATCCTTTTACCAGGACATGCTCCAAACTGAACCTGGGATTTCCCCCATTCAAGGTTGCCAACTCTGGATTGGAAAATTCCTGGATATATATTTTTTTTTGGGGGGGGGTGAGCCAGGGAAGACGGGATTTGGGGACGGGTGGGACCTCAGCAGGGTATGATGCCATAGAGCCTGTGTTCCAAAGCAGCCATTTTCTCCAGGGATCTCCGTCACCGGGAGATCAAAGCAAGAGTCCAATAGCACCTTAAAGACTAATGAAGTCAGTGGTGGGGTAAGAGCTTTCGTGAGTCACTGCTCACTTCTTCAAGTACAGCTAGAATGTGAGTCCATCTGTCTTTATAATTGGATAGTAGAGTGATTTCAGATGTCACATGATAATGGCAGGTGAATGACCATAGCAGGCATGATTGGATTAGGTGTGACATGCAGCGCGGTAGTGTGGAGAAATCAGCATTGGCCATGAGTCAGGAAACCTAGGTCTCAGTTCAGTCCAGGAGGATGCATAGCCTTGAGCTTCATTCTCAGTTGCAATTCAGCAGTCTCTCTAATCTCTCTTTGGAATTTCTTTTTAAGAGAACTGCTACTCCTAGGTCTTAGGCATCTGAAATCACACCACTCTCCAAGACACGAGGACAGATGGATTCACAGTCTAGGTGTATCTGAAGAAGTGAGCAGTGACTCACAAAAGCTCACACCCTGCCACAAATTTGGTTAGTCTCGAAGGTGCTAGTGGACCCTTGCTCTTTTCTCTTGCCACAGACAGACAGACACGGCGACCCATCTTGATCTACCTGGAGGTCGATTGTTTTTCCGGGAGATTTCCTGGGCCCACCTGGCGTTGGGCAGCCCTGCCCGTGGCACTGCAGAACGTGGGTGGGCTGGAACCCACCGCTGCGTGACCCCTTCCAGCCAGAAGCCTGGTGCCCGAGCCTCCGTGCTTTCTTCGACAAAGAGTTTTGATGGCTGTAGGTGGTAGTTATCTTGGGGGCCCGCTTTGGTAGCTCAGGCCATGCGTGGCGGCCCACGTCCCCCCCCCATCTCTCCTTCAGCTCTCCCTCCCTCGGCCTGCCCAGTGGAGGGTCATTAATCAACCAGCTTGTTTACCAGGCTGGATCTTCCGGCTGGGTCAGAAAGCAGGAGGCGGTCGGGCTCTTGTTCCTCTCTAAGCCAACTCTCTCTATCTCGCTGCCTCCCCGGGCTAATCTCTCCCAGCCCTGTGCAGA
Organism: Gekko japonicus; assembly: GCF_001447785.1. Taxonomy (NCBI): domain Eukaryota; kingdom Metazoa; phylum Chordata; class Lepidosauria; order Squamata; family Gekkonidae; genus Gekko; species Gekko japonicus. Next base: position 1,287,145 of record NW_015171502.1, on the reverse strand, counting down.
CAACACAGGCTGGGCGTGGGGCGGCTGCAGATAAGACTCCAGGAAGTTCCAGTCTGGTTTGTTTGGCCCGCTCTGGCGGGGTCCGGCTCCGGCTTGTTGCCCCCAGAATGGGAAAACGGCAGGGCTGAGCCATCGGTCACCCCGTGGCTGGGGGAGGCCGGGAGGGGGAGGACATATTTCAGAATCTGAAAACTGAGAACTGAATGTTCAAGAGTGTGTCTTAGATATGGAGAGGGGGTTGTGGCTCAGTGGTAGAGGATCTGCTTGGCACGCAGAAGTTCCCGGGCTCAGTCCCCGGCGGTGTTCCCCCTAAGCTGAGTCAGTGTGAGCCAGCTCACAGGTTTTTTTAGCCTCCAGCTCACACCTTTTTGTCTCCGCTCAGGAAGGACGGCTCCAGAGCAAACGAATCAACGCAGCAGCCAAATCGCTCGCTCACAACTTTGATGCCAGTCGCTCCCATAAGTAGAATTTTTGCCCACAAGGCTCCACAGCTTAGAGGGAGCATTGGCTCCCCTGCATCTCCACTTAAAGAATCTGTAAGACCTCTGTCTGAGAGTTTGGAGAGCTGCTGCCAGTCTGAGTAGACAACACGGACCCTGTCGGACCATGTTGTCTGACGGAGCATAATGCAGCTTCGTGTGCTCATGTACGCAGGTGCTGTCGAGTTGCAGTCGACTTACGGTGACCCCAGCAAGAGGTTTTCGAGGCAAGGGAGAAGCAGAGCCGGTTGGTCATGGCCTTCCTCTGCAGAGTCTTCCTTGGTGGTCTCTCATCCAAATACCAAGCCTGCTTAACTTAGACCTATGGTGATCCAGCAAGGGGATTTAGAGGCAAGGGAGAAGCAGAGGCGGTTGGCCATGGCCTTCCTCTGCAGAGCCTTCCTTGGTGGTCTCTCATCCAAATACCAAGCCTGCTTAACTTAGACCTATGGTGATCCAGCAAGGGGATTTAGAGGCAAGGGAGAAGCAGAGGCGGTTGGCCATGGCCTTCCTCTGCAGAGCCTTCCTTGGTGGTCTCTCATCCAAATACCAAGCCTGCTTAACTTAGACCTATGGTGATCCAGCAAGGGGATTTAGAGGCAAGGGAGAAGCAGAGGCGGTTGGCCATGGCCTTCCTCTGCAGAGCCTTCCTTGGTGGTCTCTCATCCAAATACCAAGCCTGCTTAACTTAGACCTATGGTGATCCAGCAAGGGGATTTAGAGGCAAGGGAGAAGCAGAGGCGGTTGGCCATGGCCTTCCTCTGCAGAGCCTTCCTTGGTGGTCTCTCATCCAAATACCAAGCCTGCTTAACTTAGACCTATGGTGATCCAGCAAGGGGATTTAGAGGCAAGGGAGAAGCAGAGGCGGTTGGCCATGGCCTTCCTCTGCAGAGCCTTCCTTGGTGGTCTCTCATCCAAATACCAAGCCTGCTTAACTTAGACCTATGGTGATCCAGCAAGGGGATTTAGAGGCAAGGGAGAAGCAGAGGCGGTTGGCCATGGCCTTCCTCTGCAGAGCCTTCCTTGGTGGTCTCTCATCCAAATACCAAGCCTGCTTAACTTAGACCTATGGTGATCCAGCAAGGGGATTTAGAGGCAAGGGAGAAGCAGAGGCGGTTGGCCATGGCCTTCCTCTGCAGAGCCTTCCTTGGTGGTCTCTCATCCAAATACCAAGCCTGCTTAACTTAGACCTATGGTGACTGGCACTTGCTGGATGACCTTGGGCAAGCCATAGTTCTGATAAGAGCTGTTCTTGAAAAAGAGCAGTTTCTGTCAAGAGCTCTCTCAGCCCCACCTGCCTCTCAGGGTGTCTGTTGTGGGGAGGGAAAGGGAAAGGAATTTGTAAGCCGCTCTGAGACTCGTTTGGGTTGTGAAGGACGGGGTATAAATCCAATCTCCTCTTCTTCTTAAACCCTGAATAACTGGTTGGTCCCTAAGGCGCTACTGCTGTCCAGTCTAGCTCTTATACTGCAGACCGACAGGGCTACCGTTTGAGACTGTCTTCCTCTGCAGAGTCTTCCTCAGGAGTCTCCCATCCAAGTACTGACCGGTGCTCCCTGTAAGCGGCGGAGTCCCGTGAGCAAAAATTCTGCTTTGTGAGCTATTGGCGCTAAAGTCGTGAGGGAGCGATTTGACCGCTGCATAAACGAGTTTGCTCCGGAGCCCTCCTTTCTGAGTTAAAGACAAAAATGTGTGAGCCGGAGGCTAAAAAACTGTGAGCTGGCTCACACTGACTCAGCTTAGAGGGAACACTGGGCCCTGACCCTGCTTAGCTTCCGAGGTGTGGCCAGATTGGGCTGCCTTCCCTCCTGATACCTTAGATCAGACATAAATCCAGGTGGTGTATTAGTCTGAAGCAGCAGAACAAAGTTAAGAGTCCAGTGGCCCCTTTAAGACCAACAAAGTTTTATTCTAAGTATTCAAGGTTCAAGATTCCTTGAATCAAACTCCGTTGGTCTTAAAGGGGCCACTGGACTCTTAACTTTGTTTCAGAATAGCTTCCGGTAACGGTGGTCCCGTACACTGGCCAAAGGAGGCATTTATGCAGTGCAACGTTCCCCAGAGGGCAATGGGGGGGACGTGCTAGTAGCGAGGGCTGCCAACCTCCAGGTGGGTCCTGGAGTCCTCCTGGAATCCTGTCTGATCTCCGGGCTCCAGAGGGCGGTTCTTCTGGAGAAAATGGCTGCTTTGGTGGGAGGGCTCTGTGGCGTCACATCCCCACTGAGCTTCCTCCTCTCCCCACACCCCACCTTTCTCAGGGACCACCCCCAAATCTCCTGGAATTTCCCAAGCCGGAGTTGGCAACTCTACTTGCAGACCCCAGTACTGTCAAAGTGTGTCCCCTCTACCTCAAATTAAATATTGCTGTTGGTTCTGCCTTCCTTCCTCTCCTCTCTTCCCATCTATTTGCTTTCTTTCCACCTCTCCCTCTCTCCGTTCCTTCCTTTCTCTGTTCCTCCCTCCCTCCCTTTCTCCCTCTCCCCAGCTCCTCCCTCCCTCCTTCCCTCCCTTCCCATCTATTTGCTTTCTTTCCACCTCTCCCTCTCTCCGTTCCTTCCTTTCTCTGTTCCTCCCTCCCTCCCTTTCTCCCTCTCCCCAGCTCCTCCCTCCCTCCTTCCCTCCCTTCCCATCTATTTGCTTTCTTTCCACCTCTCCCTCTCTCCGTTCCTTCCTTTCTCTGTTCCTCCCTCCCTCCCTTCCTCCCTCTCCCCAGCTCCTCCCTCCCTCCTTCCCTCCC
>NW_015171502.1:1259433-1282783 GCF_001447785.1 Gekko japonicus | reverse complement strand
GGCTCCCCCTCTCCTTCCCTCCTTCCTTCCTTCCTTCCTTCCTTCCTTCCTTCCTTCCTTCCTTCCTTCCTTCCTTCCTTCCTTCCTTCCTTCCTTCAAGTCATGCTGACTTCTGGTGTCCCCTAGTGGGGCCTGGACATTTCAGAGAGGTGGCTTGTATTACCTCCCTCTGCATCCCAGCCCTGGTATTCCTTGGAGGTCTCCCATCCAAGCACTTGCCAGGGTGGGTCCTGCTCAGCTTCCGAGATCTTTCTCCCCCCCCCCCCAAAACTGATTTTATTGAGAAACCAACCATTTTTATACATTGCAATCTTGGAATATGTCACGTGACCTAATATGTTAATTGAATATAGTTTACAGAATAAGAAAAAAAAAATGTCAGTTTTTCCAAAGTGTTTTAAAAAATGAAAAAAGGGAAGTGCTTTGGTTATTGATTTTAAATTACATGTTATATATCCATATTAACTATTAATGTAGAACTACAAGTGAAAGATTAGCTTCCGAGATCTGACGGGACCGGGCTTGCCTGGGCTATCCAGGCTGGTAATGTTCTTTTTCTTCTGATTGGGTATTCTCTCTACCTCTTACCCACTGATTTCAAAGTCCCTTTTTTAAAAGTTATGCTAGGAAAAGTGGAATTATCCTTGGTGGTCATTTGGGGTGCATCATCCTTCAGCAGTATACCAGATCACAGGCTCCACGCTCATCAGGCTCCTTGGCTGAGATCCAGCATGGTGCAGTCATGCTTAGGACTGCCAGACTAGGAGCTGGGAGACCTGGGTTCGAATCCACACTTGGAAGCTCGCTGGGTGACCTGGGGCCAGTCACACAGTCTCAGCCTGCCCTACCTCACAGGGCTGTTGTGAGGATAAATGGGAGGAGGGGAGAATGCTGTGAGCCACTTTGGGTCCCCAGTGGGGAGGAAGGCTGGGTATAGATAACATTTTTAAAAGTCAGTGTTGACGAACGCACTTTGACATGGACGTGCTGAGAGGCCAAGCTGAATCCACCCTACCTTCATAGGTTTAGCTCCTGGTGATGGTGGAAAGGGTTGTACCAACCTTAACAAGATGGTCTCCACACACACAAATCCTGCAAAAATAGAGGCAAATTTGGGACTCTTCCAAGGTAAATCAGGGACAAACAGTGTCTGATCCGGGCAACAGCATGGTTGGAACAACGGGGTACATGAAACCTCTTTCTTGGCCTCCGGGTCTCAGTATGTGCTGCCTCCCTACAATCAGTCACATCCCTGCCTTCACAAGGGCTAGAAACTTGGGTCGGCCGCTTCTTAAACGCAAGCTGATATTCTCAGAAATCTGAATTCTTCACCCTGAGCCGTGCTCCTGTGGGATCATGACTCACGGGCAGCCCCGACCATCACTTAATTCACGCAAAGAGGTTTGCAGCCCGATTTGGGCAAGGCTTTGAAATTGGGTCTCTTGCCCTGCCTGACCTTTAACCCCTCCTCTCCCCCCCAACTTCCCTGGCCTGGAGAAAGGAAACTTTGGGCTTCCTTATTGGTCTGTAGGGGACCCATCTCCCCCTCTTCTCTCTCCCGGCCCCCTTCCCACCGCAGGCCCAGCCCCGGCTAATTCCCTCTTTGTCACTAAACTGCAGGTGTGGCTCCTGAGAAGAGGGACTGTCCGCCGGCGGTCCGCATTGCCAGGGATGGAATACACGGTAAGGGCGGCTTGCCTCTCCTTTCCGGGTTTGGTGGCGAGCCAGCAAACGGCGGTGGTGGGTCAGTCCTTCCTTCCTTCCTCCCCCCTCTCTCTCTTGCTTTCCGGAAGAGCTGAGCCTGGGAGTCCCCAGTTGGTTGAGGATCCCGCAGCCCACGGGCAAGACATGGGGAGCCACAGTTGGGAAACTCAGTCTGGAGACGCTGGGCCGAGGGGCCAGGTCCACTTCCAAGCTGCTGATGGAAGAGTTCTGGTTGGCTGTGACTCCCCAGGGGGCTTTTCTTTCCCGCTTCTTATCAAGTCTACCCTTCAACCTTTTCTCCCCTGGTGAGAGGTCAAGAACATAAGAACATCAGAGGAGCCCTGCTGGAGCAGGCCAGTGAGGGTCCATCTAGGCCAGCATCCTGCCTCACACAGTGGCCTCAATCAGTTCCTCTGGAGGGCCAGCAACAGGGCAGGGAGGCCAAGGCCTTCCCCTCATAACAACATCAGAAGAGCCCTGCTGGATCAGACCAGTGAGGGCCCATCTAGTCCAGCATCCTGCCTCACACAGTGGCCTCAATCAGTTCCTCTGGAGGGCCAGCAACAGGGCAGGGAGGCCAAGGCCTTCCCCTCATAACAACATCAGAAGAGCCCTGCTGGATCAGACCAGTGAGGGCCCATCTAGTCCAGCATCCTGCCTCACACAGTGGCCTCAATCAGTTCCTCTGGAGGGCCAGCAACAGGGCAGGGAGGCCAAGGCCTTCCCCTCATAACAACATCAGAAGAGCCCTGCTGGATCAGACCAGTGAGGGCCCATCTAGTCCAGCATCCTGCCTCACACAGTGGCCTCAATCAGTTCCTCTGGAGGGCCAGCAACAGGGCAGGGAGGCCAAGGCCTTCCCCTCATAACAACATCAGAAGAGCCCTGCTGGATCAGACCAGTGAGGGCCCATCTAGTCCAGCATCCTGCCTCACACAGTGGCCTCAATCAGTTCCTCTGGAGGGCCAGCAACAGGGCAGAGAGGCCGAGGCCTTCCCCTAAGGTGGTCTCTCCTAGCTCTGGGATTCAAAGGCTTAGTGTCTCTGAATGTGGAGGTTCCCCTCAGTCACCATGGCGAGTAGCCATTGATAGACTTATCTTCCATGAATCTATCTAACCCCCCTTTAAAGTTGTTTATTCCCGTGGCCATCACTACATCTTCTGGCAGCGACTTCCACATTTTGGTCACTCTCTGTGTAAAGTAGTATTTCCTTTTGTCCATCCTGAACCTACTGCCCATTGACTACATTGGATGCCTTTGAGTTCTAGTCTTTTGGGAGAGGGAGGGAAACGTTCTGTCTGTCCACCCCATGCATAATTTTATAAACCCCTATCATGTCCCCCCCACCGCTAGTTGTCTCTTTTCTAAACGGAAAAGCCCTAGACACTGCAGCCTTTTCTCTTAAGGAAGGAGCTCCAACCCCCTCATCGTCTCGGTCGCCCTCCTCTGTACTTTTCCCAGCTCTGCAACGTCCTTTTTGAGAGATAGCGACCAGAACTGCACACAGTGTTCCAGATGTGGCCACACCATAGGGTTTATGCAGGGGCATTACAATATCAGCCGTTTTGTTCTCACTCCATTTCCTAATAATCTCTGAAAGTTGGCCGTCTTTCTACTCAGGGGCATGACTTTTTTGAGGGGGGGGGAGAGGGAGTTGCATAACGTCCTGTGGAATGCACTTTCTCCCCCCCCCCCCCCCCCCTCGCCCAGCTGTGTGGCTGGCAATGGTTGATTCTCTCCATACACATCCCCTCCACCCCATGACTATCACTTCAGTTTACAGCAGTCACTTGGGGGGGGGGGGGATGAATGAAGAACGTTTTTTGGAGTGGGCGGGGTAGAGATATAGATGCTGAGGCCGACAGAAACTGGGCCGGGGCGGTGGGCGGCTTACAGGCCTCTGAGTCAGATCCGGAGAAGGGAACTTTGCTTCTAGGAAGCTCATACACACACACACACCCAAAAAAAATCCTTTGCTTACTAAGGCGCTACTGGACTTGAATCTAGGTGTCCTACTGGAGACCCAACAGGGCTCCCCTCTGAAACTCGCTCCATGAACTCCGGATGGAGTTGTATTGAAATGGAGCCATATGGAAAGCGACTTCTTAAAGAGGCAGTAGCAACCAGGGAACAGAACGTGATTTGAGGGCAGGGAGGGGGCTGACCGAAGACCACTGAGCGAGGTCTTCACCTGCCTGAGTGAGAGCCAGTTTGGTGTAGTGGTTAGGAGCAGTGTTCCCTCTAAGCTGAGTTAGTGTGAGCTAGCTCACAGTTTTTTTAGCCTCTGGCTCGCACATTTTTGTCTCAGCTCAGGAAGGAGGGCTCCAGAGCAAACTCATTTGTGCAGTAGCCGAATCGCTCACTGACAACTTTAATGCCAGTAGCTCAGAAAGTAGAATTTTTGCTCACGAGACTCCACAGCTTAGAGGGAGCATTGGTTAGGAGCGTGGACTCTAATCTGGGAGAACCGGGTTTGATTCCCCATTCCGCCACATGCAGCTGCTGGTGTGACCTTGGGTCTGTCACAAGTTCTTTTGGAGCTGTTCTCTCATGAGCAGACCTCAAAAGACCTCTCTCAGCCCCACCTGCCTCACAGGGTGTCTGTTGTGGGGAGAGGAAGGGAAAGGAGATTGTAAGCCGCTCTGAGACTCCTTCAGGTAGTGAAGGGCAGGGTATAAATCCAATCTCCTCCTCTTCTCCTGAAACACAAAAGACTTGGCACCATGCAAACAGTTGTGGGGACAGCATTCCAGAACTGGCCAGCCACTGCCCTCAAGATCCTGGGGGTTTTTTTTACTAATCACCCTTCTCACGTCGGACAGTGGGAGCTATTGAAGACCACCTTAATCGTTAAGTGGGGCTGATAGGATTTGTTAAAGACTTTAGTCCTAAGCCTTTAAAAGTAATAACAAATTCACTGAAGTATGCCAGGAAGCACATTAACAGCCAGCGGAGAGCTTTTGGAATCAGTAAGGTGCATTCTGTGTAATCTCCACTGGTCAGCATTATCGTGGCTGTATTCTGTGCCAACGCAAGCTTCGAAACAGTCTTCAAGGGTGGCCCCATGTGAAGCACATGTTGCGTTATTCTAGCCTGGTTGCGATTAGAGCAAGTCTTCCTAGACAAGTTGAACCTGTGGACACTACAGGGATCTTGAGATGAGGGAACGGGTGCCACCACGAAATAGCTGCCAGAGGGACGGAGGCCAATCACAAAGTGTTGAGAGACGTCAAGCCAAACATCCTCCTATGGTGAAGGAAGCTGTTTCTGATTGGGTGCTCCTTGCAGCCACAGAGGTGATGCCTCTCAGGCTCTTCTGAAGTACCTCCTGCTCCATACCCATCGATGGGCATAGTGGTGCCCGCGGGCACCGTGTTGGAGATCACTGGATAAGCGCATGGATTGTAGCGTTTTGGAGGAGGGCTGATGTTTTGACTAATGTCATGAGCCCTGAAGCACCTCAGCCGCCTAAGAAAGTATTAGTCTTGCTGGAGTAGTCCAAAGGTCCGTCTTGGACAGCGTCTTGTTAATCATAAAATCCAAGCAGGAAACAGAGGCCAAAGCCATTCTGTCCCCCCCCCCCCCCAGTAACTGGTAATTGGAGGTGTGTTGCCACTGACCACACAGGGTCTGTTTCACCGTCTTGGCTAATAACAGCCAACGTAAGGAATGTGGCTCATTGGAACAGCTGCTGCTTGGCACACAGAAGGTCCCCAGTTCAGTCCCCGGCATCTCCAGTTAAAAGGACCAGGCAGTAAGTGATGGGAAAGACATAGAGAAGGTCCCCGGTTCAATCCCCGGCATCTCCAGTTAAAAGGACCAGGCAGTAAGTGATGGGAAAGACATAGAGAAGGTCCCCGGTTCAATCCCCGGCATCTCCAGTTAAAAGGACCAGGCAGTAAGTGATGGGAAAGACATAGAGAAGGTCCCCGGTTCAATCCCCGGCATCTCCAGTTAAAAGGACCAGGCAGTAAGTGATGGGAAAGACATAGAGAAGGTCCCCGGTTCAATCCCCGGCATCTCCAGTTAAAAGGACCAGGCAGTAAGTGATGGGAAAGACATAGAGAAGGTCCCCGGTTCAATCCCCGGCATCTCCAGTTAAAAGGACCAGGCAGTAAGTGATGGGAAAGACATAGAGAAGGTCCCCGGTTCAATCCCCGGCATCTCCAGTTAAAAGGACCAGGCAGTAAGTGATGGGAAAGACATAGAGAAGGTCCCCGGTTCAATCCCCGGCATCTCCAGTTAAAAGGACCAGGCAGTAAGTGATGGGAAAGACATAGAGAAGGTCCCCGGTTCAATCCCCGGCATCTCCAGTTAAAAGGACCAGGCAGTAAGTGATGGGAAAGACATAGAGAAGGTCCCCGGTTCAATCCCCGGCATCTCCAGTTAAAAGGACCAGGCAGTAAGTGATGGGAAAGACATAGAGAAGGTCCCCGGTTCAATCCCCGGCATCTCCAGTTAAAAGGACCAGGCAGTAAGTGATGGGAAAGACATAGAGAAGGTCCCCGGTTCAATCCCCGGCATCTCCAGTTAAAAGGACCAGGCAGTAAGTGATGGGAAAGACATAGAGAAGGTCCCCGGTTCAATCCCCGGCATCTCCAGTTAAAAGGACCAGGCAGTAAGTGATGGGAAAGACATAGAGAAGGTCCCCGGTTCAATCCCCGGCATCTCCAGTTAAAAGGACCAGGCAGTAAGTGATGGGAAAGACATAGAGAAGGTCCCCGGTTCAATCCCCGGCATCTCCAGTTAAAAGGACCAGGCAGTAAGTGATGGGAAAGACATAGAGAAGGTCCCCGGTTCAATCCCCGGCATCTCCAGTTAAAAAGACCAGGCAGTAGGTGATAGGAAAGGCATACAGAAGGTCACTGGTTCAATCCCCGGCATCTCCAGGTAAAAGGACCAAGCCCTAGGCGATGGGAAAGACCTTGATCTGAAACTCTAGAGAGCCAGTCTGAGTAGGCAGTACTGAACTGGATGGACCAAGGGTCTGATTCAGGAGCAAGTAGCTTCACGGGTGCGTTTATCCTCTATGAACGTCTCGAATCCTCCAACCTTGCAATTATCTCTGCAAATTCTGCCCTCAACGCCAACTGAACTCAACAGCCCCTGGAGAGTACCTCAGCCGTCTCTGCCATGCAGAGGCCCGTATAGAGAAACCGGCCCACTTCGCAGGACTGTTGTGAGGATTGCTGAGAGAAGGGAATGGCAAGTTTGTGGAAGGCTCTGAAGTTGTTCACAGCTGCAAAGCGTCCAGTATCCGGAGCCAGGAAGACGTGGCCACGTCTGCCACACAGACTGTGCATGTCAAAGTCAACGGCTGAGTGGTTGTCGCTTTTGGACACGGCAGTGTGGAGGGTCCAGAGTAGGCGCTGTGGGGGCAGCGGTGATGCACTGTCTGAAGAGCACGCTGAGCTCGGGAGAGGCTGCCTTCGGATCGCGCTGGGTTCTGAAGAGGAGCGGGCCCTCCCCAGGCAACAGCGACGACCTCAGTTCCCCCCGACTTTCTGCAGTGGCTGTGCCAACTTGCACAGGAAGGCAAAAGCAGAAAGTTACTAGAAACGTCTCAGTTAGTCCCTTGGGGGTGAAAAAAAATGGGCAGAGGGAACTTTTTCTTTGAGCTGTAGAGGGGTTAGGGCTGCCAACCTCCAAGTGGCATTTGGAGAATCTCTTGCTGCGGTTCCGCAGGGCCTGAAAGACGGAGCTCTTCCGCCGGGCATTCGGTTCAGGCAGGGGACGTTCCCCCTTCTCCCTCCCTCCAGCTTTGCTGGCCCTAACTTTTTCTGCCCAGTTTTTTCAGGCTGATTGTCCGCCAGGCCAGTTCTGACTAGTCATCTGACAACTTTTATAATTATATGGTATTTTATGATTTTATGTGTAAATTGTTATTTTAATCCTGTTTTAATTGTATATTTAACGGTCGTACACCGCCCTGAGCCCACTGGGGAGGGCGGTATATAAATCTAATAAAATAAATAAATAAATAAAATAACTGATCTCCAGGCGACAGAGATCAGTTCCCCTGAAGGAAGAGGCTGCTTCGGAAAGAGGGCTCTTTGGCATTATACCCCACCGAAGTCCCTCCCCTCCCCAAACCCCGCCCTCCTCAGGCTCCACCCCCAAAATCTCCAGTTATTCCCCAAACCAGAGCTGGCAACCCTAAGAAGGGGGCACCCCGCGAAATTGCGAGGCCCTGCATGGAGGACAGACCAGTGGGAATCCTCCTTCGTCCGTATCACACGATTAACTTGTGGAACCCCCTGAGACAAGAGATGGCAACAGCCACAGTCTTAGCTGGGATCGACTGGGGCTTAGACGAACGCATGGAGGAGGGATCTTATTAAAGGGGAACCTCCACATTCAGACGCAGTCTACCTCTTTACAGAGAGAGTGATTCATATGTGGGATTGCTGCGTAGGGAGGTGGTGAGCTCCCCCTCCCTGGTTGTCTTTAAGCAGCAGCTGGACAAACACTTGTCAGGGATGCTCAGAGGTTCGCAGACTTATTTGGCCTACCACCCCCTTTTCAGAATTTTTTTTTTACTCAGCACCCACCCCCACCCCCCGGAAATCTGCCTTCAAGAAGTGGACACAAAAGATGCAGTTTGTGGATCTGCACCTGGATTGTTCCAGTGCCCCCCAGGGGGCAGTATTGCCCACTTTGGGAACCAGTGCTCTTGGCTGATCCTGCATTGAGCAGGGGGTTGGGGTATACGGCCTGTACGGCCCCTTCCAACTCTGTGATTCTGTGAATTCACTGCCAGGGGGTGTAGCGGTGGCCACAGGAACAGACGTTCTTATCTGGGGAAGGCCTCAGCCTCTCTGCCCTGTTGCTGGCCCTCCAGAGGAACTGGTTGAGGCCACTGTGTGAGGCAGGATGCTGGACTAGAGGGACCCTCACTGGTCTGATCCAGCAGGCTCTTCTTGTGTTCTTATGAGGGAAAGGCCTCGGCCTCTCTGCCCTGTTGTTGGCCCTCCAGAGGAACTGGTTGAGGCCACTGTGTGAGGCAGGATGCTGGACTAGAGGGACCCTCACTGGTCTGATCCAGCAGGCTCTTCTTGTGTTCTTATGAGGGAAAGGCCTCGGCCTCTCTGCCCTGTTGTTGGCCCTCCAGAGGAACTGGTTGAGGCCACTGTGTGAGGCAGGATGCTGGACTAGAGGGACCCTCACTGGTCTGATCCAGCAGGCTCTTCTTGTGTTCTTATGAGGGAAAGGCCTCGGCCTCTCTGCCCTGTTGTTGGCCCTCCAGAGGAACTGGTTGAGGCCACTGTGTGAGGCAGGATGCTGGACTAGAGGGACCCTCACTGGTCTGATCCAGCAGGCTCTTCTTGTGTTCTTATGAGGGAAAGGCCTCGGCCTCTCTGCCCTGTTGTTGGCCCTCCAGAGGAACTGGTTGAGGCCACTGTGTGAGGCAGGATGCTGGACTAGAGGGACCCTCACTGGTCTGATCCAGCAGGCTCTTCTTGTGTTCTTATGAGGGAAAGGCCTCGGCCTCTCTGCCCTGTTGTTGGCCCTCCAGAGGAGCTGGTTGAGGCCACTGTGTGAGGCGGGATGCTGGACTAGACAACCCTCACTGGTCTGATCCAGCAGAGCCCTTCTGATGTTATATTTACATATCAGGTTCTGGTACAGAGGCAAGGCTTTTGCTCTGATGCCTTGCTTGTGGTCTTCTCAGCACTCTCTGGTGGGAAACAGGATACCGGAGTAAGGTGGGCCTCCAGCTTCATCCCGCAAGGCTGCTCAGATATTTTTATCCCTGCCAACTTCCGCTGGTGCCTCTCTACGCAGGCGTTAAGTGGGGAGACGTTTCAGCCGGTCAGACTTTTCCCGTCGCTGCACCTCCGTGCCAAGAAGCTTCCCTGCTGGTTTTCCGCCAGTCGGGTAGCTGTTAAAAATTGATAGAATGAAATGTTTTATATGTTGTATTCCTGAGAAAATAAAATTTGTTTACCAAAAAAAAAAAAAAGGTTCCGGAGCTTTGCCAAGGAGGAAAAGTTGGCAATTCTAACGCCTCTTTTCTTCTGACAGGGCAAGATCACACTCTTAGTTTATGTGTATTGATTTTCTTTGTTTAGAATCCATCATTCTCGCAAAGAAAGGGGGGGGGAGCGTTCTCGTGAGGATTTCATTTAACTGTAGAATGTCCCCCTCTAATCCTTTCTCCTCCCTCACACAAAACAAATCGAAGCCAGAAAGAGGGAGAAGGTTGACTTTGCAGTGAGTGGTCATTCCCTGTTTAGTGTTTCTGCTGGGAGGGGGGTGCGGCTCCTTTTGCTGCACCGCAGCCTCCCCTAGTGGCCAGTTGTACATACTACTGTTCAGCCTCAGACAAAAAGAAAAGTTCAGATGAGCGAAGAAGAAGAGGAGATTGGATTTATACCCCGCCCTTCACTACCCAAAGGAGTCTCAGAGCGGCTTCCAAACTCCTTTCCCTTCCCCTCCCCACAACAGACACCCTGTGAGGTAGGTGGGGCTGAGAGAGCTCGGACAGAAACTGCTCTTTTTCAAGGACAGCTCTGAAAGATCTTATGGCTTGGCCAAGGTCATCCAGCAGGTGCAAGTGGAGGAGTGGGGAATCAAAGCTGGTTCTCCCAGATTAGAGTTTGCACACTTAATCACTACACCAAACTGGTGTTGACTGAGGGGAACTTCCACATTCAGAGGCACTAAACCTCTGAATCCCAGAGCCAGGTGGCAACAACAGGGGAAGGCCTCGGCCTCTCTGCCCTGTTGTCGGACCTCAAGAGGAACTGGTTGAGGCCACTGGGTGAGGCGGGATGCTGGACTAGATGGACCCTCACTGGTCTGATCCAGCAGGGCTCTTCTTATGAGGGGAAGGCCTCTTGGCCTCTCTGCCCTGTTGTTGGCCCTTCCAGAGGAACTGGTTGAGGCCACTGTGTGAGACAGGATGCTGGACTAGATGGACCCTCACTGGTCTGATCCAGCAGGGCTCTTCTTATGAGGGGAAGGCCTCTTGGCCTCTCTGCCCTGTTGTTGGCCCTTCCAGAGGAACTGGTTGAGGCCACTGTGTGAGACAGGATGCTGGACTAGATGGACCCTCACTGGTCTGATCCAGCAGGGCTCTTCTTATGCTCCTAAGTCAAGGAAGACTAGAATTCTGCAGCCAAATTCTTGGCAGGTGATTTCAGAATTTAACATGTGAACTCCAACCTGCCACTCTTCTCACTCTCCCCCAGCCTCCTCATTTCCTTTCTTCGCCCCTTCACCAACTCACTTTACTTTGGATCGTTTTTACTGTTGTCTCCATGGACGCTTTCCTAGACCCCTCTTTTTTATTCTCTCCCTTCTCTTGACATCCGCCCCCACCTTGTAATCATAATTTTAGGCACTTTTCTTCTCTGATAAAAGAGCACACGCAGCAATGTTTAAGGCGGATCGTGACAGAAATAGTGGCACATTGCATAATTTAAAAATAAAATAGGTTCGCTCATTGGTTCGGCCGTGACCCCCCCCCCCCCAGAAGCAGCACTTGAATGGTGCTAGATCAAGATGGGTAGCCATGTCGGTCTGTCTGTAGCAGTAGAAAAGAGCAAGAGCCCAGCAGCACCTTCAGGACTAACAAAATTTGTGGCAGGGTGTGAGCTTTCGTGAGTCACGGCTCACATCTTCAGAGAGATCGAGGTGGGTAGCTGTCTGTAGCAGTCGAAATGAGCAAGAGTCCAGCAGCACCTTAAAGACTAGTAAAGTCTGTGGCAGGGTAGAAGCTCTCGTGAGTCACTGCTTCTTTCTTCAGATACAGCTAGAATTGTGGGTCCATCTGTCCTTAAATCTTGGAGAGTGGAGTGATTTCAGATGCCGAATGACAATAGCAGGCGAATGACAATAGCTTTCCAAGGTATAAGGAGGGATGGACTCACATTCTTGCAATATCTGAAGAAGTGAGCAGTGACTCATGAAAGCTCACACCCCTCCACAAATTTTGAACGCTGCTAGTCCCTAAGAAATTAAGGGATGCCTCTGAGTAAGGAAAATTGGGAGGTGGCCTGGCAAGAAACCTCTCCCCAGGGTTTTCAAGACATCAGCGTCTCGACCAAACCAAAAACAGATTTTGCTGCCTGCCTTGCCTCTCTGTGACATCAGAGCAGGTCAGCCAATAGGAACCACCGAACCCTGAGGACACTCTAAAGAAGTCAGGTGCTGAATCAGGAAGCAGTGAACTTGGGGAAGGGGGGAGGACGTCTGACTTTTGCCTGCCAACAGAGTAGCAACAGGAATAATTAAAGGCCTAATTAATTGTGGCCCACTGACACATTTGGTGTGGTGAGATCTTGATCCACAAATAACTTGGTGGTGTAGGAAAGTGCCATCAAGCCACAGGTGCCTGTGGCGGTCCCAAAGGGGTTCAGAGGGTGGCTTAGTTCGTCTGCAGTAGAAGAGCTGGATTCTAGTCCCGTAGCACCTTAGGGACCACCCAGATTTCTGGGGTCTGAGCTTTTGAGTGTCAAAGCTCCCTTCGTCAGATACTCTGTTTCTCTGTAGAAGTGAGCAGTGAAACCTAGGTCTTGATTCAGTCCATGACGAGTTGTGGTCTTGGGCTTTCGTTATCAGTTGCAATTCAGCAAAGTCTCTCTGATCTCCCTTTGAAATTCCTTTTTAAGAGAATTGCTACTCTTAGGTCTTAGGCATCTGAAATCACTCTGCTCTCCAAGATATAAGGACCAGATGGACTCGCATTCTAGCTGTATCTGAAGAAGTGAGCAGTGACTCACGAAAGCTCTTACCCTGCCACAAATTTTGCTACTGGACTCTTACTCTTTTATCTACTTACTTCATTTGTACCACACCTTTCTCCCCAGTAACAGTGTTGACCACAGAAACGTCTTCGGACAGCACTGGCTCTTCGGCTTGGAAACGGAGATGAGCACCGCAACCCTAGAGTCGGATTCGACTGGCTTTCGAGCAAGGGAACCTTTACCTTTTCTCCCCAGTAGGGACCAGTGTTCCCTCTAAGCTGAGTTAGTGTGAGCTAGCTCACAGTTTTTTAGCCTCTGGCTCGCAGATTTTTGTCTTTGCTCAGGAAGGATGGCTCCAGAGCAAACCAATTTATGCAGCAGCCAAATTGCACACTCACAACTTTAATGCCAGTAGCTCATAAAGTAGAATTTTTGCTCACAAGGCTCCACAGCTTAGAGGGGGCATTGACTCTCAAAAACATATACCCCAAAGTCGTGTTGGTCTCTAAGTGCTTCTGGATGCAAGTCTAGCTGCCCATGGAGTTTTCAAGGCAAGGGATGAACAGAGGTGGTTTGCCTTTGCCTGCCTCTGCGTAGCAACCCTGGACTTCCTTGGTGGTCTCCCGTCCAAAGTCTAACCAGGGCCGATCCTGCTTAGTTTCCAAGCTCCGCCAAGTGTGGTGCAGTGGTCAAGAGCGGCAGACTCTGATCTGGAGAACTGGGCTTGATCTCCCACTGCTCCACCTGAAGCCTGCTGGGTGACCTTGGGCCAGTCACGGTTCTCTCAGACCTCTCTCCGCCCCACCTAAGTATCTGTTGCGGGGAGAGGAGGGGAAGGCAGTTGTAATTGTGTGTGGGAGAGAGAAGGGAGAGAACGAAGTACTTTTCTCCTTTTCTCACAATACAAGGACTCGTGGGCACTCCAGGAAATTAATGAGCAGTAGGCTTAGAATAGATAAAAGGAAGTCCTTCTTCACCCAAAGAGTAATGAACATGTGGAATTCACTGCTGCAGGAAGTAGTGATGGCTACAAGCATAGACAGCTTCAAGAGGGGATTAGATAAACATCAGTGGCTGTTAACCACAAGGTATAGATGGAACACTCTGGCTGGGGCAAGTGGTGCTCTGTATTCTTGGTGCTGGGGGGGGGGCGGTCGTCCACAGTGGGAGGGCTTCTGGAGTTCTGGCCCTGCCGGTGGAACTCCTGATGGCCCCTGGTCTTTTTGGCCACTGTTTGACCCAGAGTGTTGGACTGGATGGGCCACTGACCTGCTCCAACATTGGCTTCACTTGTGTTATTTTCTTGGTGCTGGGGGGGGGGGCAACAGTGGGAGGACTTCTGGACCTCCTGGTGGACCCTGGGTTTTGGCCGCTATGTGACTGGATGGGCCACTGGCCTGATCCGACATGGCTTCTCTTATGATGTTAACCCACTTTGAGACTCGTAAGGGTAGAGAAAAACAGGGTATAGAATCCAACTCCTTCTTCTTCCAAGATCAGGCTAGCCTAGGCCATCCAGGTCAGGCACACAGTACTTGGACTCAGGGGTCATTTCCTGCAGGAGCGCACAGGAGCAGAGCTCCAGCAGTAAAGAGCCCAGAGGGGCGGGCACATGCAACAAGCCGCACCCCCTGCTCCCAGCAGCCCTCAGTCAGAGCAAGAAGCAGCCAGGTAAGTTGCAGAGCCCTCCTCCAGGCCAAAACAGTCCAGTGGCACCTTTAAGACCAGGTTTTATTCGGGTACAAGCTCTCCCTCCTCTGTGAGGACAGCTCTGCACTCCCCCTACCCCCATCAGAGATCTCCGGGAAGAAACAGCCACGCCGGAGAAACAACGAGGCCCTCCAACTAGGGTGCTGGTAGGCTTCCCCACCCCTATCATGTGTGGCCCAAGTTAGGGAAGAAGGGTTACTAGAACCATTACAGATGTAAACCGCCCAGAGACCCCTAGGGGTTAGGGCAGTATAGCAAGTGGAAAGTTAAATAAATAAATAAAAATAAATAAAACAGTCCAGTGGAGCCTGAGCAGTGGGTGTTGCCTTCTGACACACTTCCGGTGATGTCAAGGGGGTGTGGCCTATGCAAATAAGTTATGCGAATGAGTGATGCTCATGAGCTCCTGCACCTCTTTTTCTACGAAACGACCCCTGCTTGGACTGCAGTTCTGCTGAATAAGACTGCCGTGGCTACCCCGGCTCTGGTAGTTGCATGACCTGATTTGTACAGACTTCTGTCTATGGCAGGAGACGCTGCCTCCCGCCGCCGCCCCCTCCCCCTTGTGGTATTGATGGCAGCTGTGTGTGTGTGTGGGGGGTGCATTTGATTTTTAAAGCGTAGAGTAGCGGCGGGTCCAGCCAGGCTGCCAACTGCGGCTCGGAAGATTCCTGGAGATTTGGGGGAGGGGAGGGACCTCAGACCTGCCATAGAGCCCACCCTCCAAAGCAGCTGTTTTCCTCCAAGGGGGAACCGATCTCTTTCATCTAGAGAGCAAAGCTCCCTCTAAGCGGTGGACTCTTTTTTGCGAGCCAAGGTGCTACTTTGTGAGCTTATTGGCATTATTTATTTTATTTTATTTTCGACTTCTATACCACTCTGACCCCGAAGGGTCTCTGAGCGGTTTACACAACTGTTTATACCTAACTAGGGCCACATTATTTATATGGGGGGGGGGTGATAACCTACCAGCACCCCGGCCGCGGGCTCAGTTGTTGTTCAGTTCCCGGCTCGGCTGGGCTGTTGTTCAGTCCCTGGCAGTACTTCGGCGCTTTACTTCTTGGCGCCCAGAACAGGGCTTAATCCGCGGCTCCTTCCGGTGGGCTTCACCCGGTGCTCGGCAACGCGCCAGCCGCAGCTCCGGTTCCGTCCCGCAGGCTTCGCCACGTCGCCACGCCACTGAGCACCACGACTTCCGCCTCCGTCCAGCCTCGCACGCGCTGGGTCGCCAGGGCCAACTCCGCCGCCGCCATTGCCGCCGCCGCTCCTGCCGCACGTCCTCGTGAGGAGGAGGGGCGCCACCTGCCGTTAAAGCTGTGAGTGAGCAACTGGGCGGCTGCATGAATTAGTGTGCTCCGGAGCCGTCCCTCCTGAGCCACGCCGAAAATGTGTGAGCCGGAGGCTAAAAAGCTGTGAGCCAGCTCACACTCACGCAGCTTGGAGGGAACACTGCAAACGCGGGGAAAGGCCGCGTCAAAACAAAACACGCAATTCCAATATGCTGCTACGCCTTCATATATTCGTTTAAACCATATACTTAAATATGCAATAAAAGACCCTAGCGCAGAGGTCATTTCGGGGGGGATCGCGGGGGATCGCAGTTCCCCCGGGTGAGGTACGGGGGCGGGGCACATGACAAAGCCCCGCCCCCCGCTTCCGGCCGCCCCGCTTCCGGCCCTCATTCAGCCAGGAGGAGGCAGGAGAAGAGGGAGGGTAAGTTGCTTCCTCCCTGCCTCTCCCCACCCCTGCCTGCCTGGGGCCAGGGAGGGCCTTCGCGGGGCTTCCTTGCACTCCCGCTGGCCTTGCAGGTCCACCACCGGGCCCCTCTTGGGGCTCGGCAGTGGAGCTGCAAGGCTGGCGGCGGCAGCCGGGACCGTTGGGGGCGGGGTGTGTGGCCTTATGACACACCTCCGGTGATGTCAGGGGGTGTGGCCTTATGACACACTTCCGGTGATGTCAGGGGGTGTTGCATATTATGAGTTATGTTAATGAGGTGATGTCAGGGGGTGAGGCATAATATGAGTTATGTTAATGTGTTCCCCTAGCTCTTTTTCTACAAAACGACCCCTGCCCTAGCGTATCTTATTAATTATAGTACACTGATAACAAAAACCTAAAGAGCAATATATATATCTTGTAGAAAAGTCCACAGCTACAGAGACAAATATGCAGAGAGGATTTGATGCTGTAGACTATCTTGCTTTCTGATGAGAGACGCAGCAGTCGTCGATGCCAATATTGTAGGCGGTTTTGCAAGCAGCAAGATACAGCAGGCAGGCTGGGAGTTGGCAGCCCTAGACCCAACAGGGCCTGCTCGCCGGCTAAGGGAAGCGGTTTCTGCCCAAGGGCTGAGAGGCAAACGTGTAAGGGGGGCCCCCACCCCACCCCGGTCCAAATCTCATCTTTACTCAAAGCAGCAATCCGCAAGATGCCATCGCTCCACTGGGGGCAGCCCTGCAGTCACGTTACCAGCACTGGCCCACCTCATAGGGCGGTCATAGCCCTCGTGACAGCCTGTGGATCTTAAAGTTTGAGCAGAGGAGGCAAGTTAGCTAAACAGCCAGGGCTTTCGGGGACGGCAGAAATCGTTTCTGTCGAATGCAAACCAAACCGCGTGTACCCAGCAGCCTTAAAATGCCCTTGCTTATATTTATTTATAAAATATATATTTACATTTAGTTGTACACCTTACAGCCCGTATCTCCAGAGAACCTGCTGGAGGTGCCTTAAGAACCTCAGAAGAGCCCTGCTGGGTCAGACCAGTGAGGGTCCATCCAGTCAGGCATCTCGTCTCACACAGTGGCCTCAACCAGTTCCTCCGAATGTCTTTTAAAACAAGCCTACAGGTTAAAACATTTCCTTGCCTGTGCCCACAGCCCGCCTTCAGGCACTCAGGGAAGATTTGGCAGCTGCCCCCAAAAGCGACATTTTTAGGAACTGGCTAAGCCGAGCAGATCCCCAGGGGCCGATCAGAAGCTCCTGAGCAGAAGCTCAGAAGATCCTGAGCAAAAGCACCCTCAGGCCCCACCCGCTTTCTAAAAACACTTGACAGGTGCCAGGAGAGGTGGACAAGCACTGTGGCGCCCACGGGCCCCATGTTGGGGACCCCTGCTCAAAGCTACGAATCACCTAGCAGAGCTAAGCAGCAGGGAAGCCATGGAAGAAGAAGAAGAAAAAGAAGAAGAGATTAGATTTATACCCCTCCCTTCACTTGGAGTCTCAGAGCGGCTTACAAACACCTTTCCCTTCCCCTCCCCACAACAGACACCCTGTGAGGGAGGTGGGGCTGAGAGAGCTCTCTCGAGAACTGCTCCTGAGAGAACAGCTTTGAAAGAACTTGTAACTGACACAAGGCCACACCAGCAGCCACACGTGGAGGGGTGGGGACTCAAACCCGGTTCTTCCAGATTAGAGTCCACGCTCCTAACCACTACACCAAACTGGAAGAGGGGCTGTGTCTCTTTTGGTGTAGTGGTTAGGAGCGTGGACTCTAATCTGGAAGAACCGGGTTTGAGTCCCCACCCCTCCACGTGTGGCTGCTGGTGTGGCCTTGTGTCAGTCACAAGTTCTTTCAAAGCTGTTCTCTCAGGAGCAGTTCTCGAGAGAGCTCTCTCAGCCCCGCCTCCCTCACAGGGTGTCTGTTGTGGGGAGAGGAAGGGAAAGGAGATTGTAGGCTGCTCTGAGACTCCTTTGGGTAGTGAGGGGCGGGGTATGAATCCAATCTCCTCCTTTTGCTCTTTCACGGACCCTTCCCAAGGAACTGGCGGGGGTTCCTGTAGAGCATGGCTTCCTGTTCCCTTCGCCCCAGTGTCGAAGCTTTTCAATCGGGTCTGTGAATCCAGGCATCTGTTGGCAATCTTCATCCTGCCCCCTGCTTCCTCCTATCCATTCAATTTTTCTGGCAATGGAATTGTCCAGCAAGCACCTCCCGCTTCCTCAGAGGAAGGAGCAGGAGGTTTAAACTCTGCCCTTTTCTCCTGGACAGGCGGCTACCGCTCAGTAAGCAGCTGTGGCCACCAGCCAAAGCCGTGAGCAACGGGTCCCCCCCCCCCCGTTCCTGTGGACTCAGCCGTCAGCTCTGCCCGCTGTTCCAAATTTTCTTTTCCTTGGAGACTGGCTATCAAACCCCAGAGGTCAAGCAAGGCCAGGGGTCTACTGGCGCCGATGTGTTTCGTTCGCATTTTGGGGGGAGCAGAAAGGATCCGTTTCTGAGGTTTTGCACGTGCAGACGGAGGCACTCCGACCCCACCCTCAGAGGTCTTCCCGTGAGCCAAGGGCGGCGCTGGATGGATTGTGGGGTCAGGTACCTGTTGGCGTGTAAGCTCGGGCCAAAACCGCCAAGGAGGAAGTCCCCCTGTTCTGGGAAAGGAAGAGGGCGTTTCGGAGTCCAGGGAGCCGACCTTGGCTGACTGGCTGGCTGGCGCAAACAACTCCCGTACCAAGGTATCCCCATTTCTGTCCTTTGGATAAATGATAATGTATTTGCTAAGTTCAGTTTGACTGTGGCTTGCTATTGGGAGGGACAAGGAAACGTGCCCCGTTGCTAGAGGAAAGGTTTAACTCCCCAACTCTTTGGTTTTTGACCAGTCAGTGCTAACAGAACCAATGCTCCCTCTCAGCTATGGAGCATTGTGAGCAAAAATCCTACTTTTTGAGCCACTGGCATTAAAGTTGTGAGCGAGCGATTTGGCTACTGCATGAATCAGTTAGCTCTGGAGCCGTCCTTCCTGAGCCGAGACAAAAATGTGTGAGCCGGAGGCTAAAAAACTCTGAGCTAGCTCCACACTCACTCAGCTTGCAGCCATGAGGGCTAGAAACATGAGTTTTTGTTTAGTTTTTAACACAAGATTCTGAGGTTGGCTTTTGTACCATATGCTGGATTCCACATTGCGGCGGTACGAATTGGGAGTTGAGGAAAGCACCCAGGTGTGGGGGAACTGTTGCGCGATTGTTACGGAAGGATTTGGCTGGAAAGCTCGGTTGAGGCAACAGCCAGTGTGCCATTGTGCTTAGAGAGCTCCGAGTTCGAATGTTTGTTCTGCCATGAAGCTCCTTGGGCTCCTTGGATGGATTTATCTTTTTCTCTGTTTCTTTCTCTCTCTTTCTCGGCCTAACCAACTTGCAGGGTGGTTGTGAGGATAAAGCGGCAGGAGCTATGTTTTCCACGCTGAACTCCAGCAGGGGGTGGAGGGGTTAAAAACCTAAGAGATCAGAATGGGCTTCAGTCCCCAGGTGGATCAGGGATTAGCAAGTCCATGCCTTTATTGGAGTCTCTTCACCCCTGACATTCAGCTCTCCTAATTCCGAAAATAAAGTTGCCAAGGAGTTAGTATTTTACACTGAGGAGAGGAAAACAGTAACATCTGAAGATCTTTGGTGTAGTGGTTAAGTGTGCGGACTCTAATCTGGGAGAAACGGGTTAGGTTCCCCACTCCTCCACTTGCAGCTGCTGGATGACCTTGGGCAAGCAGTAGTTCTGTCAGAGCTTTTCTATCAAGGAGAGTTCTGGAAAGAGCTCTTTCAGTCCCACCTACCTCACAGGATGTCTGTTGTGGGGAGGGGAAGGGAGAGGAGTTTGTAAGCCGCTCTGAGACTCCGAGTGAAGGGCGGGGTATAAATCGAATCTCCTCCTCCTCCTCCTCTTCTTCTCTTCCTCCTCTGTGCACAACCACTTGAAGACTTGAGCTCTGAGCCCAGAAGTTCTGGGTTTGAACGTTGCCTCTGCCACAGAGTCATTAGCCCCTGATCAGACTGCAGTGTGGAAAAGAGTCACAGTGGCCCTACCTCACAGGGTTGCTGTGAAACCAGTTGCCAGATAGTCACGTCCAGCAGGTGCTCCCTGCACTCTGATGCAATAGCAGGTCGACGGGTTCCTGTCCTGATAAACAGTAGGGACCATGTTCCCTTTAAGCTGTGTGTGTGAGCGGCCGCTCATTAACACCGGAAGCCCCGCTCAGCAGCAGTCTGGAGCCACGCAGGGTCTTGCTCTGCCCATTGCCCATGTTAAGATCACAGCACTTGTGTTCTGCTCAGGATGGGAATTGCTCAGCTCAGCGGGAGGGGGGGGGATTAATTAGAGGGAACATTGTCTGTGCCTCAGATGAAAGGGAGGAGATTTAGGGAGGGGGCATTCAGCTACATATATTTAGGGTTTGCTCCACAGAGGTATGAAAGACTTTAAGGGACTGCGGCCAAGGAATTTATATCCATTATTTCCTCACTGGGACTCAAAGCAGATTACACAGAGTGAGTTCACCGCTGAACATGTTCACAAATGCACTTAACTGTACCGCCATTGATATATTAACAGTCTTAAGTTATGTTTTATGTATTTCTTATTGTGATATGTGTATTGTTTTATTGGTTTTATGTAAGCGGCCATGAGCCTGCCTCGGCAGGGAGGGCGGGGTAAAAGTTGAATAAATAAATAAATGCAGCCAGCTGGGTGACCTTGGGTCAGTCACAGTTCTTTCAGAGCTGTTCTCTCAAGAGCAGTCCTCAAAAGAGTTCTCTCAGCCCCACCTACCTCACAGGGTATCTGTTGTGGGGATGGGGATGGAAAGGAATTTGTAAGCTGCTCTGAGACACCTTTGGGTAGTGAAGGGCGGGGTATAAATCCAATCTGTTCTCTTCTAAGAGATGTACAGTAAGGCCAAGGCCGACGGTGTAAAACAGGGCAAAGATATATTTTATTACCCAGTTAAAATTCCCAACATTCCGTATGCATTTTGCCAACAGGTTTCGTCAGGGGAATCTGTTAGTCTTGCAGTCATTCTTCGAAAACAGTACTACTGATCTTGTACTGGCTACTGATATTTTCCACAGTTGGACTTGGCCTTGTTTTTTATCTCTTTAAAGAGGACATCACCATATTGGTGGCTACTAACCACAACCCTTCACTACCCAAAGGAGCCTCAGAGCGGCTTACAAACTCCTTTCCCTTCCCCTCCCCACAACAGACACCCTGTGAGGTAGGCGGGGCTGAGAGAGCTCTCTTTAGAATGGCTCCTGAGAGAACAGCTCTGAGAGAACTGTGACTGACCCAAGGTCACCCAGCTGGCTCCATGTGGAGGGGTCGGGAATCAAACCAGGTTCTCCCAGATTAGACTCCGTACCCCTAACCACTACACCAGACTTCAGTTTGCATTGTGGGACAGTCAGTAAACAATGAAATAGGGTTAGGGTTGTTGAACCAACCAGGAATCCAGAAGAAAAAACCCAGAACTGAAGCAAGGCAGACATGTTACCACGACACATTAAACAATGCAAAAATTGCACAACAGGATCCAGCCCACAGCAAACTATGCACACAGACTGCAGTCCCCAGTGAGTTATCCGAGTAACTTTGTGAAGCCATCTGCAACAGTGGTACTCAGTTGCCTGCGTAGAAAAGCCCCCTTGAATCATTCAGTTTTGCATACTTTGCAGGAAGCCCGGAGAGCGGGAACCTTCCTGATCTCCTCAGCCGGGCCTTTCCACACAATGGGGGCCACCACAGAGAAGGCACCTTTATGCCAAAGGCCCAGCTCCGATGAGCGAAGTTGTCGTGGCAGGGCATTGGGGTAAAGGAGGGATGGGGGGGGCAGAGGGGTGACTTTCTCTGGGTGGTTTGGTGACACTTTAGGTGGGGTTTAGGGATTGTGGAGTGGTAGGGTTAGAGCATTGAGCGGTTCCTCAGTGGGAACAGGCTTCCTCAGGAGGTGGTGGGCTCTCCTCCTTTGGAGGCAGAGGCTCGATGGCCATCTGACAGCCATGCGGATTCTGTGGGCAGATCATGCGAGGGAGGGCAGGAAGGGTCGCCTCAGTGCTTGGTTCTCGTGGCCCTTCCTTACACGCCCGGGGAAACACTGATCGCCACTTTGGGGTCAGGAAGCCATTTTTCTCCAGGCCAGATTGGCCCAGGGATCCTGGAGGTTTTTTGCCATTTTCTGGGCATGGGGTCACTGGGGTGTGTGTGTGGGGGGGAGGTAGCTGTGAATGTCCTGCATTGTGCAGGGGGTTGGACTAGATGTCCCTGGTGGTCCCTTCCAACTCTATGATTCTGTGATTCTATGAGGGTTGCCAGCTTCAGGTTGGGAAGTATCTGGAGATCTTGTGGGTGGAGCCTGGGGAGGGCGGGGTTTGGGGAGGGGAGGGACTTCAACGGCCTATCATGCCACAGAAGAAGAAGAAGAGATTGGATGTATACCCCGCCCTTCACTCGGAGTCTCAGAGTGGCTGACAAACTCCTTTCCCTTCCCCTCCCCACAACAGACACCCTGTGAGGCAGGCCCACCACAGAGTCCACCAACCATTTTTGCTCCAGGAGAACTGATCTCTCTCCCTTGGGGATCTGGTTGTAACAGTGGCAGATCTCCAGCCACCACCTGGAGGTTAAAAATGAGAGATCACGGGAGGAAGTGGAAATCCAAAAACAACATCCGAGACAAAAATAACGAAGCGTCAATAAAGATGTGTTGCAGAATCATTTACTGTAGTAATTCCGTCGAAAATTCTCTTCTATTATCGCTCACAATCCTTATCAATTACTCCTTATCAGCTTATCAACTCTTGAAGGAAACATTCCATGTTGACTCTCTAAGGACAGAACCCAAGGGCTTGATTGCGACACGCTCAGAGCAAATATTGTGAAACAAATTGTTTGCACCGCGCAGCATTCGTTAGCGTGCGGTCGATAATAGGGGAGAACTTCCTGCAGAATTACTATAAGTAAATGATTTTGCAACCTATCTTTATCGGCTCTTCGTTATCTTTGTCCCGGTGTTGTTTTTGGATTTCCACCACCTGGAGGTTGGCAGCCCTGTAGAATGGAGTGGAGCGAGACCACCTCAATTTCCCCCTCCCCCAGACTTCTGAAGTGCAAAGGGGGGTGGGCGGGCTCCCTTCTGCCCCCCTCCCCCTTACAGCCCAGTAGGGTTGCCAGGTCTGGGTTGGAAAAAACCTGGAGACTTTGGGGGTGGAGCCAGGAGAAGGCGGGGTTTGGGGAGGGGCGGGACTTCAGCCACAGAGTCCACCCTCCAAAGCAGCCATTTTCTCCAGGGGAGCCGCTGTCAGCTGGAGATCAGTTGTAAAAGCAGGCGATCTCCAGGCCCCGCCTGGAGGCTGGCAACCCTACAGCCCAGCCCCCCTGCCTCTCTCCCCCTGTGGCCAGTGACCTTGGTTCTCCAGGCGCTGTAGCAATACTCACCCCCCCACCCCGATCCCCACCTCTTTTGGATCCCTGCAACCTCTCTATCCCCCCCCC
>NW_015171502.1:1230634-1258992 GCF_001447785.1 Gekko japonicus | reverse complement strand
CCAGCCGGCCGCGTCTGGACGGCGCTCTGTGGCCGCCTTGTCTTGGCAGTGGGGGTTTCCCTCCCCCCTCTTTCCATCTTCGAATTCGTCGCCTTTCTTCCCCTCCTCCTCTGAGGAAAAGGAGGGCAGGACGGGGCTCTCCGGCAAGCGGGCTGTCTCCTTGCCTTAGGGCCGGGGAACGGGGCGCCGCCCGTCGCCCTACTCAGGGAAGGGGACCTCCCGGCAGGTGGAGGGGCGTCTCTCCGGGTCCCTCCCGTTTGGTTTCCGGAACTAGCCGCACCGCCAGCCTCTCCCTCTCCACCTCTGCTGGAGGGGTCACCCCTCATCTGGCCGCCAGGCGCGTCGGGGGTGACCCCTGGAAGGCGATCCGGAGGGTGCCGTGCGGCCCGCCCTAGAGCCCCCGCCGTGCCCAGGCAGGGACACGCCTGCGGGCCGAGAGACTTCAGTGGCACGCCCACCCAACCCCCTTTTTCTGTCTGTCCTCCGCCACCCCTGCTCCGAGATCTCCCTCTTCCCGACAGCGATGACAGACGGGGACCGTCAGCGTGGCGTCTGGTCGGGCTCCCTGTGGCTGACTCTCCCGCGGGCCCCCTCGGACTCCTGAGCGCCCCCCCCCCCAGCAGACTCTGGCTCCGGGAAACAGCCTCAAACCCGTCCTGTCCTGCTTCCAGGATGGATCTCCTGCAGAAGAGCAAATACAACCACCTGCGCAACGACTCCCTCTCTTCCCTGGAAGAGGCCTCAGTGCTGGCGGCGGCGGAGGGGGACTCCCCGTCCTCTGAGCCCCTGGCGGCCGCCCCGTCCCTGCCCAGCTCCCTCTCCTCCTCCTCCCTCAGCCCCATGCTCCCCCTGGGCGAGCTCTCCTCCGAGTCTGAGGACAGCCCCACCACCCTCTGCTCCTTCTTCCCCAAAATGGCCAGCCTGAAACTCTCCAACCCCTCCGCCTTCCTCGGCCTCCGGCCCTTCTCCAAAGAGGCGGCCGGCGGTGGCGGCACCAACGGGGCCGGGGAGCCTCCCGCTGCCGCCGCCATCCCCCCCAGCCCGGACTCAGCGGGGGCCGTTCCCGTCTATTCCCAGGATATGAACAAGCTGGGCTGCGGCAAGAAGATGCGGGTGGAAGGCGGACAGCTGGGCGGCGACGAGTGGACCCGGCACGGCAGCTTCGTCAACAAGCCCACCCGGGGGTGGCTGCACCCCGATGACAAGGTGATGGGCCCCGGAGTCTCCTACCTCGTCCGGGTGAGTGAGCCGGCTGGCGGAGGGGAGAGCTGGGGGAGAGAGAGAGGGGAGACCCGTGTCAGGCTTGCAACAGGTGGTCCTTACTGGCCGGCCGCCGGGAGGGCCCGTTTTGGAGGAAAGAGGGCGGGTGGGCCAAGGTTTACGAGACCGATTCATGGAGGAGAGGTCTACAGGGGCCGCTAGTCACTGTGACCGGGGTTCCCTCTAAGCTGAGTTAGCGTGAGCGAGCTCACAGCTTTTTAGCCTCCGGCTCACGCATTTTTTGTCTTGGCTCAGGAAGGATGGCACCGGAGCAAACTAATTTACGCAGCAGCCAAGTCGCTCGCTCACAACTTGAATGCCAGCAGCTCACAAAGTGGAATTATTGCTCACAAGACTCCACAGCTCAGAGGGAGCGTTGACGGTGATTGAGGGGAACCGACACATCCGGCGGCACTAAGCCTATGAATCCCAGAGCCGGGAGGCAACATCAGGGGAAGGCCTCGGCCTCTGTCTGCCCTGTGGTTGGCCCTCCAGAGGAACTGGTTGAGGCCACTGTGTGAGGCAGGATGCTGGACTAGATGGACCCTCACTGGTCTCCTCCAGCAGGGCTCTTCTGATGTTCTTATGAGGGGAAGGCCTCGGCCTCTCTGCCCTGTTGCTGGCCCTCCAGAGGAACTGGTTGAGGCCACTGTGTGAGACAGGAATGCTGGATTGGAGGGACCCTCACTGGTCTGATCCAGCAGGGCTCTTCTGACGTTCTTATGAGCGGAAGGCCTCAGCCTCTCTGCCCTGTTGTTGGCCCTCCAGAGGAACTGGCTGAGGCCACTGTGGGAGACAGGATGCTGGACTAGGTGGACCCTCACTGGTCTGACCCAGCAGGGCTCTTCTGATGTTCTTGTGAGGGGAAGGCCTCGGCCTCTCTGCCCTGTTGTTGGCCCTCCAGAGGAACTGGTTGAGGCCACTGTGTGAGGCAGGATGCTGGACTGGAGGAACCCTCACTGGTCTCATCCAGCAGGGCTCTTCTGATGTTCTTAAAGTTTCTCCATTTTTGTGATCTCCCTAAAAGTATTGGTCTCTCAGCTCCTTCTCCATACATGACTCTAGGGCACCAAGTGGAGCAATGCTGGGGAAGCTAGAATTGACACCTAGGGTTTCCACGTCATGATCCTGAAAGCGTAGGAGGGGAAGTAGCTCTCCAGATTGAGGCAGCTTGGTAGCCCAGCCCGGAGCAGCTTCCTTTCCCCCACCTGAATTGGGAGAGAGTCCCTTAGAGGCAGCCCTTGGTGTTCAGAGACAGATTTCCCTGCAATGTACAGGGCTGGATTTCACTGCTTCACTCAAGAGCTGGAGTGACACATGGAAAAAAGTGTCAGGCTAAGATCCCGGGAGACCCGTGTTCGAATCCCCATTTCCACCACAGAAGCTCCCTGTGTGTTCTCGGGCCCATCACAAACTCTCAGCCTGACCCACCTTGCAGGGCTGTTGTGGGGGACTGGAGGAGGGGAGAACTATGCTGTAAGCAATGCTCCCTCTAAGTTGTGGAGTCTTGTGAGCCAAAATTCTATTTTGTGAGCCACTGGCATTAAAGCTGTGAGCGAGCGATTTGGCTCCTGCTCAGATTAGTCTGCTCTGGAGCCATCCTCCCTGAGCTAGGACAAAAATGTCTGAGCTGGAGGCTAAAAACCTGTGAGCTAGGTCACACTAACTCATCTTAGAGGGAACACTGGTTGTAAGGGGCTGTGGCTCAGTGGTAGAGTATCAGTGTGGTATGCAGAAGGCCCGAGGTTCGATCCCCGGCGTCTCCAGTTAAAAGATCTGGCAGTGGGTGATGGGAAAGTCCTCCTCCGCCTGAGACCCTGGAGAGCGGCTGCCAGCCTGAGCAGACAATACTGACCTTGATGGACCAAAGGCCTGATTCAGCATACCAGACTAAAGTGGAGAGTCCCGTCCAAAGCTAGCTAAACATGTTACGGTTTACAATAATTATTGACTTAGCTTGCGATTGTAATTAAGATGCACCTTCATGTTGATGTATCTTTGTTAATGGCGATAGTATAGCTCAACTTGTTTTGAAAAAATTAAAAAAATAAATTATTAAAAAAAACATGTAGTGAACAGACTGGCATCAAAGACGCTAGATATAGTCAGCCATCATCTCAGTATATTATTGATCTCAACGTGTAAATTTCCCCAGCCTTTCAGTTGATTTGTAGAACGCCCGACTTAACGTGCATATTGAAGATGAATGACTGATTAACACCACTTGAAGATGTTTGTGTGACACGCAGAAATCGCGGCTAGGAAAGTAATAGGACTGTTTGAAACCCTTATTGAAGGTTTGTTCCGATGAAGAGACGAAACGGAACTCAATCCGGAGGTTCTCGTCAGCAGCAATCACTTTATAACGATCAAAATAACTTCATGTATCTTTATAAGCACAATTACTTCATGAATGTTAATTAATTGGATTTACCGTTACAATAATGTCATTTACAGTTTACACTTCGAGGTCAATAATATACTGACATGATGGTTGAATATATCTAGGGTCTTTGATGCCAGTCTGTTCATTACATGTTTAGCTGATTCCGCATAAGGCAGCGTCATGTGTGTTCAAACCACTTTCAGTCCCAGCTGGGAAGAAAAGTGGGATATAAATCAGTGGAAATGCTCGGCATCCCCTCTCGCCGTCCTGCCCAGTGCATGATTTAGGCATCGGAAAACCCGGTTCCACCAGTGTTTGACTGGGGGGGGGGTGTCTCCTTTTGTTGGAGCCCCCAACACTGAGCACCCCATGAAGCCGACGCTCCTCCTCCAGCCTCTCGAAGGACTGGCTGCAGCCGGGATCCTTCCTTCCGCAGCTTTCCCCTTTTTGGCATCTCCCTCCCGGAATATGGGATTTTCCTGCCCTCCTCAGACCTCTGAATCAAACACCCGGGGTTTGGTTTTAAGCCACCCCTGAGCTCCAGGACAGGTGTATACTTCTGGAGTTCAGTCCCTGGAATTCAGGGTGTTGTACTACTGTAACAGCGTCTCTGAGAACGCGGAGTATGTCTTTCCCTTGCCGCTCACCAACCACAGCCTGGTCTAGGGGAAGGCATTTCCACATGATTTCCTCTGAAGCTGCCTTAAACTGAGTCAGACCCTTGGTCGGTCAAGTTCAGTATTGTCTACCCTGACTGGCAGCAGCTCTCCAGGGTCTCAGGCGGAGGTCTTTCCCATCACCTACTGCCTGGTCCTTTAAACTGGAGATGCCGGGGATCGAACCTGCGACCTTCTGCATGCCAAGCAGGGGCTCTTCCACAGAGCTGCAGCCCCTACTCAGTCTGACTGTGGCTCTCCAGGTTCTCAGGCGGAGGTCTTTCCCATCACCTACTGCCTGGTCCTTTTGACTGGAGATGCTGGGGATTGAACCTGGGACCTTCTGCATGCCAAGCAGATATTCTACCACTGAGCCACGCCCCCTCCCCAACTTTGGTCCATCAAGCTCAGTGTCGTCTACTCAGAATGGCAGCGGCTCTCCCGGGTCCCAGGCGGAGGTCTTTCCCATCACCTACTGCCTGGTCCTTTTGACTGGAGATGCTGGGGATTGAACCTGGGACCTTCTGCATGCAAAGCACCGACTCTTCCACTGAGCCACAGCCCCTTCTCCGACTGGCATTGGCTCTCCACGGTCCCAGGTGGAGATATTTCACATCACCTACTGCCTGGTCCTTTTAGCTGGAGATGCCGGGGATTGAACCGGGGACCTTAAGAACATAAGAGAAGCCAATGTCTGATCAGGCCAATGGCCCATCTAGGCCAACACTTTGTCATACAGCAGCCAAAAATACCAGGTGCCATCAGGAGACTCAGCAGTGGGGCCAGGACACTAGAATCCCTCCCACTGTTGCCCCCCCCCCCCCCGGCCCCCAGAAGAAAGAGAGCATCCCTTTCCCCAGACTGAGAGTCCCTATCTAGACCTTGTGGCTAATAGCCACTGATGGACCTCTGCTCCAGATGTTTATCCAATTCCCTCTTGGAGCTTCTAAATGCTGAGCGGATGCTGTGCCCCAGAGCCACGGCTCCACCCCCAAAATACATGTAGACCAAATCAAACTTATCAGTCCTTCAGGGCCACCGTTGTCTACTCTGACCGGCAGTGGCTGTTCAGGGTCTTTCACATCCCCTTGATCCTTTTAGCAGGAGATGCCGGGGATTGAACCCTGGGCCTTTTGCACACAAAACCTGTTGTGGCTCTCCAGGGTCTCAGGCCTTTCACACTACCTGCCGCCTGGTCCTTTTAACTGGAGATGTCGGGGACTGATCATTCATGCAGTGCTCCCCCTAAGCTGTGGAGTCTCGTGAGCAAACATTCTACTTGGTGAGCTACCGGCATTAAAGTCGTGAGCGAACGATTTGGCTCCTGCATGAATTAGATGGCTCTGGAGCCATCTTTCCCGAGCGAAGACCCAAATGTGTGAGCCGGAGGCTGAAAAACTGTGAGCTGGCTCACACTAACTCAGCTTAGAGGGAACCCTGGATTCGTGTGCTGCTTTTCATCCCAGATGGTCCCCCCAAAAAGCAGGTTTTGGACAGGCAGCACCGCAGATGTGCCCGAATTCAGGTGACAAGAATGGTCTGAGGTCTCTTAACAGCTCCAGGCCCAAACGATGCTCCCTTCCCAGTCATTGTCGGGCCCAGCGGGGGGGGAGGGCGCCCAGCATCCACACAAACGCGTGGCCAAAGCAGCCAGTGTCTGTCCCCGGTCTTCCGTTCAGCCACATGATTGCTTCTGACAGGCGTCCATCCCTCGGGGCACGGCACAATTGCAACTAGGGCCCCACCACCACAAAAACTATGATTACCGAGGCCCAAGAGCCCAATCGCCTATGGAGCTGGGAGACGATCAAGGAGGGCGCCCCCCCCCCCCCCCCCCCCCTGCCGAGCGAAGCGCATGAGCCGTGGCCCCATTCTTGCTTCAGACATGCTGGAGGTCTTTAGTTTTGGGGGGTGGGGGGTTGTTGCTCAGACCGTGCCTCGGAGCCCCCCCCTTCCCTTAACACGCACGCGTTGTCTCGTTCGTCTCCCGCACGCTCGGCTGCTGTAGCAGCTAACCTAATAGAGAACGATTCCCCATCGCTAATTGGAAAGGAGGGGAAGCCGGGCTTGCAGGCGGAGGGGGGTCTCGAGGCGGGCAGCGCCAAGGCCGTGGGACACATAAAGTGGCCTTATAGTGGGTCGGAACCTGGCCCACCCAAGTCAGCCTTCTCTCCGCAGACTGGCAACCAGTGTTCCCTCTAAGCTGAGTTAGTGTGAGCGAGCTCACAGGTTTTTAGCCTCTGGCTCGCACATTTTTGTCTCAGCTCAGGAAGGAGGGCTCCAGAGCAAACTAATTCATGCAGTAGCCGAATCGTTCGCTCACAGCTTTCATGCCGGTAGCTCCCAAAGTAGAATTTTTGCTCACGAGACTCCACAGCCTAGAGGGAGCATTGCTGGCAACAGCTCTCCAGGGGTCTCGGGTGGGCGGTCTTTCCCATCCCCTGCCGCCTGGTCCTTCCAACAGGAGATGCCGGGGATCGAACCTGGGACCTTCTGCGTGCCAAGCAGAGGCTCTTACCACTGAACCACACAACCAATGTTCCCTCTAAGCTGTGGAGTCTTGTGAGTAAAAATTCGCCTTTGTGAGCTACTGTCATGAAAGTTGTGAGCAAGAGATTTGGCTACTGCATCAATGAGTGTGCTCTGGAGCCCTCCTTCCTGAGCAAAGACAAAAAATGTGTGAGCCGGAGGCTAAAAAACTGTGAGCTAGCTCACACTAACTCAGCTTAGATGGAACACTGCCCACAACCCGTACTTAGTCCGACTATGGTTCTCCAGGGTCTCAGGCGGAGGTCTTTCACATCACCTACTGCCTGGTCCTTCAAACGGAGATTGCAGGAACGGAACCTGGGGCCTTCTGCATGCCGAGCAGACGCCCTGCCACTGAGCCACAGCCTTCTGAACACATGATGCTGGCCTAGACTGCATCAGATCCTTCGGCCATCACCATCAGGACTGTCTACTCAGACTGGCAGCGGCTCTTCAAGGTCTCAGGCTGAGGTCTTTCCCATCCCCTACGGCCAGAGCCTTTAACTGGAGATGCCGGGGATTGAACCTGGGACCTTCTGTATGCTGCCTGGTCCTTTAAACTGGAGATGCCGGGGATCGAACCTGCGACCTTCTGCATGCCAAGCAGAGGCTCTCCCACAGAGCCATGACCAGTGTTCCCTCCAAGCTGAATTAGTGTGAGCCAGCTCACAGTTTTTTAGCCTCCAGCTCACACATTTTTGTCTTGGCTCAGGAAGGATGGCTCCAGAGCAAACTGATTTATGCAGTAGCCCAATCGCTCGCTCACAACTTTAATGCCAGTAGCTCACAAAGTAAAATTTTTGCTCACAAGACTGTGTGGCTTAGAGGGAACATTGGCCATGACCCCTCCTTTATGAACACACTTAACTGCCTTATTCAGAATCAGACCCTCGGTCCATCAAAGTGACGGTGGTCTACTCAGACTGGCAGCATTTTCCCAGGGTCTCAGGCAGAGGTCTTTCCCATCCCCAGTCCTTTTTAACAGGAGATGCTGAGGAGGACTGGACGCGGGCCCTCCTGCATGCCTAGTGGAAGCTCGACCCCTGAGCCACGCTCCTACTCCAAAAACACCGGTAGACCAAATCAGACGATTGGTCCACCAGGGCCAGTATTGTGTACTCCAGGGGTGGCCAAACTTGGTTAACATAAGAGCCACACAGAATGGATGTCGGAAGTTTGAGAGCCACAAGATGTGAACAAACGTTACATGTTTTTACTGGGAAATATGCAGATTTGCTTTTTATGAACATCAAAGGAGACTGCCAAAATAATAACAAAAGCGGTAAAAGCAGATATTGATAATGATATTTATTTGTCCAGTGATATTCTGTTTGCTAGTGATATTCAGCTTCCCCAGCCGCCCTGCCGGGAGCCGCACAATAGGCGTGAAAGAGCCGCATGCGGCTCCCGAGTCACCGCTTGGCCACCCCTGGTCTAGGCTGACCACACGTGGGTCTTAGGCTCTGGAACAGAGGTCTTCCCCATCGCCCACTGTCTGATCTTTGAACTGGAGATGGCAGGGATTGAACCTGGGACCTCCTGCACGCTAAAGCAGAGGTTCTACCCCTGAGCCACAGCCTCCTTCCTTTGACCGGTAGAAGATCTCCGGGGTCTCAGGCGGAGGTCTTTTCCGTCACCTTCTGCCTGGCCCCTTTAACTGGAGATGCCGGGGATTGAACCGGGGACCTTCTGCATGCGGAGCAGAGTCTCCATCAAGTTTCCCTCTAAACTGTGGAGTCTTGTGAGTAAAAATCCTACTTTCTGAGCTACTGGCCTTAAAGTTGTGAGCGAGCGATTTGATTACTGCATAACTTAGTTTGCTCTGGAGCCCTCCTTCCTGAGCTAAGGCAAAAATGGGTGAGCTGGAGGCTAAAAAACGGTGAGCTAGCTCACACTTACTCAGCTGAGAGGGAACACTGGTCTCCACCACTGAGCCGTGGCCCCTCCTGACAGCAGGAAGCCATTTTTCGGGGGGGGGGGCAGCAGCTTTCGCCCACAGGGTCTCATCTTTAAGCCGGGGCTTAGCTCCAGACCATATGGTAAGGAAGGCTTCTTTAAGAGGCTTTAAAATCCCTGGAGGATGGGCGACGTGGGGTGGGGGGGGGGAGGTTGATTGGCAGTCATTAGCTTCTGATGATTAAGGGGAACCTGTGAATGCAGCTCAGGATGTCTGAGCACCGGCCGCCCCCGAGCAAAGGGAGGCGGCCGCTGCCACCCTGCCCAGCTGGGGGGGCTTCCAGCGGCTTACAAACGCCTTTCCCTCCCCCGCCCCACACCCTGTGAGGTAAAAGAAGAAGAGAAGAGATTGGATTTATACCCCGCCCTTCACTACCCAAGGGAGTCTCGGAGCGGCTTACAAACTCCTTTCCCTTCCCCTCCCCACAACAGACACCCTGTGAGGTGGGTGGGGCTGAGAGAGCTCTTGACAGAAACTGCTCTTTTTCAAGGACAGCTCTTATCAGAGCTACAGCTTGCCCAAGGTCATCCAGCAGGTGCAAGTGGAGAATCAAAGCCGGTTCTCCCAGATTAGAGTCCGCGCACTTAACCACTACACCAAACTGGCTCAGAAGTGAGCAGTGACTGATGAAAGCTCCTCCCCTGCCACCGATTTGGTTAGTCTTGAAGGTGCTGCTGGACTCTCGCTCTTTTCTAGTGCTACAGACAGACTCACACGGCTACCCGTCTTGCTCTATCTGAAGAAGTGAGCAGTGAGTCGTGAAAGCTCCTCCCCTGCCACAAATTTTGCTAGTGATTGAAGGTGCTGCTGGACTCTCGCTCTTTTCTAGTGCGACAGACAGACTCACACGGCTACCCGTCTTGCTCTGTCTGAAGAAGTGAGCAGTGAGTCACGAAAGCTCCTCCCCTGCTACCAATTTTGCTAGTCTTTAAGGTGCTGCTGGACTCTTGCTCTTTTTCTATTGCTGCAGACAGTCTAACTTGGCTATTCGTCTTCATCTGTTGGAACAGTGTTGAAGAGGGACGCTAAAACAGGGTGCTGGACTCGATGGGGTATCTGGGTGGTTCTTACGCTGTCTGCGTGTAGGAGGAGGGAAAAGAGCTCAATTAGATTCGAGTCCAATAGCACCTTATATATTTATTTATCTAATAGTCTGCATTTCGCCCCAATGGGGACCCAAAGGAGCTCACATCCTCCTCTCCTTAGTTTTATCCCCACGACAACCCTGTGAGGTAGGTGAGGCGGAGAGTGTGTGACTGGCCCAAGGTCACCCAGGGAGCTCCCATGGCACGAGCAGGGATTCGAACCCGGGTTTCCCAGATTCCCAGGGTATAAGCTTTCAAGAGTTAGAGTGCCCTTCATCGGTCACGAGTAGGAATGGAGATCGGAGCCTTTGCATCCCAGTCCCAGGAAAAAAAGGTGAGCGCCTCTGAGCATGTGCAGAGCGTTTCACCCTTGCAGTCGATTGACTAGAGCCTCTGTGCATTGGATGCCCCGACCCGTTCATCGTTTTCCGTCAGAAGGACTGGTGTGAGCTGGGGAGGCCCTTGGCAGTTGCCGTTCCTGGCACTGAGGCATTGCAGAAACGGGTCATTGGGAGAGAAGGGGGTACCTTCGCATGAGCGGTCTGGGCTCTGCCATTGTGCAGGAGCACATGACACATGAAACTGCCTTACGCAGCGGCTCTCCAGGGTCTCACATCACCTACTGCCTGTTAACTGGAGATGCCGGGGATTGAACCGGGGACCTTCTGCACACAAAGCAGAGGCTCTGCCACTGAGCCACGGCCCCTGCTTAGACTGGCAGCGGTTCTCCAGGGTCTCAGGTAGAGGTCTTTCCCATCACCTACTGCTTGGTCCTTTTTAGAGAGCCAGTTTGGTGTAGGGGTTAAGTGCGCTGACTCTAATCTGGGAGAGCCGGGCTTGATTCCCCACTCCTCCACTTGCACCTGGCTGGATGACCTTGGGCAAGCCGTAGTTCTGATAAGAGCTGTCCTTGAAAAAGAGCAGTTTCTCTCAGAGCTCTCTCAGCCCCACCTGCCTCACAGGGTGTCTGTTGTGGGGAGGGGAAGGGGAAGGAGATGGTAAGCCACTCTGAGACTCCCAAGTGAAGGGCGGGGTATAAATCCAATCTCTTCTTCTTCTTCTTCCTCTTCTTCTTCTTTTAAATGGAGATGACCGGGATTGAACTTGGGATCTTCTGCACACAAAGGGAACCTTTACCACTGAGCTAAAGCCCCTCTTCAGGGTCTCGGGCAGGGGTATTTCACAACACCTACTTCCTAGTCCTTTTAACTGGCAATGCGAGGGATTGAACCTGGGACCTTCCGCATGCAGATCAGATGCTCTGCCACTGAGCCACGCCTCCTGGCTGTTGTTGGCAACACACCAAGGAAGCCACTGGAGGAGGGCCAGGACCCAGAGTCAGACTTCCAGTCCGTGTTGTGTTACCACATTTGTCGGTATTGTGCCATCAGGAAACAGGCAGCCAACTAGTTTCCTGTCCCACCCCCCTTTCCTCCTCCTCCTCTTCCTCTTCTGCTGCCCTTTTGAATCGCCATAGAAATGGTTTTGCCCACACCAAAGAATTCCCGGGGTCTGCAAGATCAGCTTTTGGAAGTTTCCCTCTCTGCGGCTACGCTGTGGGAAGAAGAGTTCCCCCCACCCCCCACACACACCCCATTGGGACTCCCCCCCCCCCCCAAAAAAAAGCCTAGAAGTTTCACCTTCCCAGAGCTTTGGCGAGAGATTTCTCTTACTTTGACTAGCATCGGGAGTCTCCAATTTGCTGTAGTGGTTAGGAGCACAGACTCTAATCTGGAAGAACCAGGTTTGATTCCCCACTACTCCTCCACATGCAGCTGCGGGTGTGACCTTGGGTCAGTCACAAGTTCTCTCCAAGCTGTTCTCTCAAGAGCAGTCCTCGAAAGAGCTCCCTCAGCCCCACTGACCTCACGGGGTGTCTGTGTTGGGGAGGGGAAGGGAAAGGGAAAGGAGATTGTGAGCTGCTCTGAGACTCCTTCGGGTAGTGAAGGGCATCTTTGGCAGATGCTGTGAATTCAGCTCTGTTACAATCCCTCTACAATAGGCACTGAGCCCTGCTGTGTGGGCTGGGCTTGTGCATTCCATGACATACCCTGCGGCATACATAAGGTCTTGGGTTCGGATTCATTCCCAGCATCTTCAGGGGAGAGTATCTCGGGTCAGTGGTGCTGGAAAAGGCCTGTCACCGAACAGGCCGAGGGTATACAGCAGCTCCATACATTAGTGTGTCCGGAGAGCCAAGGCAGTCAAGAAACACTGGACATGGATTCAAGTCTCTCGCTTAGCCGTGAAACTCCTCTAGCTGATTTGGGCCGGACTTATGCGCTCTTGGTGTGGCCTGCCTCACAGGGTTGTCGTGGAGGGGGTAGTCCAGCCTACGCTGGCCGGAGCTTCTCGGGAATGAGCAGCAAATAACAAAAAGGCAGATGGGCGACGGAAGGCTGTGGGGGCAAGCCCTTGGCACCGCTCAGCCACATACCCGTGACTCATCTCGGTACCTGGAATGAGCCAGGCCGGCGTCTAGAGCCTCGGGCACGTCTCCTTGCGGCTTGGCCAGCCTGGCAGGTGCCCAGTGGCACATCCTGCCTCAACCGCTTGCCCCCCCCCCTGTCTGTCTCATTCAGCAGCTTTGGGGCCCCGCTGATGCTTCCGGTCTGCAGCATCACACCATGATCTCTAGGTCTGCTTGCCTGAAGGACGGGTCCGTCTTTTTCTCGGGGAGGCGGCCAAGCGACTCCATCCTTCCAGATAACCCCGCCAAACGCACGTCGGTCTGTTTGCGGCAGGCCAGGGGTCTGAAAGGAGGAGAGGGAGGGAAACTGCGGGGAGGGCGGGGTATAAATCGAATTAAATAAATAAAATAAATAAAAGACACACACCGCTTCT
The DNA here is from genome assembly GCF_001447785.1 of Gekko japonicus. Taxonomy (NCBI): domain Eukaryota; kingdom Metazoa; phylum Chordata; class Lepidosauria; order Squamata; family Gekkonidae; genus Gekko; species Gekko japonicus. The sequence continues at coordinate 1,246,275 of NW_015171502.1, read as the reverse complement.
CCTCAGGAGGGCAGACGGACTCTGCATCGGCAGCCAGAGTCCCCGTACTGGTCCTTCGCGCATCGAAGTCAGGGGGTGCCCTTCCAGGAGAGCTGAGCCGGACGTCTCATGGAACCTCCTTAGACAGAGTCAAATTCTGGGTCCGTCTAGCCCCGTGGTGTATACTGAGTATCTCCCAGGGTCTCAGGCAGCATACTCCAGGGGGCGGGGGCCGGGACCTTCAGCATTTCCAAGGTCTCACCACCAACCTGCAGCCTGATACAGAAGAAGGCCATTCGGCCCAGCTGGCTGTAGCTGTCCCAAGTTCTCAAGTGGGAAAATGTCTTTCCCAGCAGCCGTCAGGCCTTCTGCTTTGCGAAGCCGGTGCCTTGCCACTGAGCTGTGCCCCTTCCCTCCCTCTGTTTACGGGAAGCAGAGGGCGAGACCCCAAGAGCTGCTGACAACCACATCACTTGCGGGGAGGACCAGGGAGTCATTGATGCGAAAGACTTCTGCCTGAGACCCTGGAGAGTTGCTGCCAGTCTGAGTAGGAGCCGTGGCTCACTGGAACAGCCTCCTGCTCGGCATGCAGAAGGCCCCAGGTTCAATCCCCGGCATCTCCAGTTAAAAGGACCAAGCACTAAGTGATGGGAAAGACCTCCACCTGAGACCCTGGAGAGGGGCTTTAGCTCAGTGGTAGAGCCTCTGCTTGGCATGCGGAAGGTCAGAAGGCCCCAGGTTCAATCTCCGGCATCTCCAGTTAAAAGGACCAAGCAGTAAGTAATGGGAAAGACCTCCACCTGAGACCCTGGAGAGCCGCTGCCAGTTTGAGGAGACAATCCTGACCTTGGTGGACTGATGGGCTGACTCTGCGTAAGGCAGCTTCATGTGTCATGTGCTCCTGCACAAAGGCAGAGCCCAGACCACTAGTGCGAAGATACTCACCTTTTCACAGTTCTCTCAGAGCTCTCTCAGCCCCGGCATCTCCAGCATAAAAGGGCCAGGCAGTAGGTGATGTGAAAGACCTCTGCCTGAGACCCTGGAGAGCTGCTGCCGGTCTGAGTTGGGTCTGTGGCTCAGTGGAAGATCCTCTGCTCAGCATGCAGAAGGTCCCAGGGTTTGGTTGACAAGCCAGTTTGGTGTAGTGGTTAAGTGTGCGGACTCTAATCTGGGAGAACCGGGTTTGATTCCCCATTCCTCTTCTTGCACCTGGCTGGATGACCTTGGGCAAGCCCTAGTTCTGATAAGAGCTGTCCTTGAAAAAAGAGCAGCTTCTGTCAGAGCTCTCTCAGCCCCGCCTACCTCACAGGGTGTCTATTGTGGGGAGGGGGAAGGGAAAGGAGTTTGTAAGCCGCTCTGAGACACCTTTGGGTAGTGAAGGGCGGGGTATAAATCCAATCTCTTCTTCTTCTTCATCAATCCCCGACATTTCCAGTTAAAAGGACCAGACAGTAGGTGATGGGAAAGACCTTGGAGAGCCACCGCCAACTTGGGTCGACAAGACTGTCCTTGATAGACCAAATATCTGACTCAGTATGTGTCTTCTAGGATAAGCTCAGCCTACGGTTGAGATGGACTCCAAAAGAAGAGGGTTTTGCAAATGCAAACAGGTGCTTCTAACAGTGGATTTTGCTGGGGGAGTTCCTAGCAATGCTCCCTCTAAGCTGTGGAGTCCTGTGAGCAACAATTCTACTTGGTGAGCTGCTGGCATTAAAGTTGTGAGCGAGCGACGTGGCCCCTGCATAAATTAGTTTGCTCCTGAGCAAAGACAAAAATGCGTGAGCCGGAGGCTAAAAAACTGTGAGCCAGCTCACACTCACTCAGCTTAGAGGGAACCCTGGACTCACTTGCCGTGGGAACGATTCAGACGTTGCGCTGTGGATCTGTCGACCTAACAAACTTCCTTCTGCCCCTGCCAGTACATGGGTTGCGTGGAAGTGCTCCAGTCGATGAGGGCGCTGGACTTCAACACGAGGACTCAAGTCACGAGGTGAGCCGTCCCCGTTTTCTTTCCGGAGGCAGGGGACGACCTCCCCCCACAGGGCAAGGGAGGACCCTGGAGGGGTTTTGAGCAAAACCAGCCCTTCGGGGCTGGCCCCCAGCGGGGAGGGGACCAGCCGCGGAGTCCGGCAGAAAAGGCCGGCCGCCCACCCAACACACAAACACACACTCTCTCTCCAGCCATTAGAGGCAGGAGGTGGAGGAGGAGTGAGATGGGGGCAAGGCATGGGTGGTGGGGGGGAGAGAAGCGGGTGTCTGCTCACTTATCCATTACCGGGCAGACTCGGGGTCTGGAGAGAGGTGGCCGGAGGGAGCAGCCAGCAGGAGATGGAAAAGCTTCGGCAGCCAAGCCCCGCACCCCTGTCAGCGGGGTTCTGTTTTAATCCGCCAAAGACAGGAAGCATTTATACAGCCTCATCAAATATTAACCGGCCTCGCTCGATGTTATTTATTTATTTTTTCCCCTGTCCTCCGGCTGCCCTGAGGAACCTTGGGGGCGGGTGATGCGGAGTGTCTGCGTGCACACGCATGGCTCGCCCGGCTAAAGGGGGGGGGCATGCGCATCGGGATTGGAGGGGGAGGGGGAGGGGAGGAGATTTGATTTATACCCCGCCCTTCATTACCTGAAGGAGTCTCAGAGCGGCTTACAATCCCCTTCCCCTCTCCACAACAGACACCCTGGGAGGTAGGTGGGGCTGAGAGAGCTCCTTGAAGAACTGTTCTTGAGAGGACAGCGCTGAGAGAACTTGGGACTGACCCAAGGTCACAGCGGCAGCTGCATGTGGAGGAGTGGGGAATCAAACCAGGTTCTCCCAGATTAGAGTCCACGCTCCTAACCACTACACCAAACTGGCTCTCAATTTCAAAGAGAGAGAGAGAGGGTCTGCCTTCTTGGGTTTTCTTGTCCCAGTCCGAAAGGCCAGTCCCTGCTATGGCATGCCTCTTTCTCCTCTGCCTCCTTCCCAGCTGTTCTTTACCCTCATAATCCCTACCTTGTGATGTGAGAGTGAGTGACTGCAGCCCTCCCATGCACTTAAGGCAACTCTCAGGAGGCTGTCCGGTGCATCTCTGCGTGAGTCTCCAGTCTGGACCTAACAGAGCTCTACTTAGAGGGGTGGGTTCATTCTGCTGCATCCCTCCCAGGGGTGTGTACTCGCACCCTGGATCATTATTTATTAAAACATCTATACCCCACCTTTCCTCATGGTTCAAGGCAGCTTAACAGCCATTTGGTTGCTCCCAGTCAGTGCAAAGCAAAGAACGGACTCGCCCTTAAAGAAGGCAATCCCAGGACGGAGGTTGCTGCAGAAGCACAGCGGGTGGGCTCCTCCGAAGAGCCCCGTTTTTTTCCTCGACGTGCTCTAAAAGTAAACGTTCCGGGTGCAGGAGTTAAAGATGTCCTCAGTTCTGATTCTGAAAAAGAGATCCTGAGCTGTCAGAAGCTTGTGAAATGTTGCCTCGCCTTTATAAGCATCGTGGGTGTACAATGGAGCCCCCTTTCCCCAGCAGAGGTGGTTGTTTCTCCCTCCCTCCCCCCTCTATGTGCTTCAGCGTACCAAGGTACAAGCAGTGCCGCCAAATCAGATAAGAGGCCTTCTAGTCCGGCCTCCTGTTTCTCACGCCAGGGGGCAAGATGTTTCTGGGAGACTCATGAGCGGAGCATGAAGGCACTGCAGCCCTCCCCCTGCTATCGACCTCTGCCCTTGGTGTTCGAAGGTAGACTGCTTCCGGAGGTTCCTTCAGACCATGGTGGCGAATAATTCTTCCTCTGTGAATTCGTCCCCCTTTTGAAAAGTCTCAGGCACCATTCTTGTAGCAGAGTCAAAACCAGCATGGGTCTGGTGTGGTGGATAAGAGTGGCAGACTCTAATCTGGGAGAACCGTGTTTGATTCCCCACTTCTCCACATGAGCCAGTTTGGTGTAGTGGTTAAGTGCGCGGACTCTAATCTGGGAGAACCGTGTTTGATACCCCACTTCTCCATATGAGCCAGTTTGGTGTAGTGGTTAAGTGCGCGGACTCTAATCTGGGAGAACCGCATTTGATTCCCCACTCCTCCACTTGCACCTGGCTGGATGACCTTGGGCAAGCCGTAGCTCTGATAAGAGCTGTTCTTGAAAAAGAGCAGTTTCTGTCAAGAGCTCTCTCACCCCCACCTACCTCCCAGGGTGTCTGTTGTGGGGAGGGGAAGGGAAAGGAGTTTGTAAGCCACTCTGAGACACCTTCGGGTAGTGAAGGGCGGGGTATAAATCCAATCTCTTCTTCTTCTTTTACCTCACAGGGTGTCTGTTGTGGGGAGGGGAAGGGAAAGGAGTTTGTAAGCTGCTCTGAGACACCTTTGGGTAGTGAAGGGCGGGGTATAAATCCAATCTCTTCTTCTTCCACATGCAGCCAGTTGGGTGACCTTTGGTCAGTCACAAGTCCTCTCAGAGCTGTTCTCTCAAGAGCAGTCCTTGAAAGAGCTCTCTCAGCCCCACCTCCCTCACAGGGTGTCTGTTGTGGGGAGAGGAAGGGAAGGAGATTGTAAGCCACTCAGAGAATCCGAGTGAAGGGCAGGGTATAAATCCAGCTCTTCTTCTGGGGGCAGATTGGGGTGGGTGGGTGGGCCAAGTTGGACGGAATTCGCCGGGTCTGAGTTCAGGATGTTTACCAGCACGTACAAGGCTCTCTTTCTCCTCTCCATACAGGGAGGCCATCGGCTTGGTCTGTGAAGCAGTGCCCGGCGCCAAGGGAGCCATCCGGCGGAGGAAGGTGAGATGCTTGGTTGGGGAAGCTGTGGTGGTGGTGGGAGGGGGGGATTAGACTGATCAAAGGAAGGGGCGGTGCGCTCCATACAAAACCAACCTCTGCACCCTGAACGATGTCCCGCCACCACTTTGGCTTCCAGCGCTTTGGCAAACATCGGCGAGAGCCAGCGCGGCATAGCGGTTAAGAGCGACAGACCCTAATCCGGAGAACTGGGTTCGATTCTGCGTTCCTTCCCATGAAGCCAGCTGGGTGTCCTTGGGTCAGGCACAGCTCTCTCCGAACTCTCTCAGCCCAAAAAACAAGTCTCCCTCGCCACCTAGTGGTGCATAACACTAAAAGAGCTAGAACTTCAGGCTACAAGATCATCTTAGGATCTCCTGGCTATACTACCCACCGTAAAGTAATAATTATTAATTAGTAGCAAACCTTGGCAACTACGCTTTCAGTTTTCTCTGTGCAGTCGTGAGGACTAGAAGTTGCTTCTGACTTGAAACTAGAGATTGGAAATATGGGAGTCAGCGTAGGGACAAAGGGCGGGGGGGGGGCTGTGTTAGTCTGGAGCAGCCCGAAGCACCAAGAGTGTTGTAGTGCCATGAAGACTACATTGTACCTGGCGGCTGAAGCCAGTTCGGTGTAGTGGTTAGGAGCACGGACTCTAATCTGGGAGAACCGGGTTTGAGTCCCCGCTCCTCCACATGCAGCTGCTGGTGTGACCTTGGGCCAGTCACAAGTTCTTTCAGAGCTGTTTTCTCAAGGGCAGTCCTCGAAAGAGCTCTTTCAGCCCAACCTGCCTCACAGGGTGTCTGCTGTGGGGAGGGGAAGGGAAAGGAGATTGTAAGCCGCTCTGAGACTCCTTCGGGTAGTGAAGGGCGGGGGATAAATCCAATCTCCTCCTCCTCCTCGGTGCGTGAGAGCCAGTTTCTGTGGAGTCGACTCTGCCCTCCCCTTCCTCTGAGCTTCTGCTTAGAACAAACTGATTGTTTCTTCCAAGGGCCACGAGAACCGGCTTAAGGGTTTCCTCTCAGGCTTGTGGAGACGCGTGGCTCTGGAGGGGCGCTTGCTTCCCCACAAGAGGGGGAGACTCCAGCCTAACCGCCCTTTCCTCCCAAGGCCGCCCCTCGCTGGGAAGTGGAAGTCAGGGGTGGGGGAGACTGCAATAAAAGTCTCCGAGCAGGCAGCGCTGATCAATATATAACCATAACGGTCCATCTAATGGACAGAGAGGAAGGCTGGGGGGGGGGGGGCAATCGGTCATCTCCCTTTTCTTCCTCGTTCTTTTTTCCTCTTCCTGCCGTGCGTCCTCTCCAGGTTTGTTTCTCGCATTCCCTCCCTCTTTTCCCACATCCGATTTATCTATTTTGCTCGGTGTCTTGTTGCTGTTGTTAAACCCACCCTACCCCTGAATACTCTGCCTGGTTGGTAACTGTCCTGGTTTATGGCTATTTGAGGACCTCTGTTCGGTCGAGGCACGTTTTATGGGTAGACACGGAGCCGGCAAAGAGAGGATACGCAGAGACAAACCCCGCCTTTCCTTGCTTGGGAGGGGCTTCATAAAAGCACCCCCAAATCCTTTCTTCCCAACCAGCAGAAAAGCACCCCAGACCACCTCACAGGGTCGTCTGGGTCGGCATGACTAAACACCAAGGCCGTGTGGTCGTGTGGCCGGCATGACTAAACACCAAGGCTCACGGAACGCTTTTAGCTTCCCACCGAAGTGGTCCCTATTTATCTACTTGCAATTTCTTGCTTTCGAACTGCTAGGTTGGCAGGAGCTGGAACTAGAGACAGGAGCTCAATCCGTCATGCGGCGCACTTGGGTCTCGAACTGCTGAACTACCGACCTTCCACAGCCTGCAGTTCAGCGTCTTAACCACTTGAGCCACCGCAGCTCCCCAGGAGCACCTTAAAGACTATCAAAATCTGTGGTCGAATCTGAAGAATTGAACGGTGACTCACGAAAGCTCCTCCCCTGCCACAAATGTTGTTAGTCTTTAAGGTGCTCCTGGACTCTTGCTCTTTTCCACACTTGAGTCTGAGAAGCTTAAAATCCTTCAATAACAACTTCCTTTAATAAATGTGTTGACCAAATGAAGTTGCCTTATACTGAATCCGACCCTTGCTCCATCAAGGTCAGTGTTGTCTACTCAGACTGGCAGCAGCGCTCCAGGGTCTCAGGTCCCATCACCTGACACCCAACCCTTTTAATTGGAGATGCCGGGGATCGAACCTGGGAAATTCTGCACACAGAGCAGAGGCTCTTCCACTGAGACAAAACCCCTCACCAAAACACAAAGCTGCCATATACTGGATCCGATTATTGGGTCATCTCTACTCAGACTGGCAGCGGGTCTCAGGCGGAGGAGGTCTTTCACATCACCTACTGCCTGAGCCTTTTCCTTAATTGGAGGTGCTGGGAATTGAACTCTTCTGATGTTCTTGTGTAAAGTCAGTATTCTGTATACTCAGAATGGCAGTGGCCCTCCAGAGTCTTATTTTGAGGTCTTCCATCTCACCTAATACCTGAGCCTTTTCCTTCACTGGAGATGCAGGGGACTGAGCCTGGGACCTTCTCCATGCCAAGCCGACGTTCTATCCACTGTAGCCGCAATCCCTTCCTTAGATTTCCTCTTTATGTTCTCCACTGTGCTTACAGTTGGGAGCGATTCTTCTTCAGGGACATACAAGGAGCCTTATATAGGGTTCCCCTGCCCTACCGTGGCTAACCTGATCTCCTCAGAAGCGGGGGGAGGGGGGGTTGGCCCTGGCTAGGGCTTGGAGAGGAGACCTCCAAGGAAGTCCCGAGTTGCGACACGGAGGCAGGCAAGTGGCAAACCACCTTTGTTAATCTCTTGCCTTGAAAGCTCTACGGGGTCGCCCTGATTAGCAGTTGGATGGGAGACCACCAAAGAAGTCCAGGGTCGCTCCGCAGAGGCAGGCAAGTGGCAAACCCCCTCTGAGTGTCTCTTGAAAGCTCTACGGGGTCGCCCTGGTTAGCAGTTGGAGGAAGTCCAGGGTTGTTACGCAGAGGCGAGGCAAGGGCAAACCACTTCTGAATGTGTCTTGCCGTGAAAACCATATGGGATTGCCATAAATCCGCTGTAACCTGATGGCGACAGACAGACAGACAGACGACAGATAGATGGGATAGATACGGATATAGAAATGTCCTCAGACAGAGACCGGTCATTTCCAGCACCTGCTCCTCCAGATCTTCCGGGCAGATGGTCTGGCTGGATTGAACGTGGGCCCTTCTGCGTGCAAAGCAGGTGCTCTGCCCACTGAGCCTCAGCCCCTCTCCCAGTTTCCTAAGGCGAAGGGTCTTGAAACAATCCTCCCTGAGCCAGTGGGGATCTTGGAGGGATTAGAGCCAGGAGGGCCAGACGCGGATGGATTACTGCCAGGACAGGATAGAGTCACCAGTGACTTTTTTAAAAACAAGAAATTGCTCTGTTCTAAGACGAAACGACTGTCCTTTAAATGGAAACATCAGGTCACAGGTGGGGGGGGAATGCTTTTCAAAAATAGAGCATTACGTCGGATAGTTGTGGGTCCTCTAGCCGTATGCCGGCCCCACCTCTGACCTTGGGTGCTTTTCGTCCAAGTCAGAATGGCACTGGGCACTCTAAGCTTGGGGAGAACACAGCGAACACTCCCACCGCCAGCATTCTAGTAAAACTTTGCTTTTACGTAGCGATGTTTGAGTGTTCAGAGCGCTCCTCGCCCTCACAACAGCCCTGCAAGGTGGGTCAGGGTTGTTTCAGCACCTGCTGCAAACAGCTGAGGCTTTCCTCCGGATGCCCAGAGAGTTTACTGCAGAGGGCGAGAGACAAACCAGGGTCATTGTGGTTTATGACTCTCAGTGCGGTCCTGTGCAGAATCATTCCAGGGTAAGCCCGGGCACTGAAAGGAGGAATGCCACCAGAAAGTGGGGAGAAGAAGAAGAGATTGTTTTTATATCGTGCCCTTCACTACCCGAAGGAGTCTCAGAGCAGTTTACAATCTCCTTTCCCTTTCCCTCCCCACAACAGGCACCCTGTGAGGTAGGCGGGACTGAGAGAGGTCTTTTGAGAAGTGCTCATGAGAGAACAGCTCTGAGAGAACTTGGGACTGACCCAAGGTCACACCAGCAGATGCATGTGGAGGAGTGGGGAATCAAACCCAGTTCTTCCAGATTATTCTGCACTCCTAACCACTACACCGAACTGGCTCTCAGGGTACTTCCACACCTCACAGTTACCCAGGGTACTTCCACACCTCACAGAAAGCTGAAATTTGGTATACATACAGTCCAAGACACTCAGATGAACAGTTCGTAAACGTGATATAGTCCATGGGGTCGCGAAGAGTCGGACTCGACTGTGCGACTGAACAACAACAACAACAAGATGGGATATGGAGAGCCGTGGCTCAGTGGTAGAGCCTCTGCTTTGCATGAGTGATGTGTGGGAACTCTCCAATGCAAGAACAAGATGCATTTCTTTCTTTTAGGAGGTGCTACTGTCACAAGAAAAGAAAAAGGTTTCAGTTTTGTTTTTGCATGTCGGTGGGTGTTCTGTTTGTAATAATTGTTTGGATACACTATATTTTTAATAGGCTAGTTGTGATAATCTCATGCCAAGTAAAAATGTCCGTAGTCATATTTTATGTTCCTGAAGTAACAGAATGACTTTCAGTCTGGAAAAGAAAAAGTGCTAATGTAGCATTTTTTTCACTTTTTCCAACCTTTTTCCAAAAACTTTTCCCCCCCCCCCCCGAAAAAAACCAGATTTTTTCCCGACTATCAAAATGTCTGGAAATTTTACATCTCTAGTCAAGTGGATGCTGGACCACTGAGCCACGGCCCCTCCTCATGCGATGTGAAAGACCCCTGACCAAGACCTGGAGAGCCACTAGTGGTCTGAGGAGACAGTAGTGCCTTTGGTAGACCAAGGGTCTGACCCTGCATTGAGCAAGGAGTTGGACTAGATGGCCTGTATGGCCCCTACCAATTCTTTGATTCTGTCATTCTAGGATTCAGTATAAGGCAGCTTTGTGTGTGTTCATTTGGAGTATTGCTCAGAAGTGCCAGAGGAAGGACTGTTTGCTCTTCCCGTGTAGAATTGTGTTTCTCCCCGTGTATGCTGCAGGCAGATCCCACAACATAAATCAGAAATTTGCACAGGGGAGATGCATGGTGCTTGCAAATTCCACAAATATGGGATGTGCGCAACTTCCTTGGGCATTTTTCAGCCGCAGAAAACAGACGGGGTTGTGATAAACACTAAACGGAAGGGGTGGTGTTCACGTTATCGTCAGTAAAGGGGTTTCAGGTACTGGGACCCCTGCATGAGATCTTAGAAAGCCGCTGTCAGAGTATATGACGCAGGGCTACAGACAGGCCCAATACCTTTAAAAAGGGGAGGCAAATTCCACAGGCCTCTCTGTGACCACTAACTAAGTAGAGCCTCCAGGTTTAGAAGCAGCGTATCTTAAATTACCAAGGGGGCTTAGCTTCTGGGCTCTCCAGATATTTATGGCCGGCCCAGGTTGCCGCGCTGAATCCGGAACAGAACATAAGAGACTCGGGCAGAGTTTTTCTTCGCTCAGCCCAACCCGGTCGCACACCAATTCCCAATTGTTGATGCTCTTCCTTCCCTTTTTACCTCTGTTTAAGAACCTCCTGACAGCTCTGGGAAGTGAGTCTGTTAGATGGGGAAGTCTCCTCCCCCTTTCCAGGCTGTTTCCTCCCCCTCCGCTTAACCGCCCTCCTGTCTCCCTCCCGGCAGCCCTGCGGCCGCTCGCTCAACTCCATCCTCGGCAAGAGCAACCTGAAGTTTGCCGCCATGCCCATCACGCTCACCATCTCCACCAGCAGCCTCAACCTCATGGCGTCCGACTGCAAGCAGGTGAGTAAAGGCCCCTCCCCTTCCAGCCCGGGAGGTTCAAACGTGACCCTTGGCGAGGCCAAAGAACTTAACTTGTGCAGCTTTGTGCAACGCTCAGCGTCGTAAGAGCCCTTCTGGATCAGACCAGTGAGGGTCCACCTAGTCCAGCATCCCGTCTCACACAGGGGCCTCCGCCAGTTCCCCTGGAGGACCAACAACAGGGCAGAGAGGCCGAGGCCTTCCCCTCATAAGGACATAAGAAGAGCCCTGGTGGGTCAGACCAGTGAGGGTCCATCTAGTCCAGCATCCTGTCTCACACAGTGGCCTCAACCAGTTCCTCTGGAGGGCCAACAAGTGGGCAGAGAGGCTGAGGCCTTCCCCTCATAAGAACATCATGTTCCTACCGCCACCCTTGTCTCTAATTCTTCGCCCTTCTCTTCTGCCCCTAGATCATTGCCAATCATCACATGCAGTCGATTTCTTTTGCATCCGGAGGGGATCCGGTGAGTGTGTGTCAGGCTCAACTACGACTGACTCTAGGAGTGGGCTTGTCCATGTCCATCTTCTGGGTTCTTAAAAATCAAGCATCTGCTGCTTAGGTACACTTCCCAAGCATGCAGCGATCCCTCTGGAGATCCTAGGAGCCGGGGTGGGGGTGGGGGTTGGAGTTGAATAAGATTTCTAGCTAAGGTTGGCCTGTTTCTCCTCCCCCCTGATTAGCAGCAGAATCGGAACAAACTGTGCGAAGTCAGAGAACAGGGGTGCATCTGTCTGTTTGGGTGCCAAGCACCAGGCGGGCCCTGGAGATCTCTCAGAATTACAACCGATCTCCCGGCTACAGAGAACAGCTCCCCTAGAGGAAACGGCTGCTTTGGAGGGTGGGCTGCCGGGCATTCTACCCCAACGAGGCCCCTCCCTTCTCCAAGCCCCACCCTTCACAAGCTCCGCCCTCTAGGGCTATTTTTGGGCAGGGACGCACAGGAACGGAGTTCCGGCTGCCTCCCTAGTTGGCCACGCCCAGCAGTAACTCATTAGCATAATAGGCCACACCCAACAGCAGGAACTCATTAGGATTGGCTACATTTGGGGTGTGTGGCCTAACATGCAAAGGAGTTCCTGCTACAAAAAAGCCCTGGGTTTTGACAACAAAGAAGGTAAACAGAATAAGAAGGGAAAGGTGGGTGTGGCTGGATAACCACACTTCTGGTAACATGGGGGTGTGGCCTAATGTGCTAATGAGCTGTGCTGTCAGGGGTGTGGCCCAATATGCTAATGAGTTCCTGTTGTTGGGTGTGGCCTATTATGCTAATGAGTTCCTGCTGGGCTTTTTCTACAAAAAGAGCCCTGCCGCCCTCCCCCCAAATCACCAGGAATCTCCCGGTCTGGATTTGGCAACCGTACCTGCACAAGCGTGTCGCCCGGTTCTGTAAAGCTGAGCGCAGAATTTCCAGGTCTCTGTGCTGCATCTCTTAATCATCCCAGGTTGATGAATCAGGGCCGGGGTAGCCTGACCCCATCAGATCTCGGAAGCTAAGTAGGGGGTCAGCCTTGGCTAGTCTTTGGAAGAGGGACCTCCAGGGAATACCAGGGGCGTGGCGCAGAGGCAGGCAGTGGCAAAACCGCCTCTGCTTTAAAAACAAGGCTAGCTCGCCACCTCGTGGTGCCTGACGCTGAAAAAGAGCTAGGGCTTGTGGCTGCCAGACAGTCTTAGGATCCCTTGGCTATTCTGCACACAACACCATATGGTAATCAATGTTCCCTCTAAGCTGTGGAGTCTTGTGAGCAAAACTTGTACTTTGTGAGCTAATGGCATTAAAGTTGTGAGCGAGCCGTTTGGCTGCCGCATAAATTAGTTTGCTCTAGAGTCATCCTTCCTGAGCTAAGACAAAAATGTGTGAGCCGGAGGCTAAAGAACTATGAGCTGGCTCACACTAACTCAGCTTAGAGGGACACACTGATGGTAATTATTCATTATTATTAGCTACCCCAGGCAGACTCTATTGACCTTCCTACTGCCTAGAGGCCGGCTTAGGGCAGAGGAGAACTGCGAGACTCGCTTCCACACTTGAGGCTGGGGTCCCGTTCCCTCCCCTTCCCCTGACACAACAGACCAAGGAACCTTTTGCGCCTGGGGGAAATGGCGTGTAAGTGGAACCAGATCTGTGGCATCCAAGCCTTAAGCCGGCACTCACCACCACTCTCCGCCTTCGCAGGACACAGCCGAGTACGTCGCCTACGTTGCCAAAGACCCTGTCAATCACAGAGGTAAGACCTCCCATGCCCCTCAGAAGGTGCTGCCTGAGTTTGCCCCCCCCCCCTGTTGCGGTGAGCATGCTGTGCCTTTGGTGGGCCAAACCCCCATTACCGCGCGGTCCCAACCCCCACATCTGGCTAGATGGCGGAGGAAGGGGGACACAGGGGAGTGCTCCTCCCTCCCGTGAGCAGTGGTGAGCTCCCCCTCCCTGGCAGTATTCAGGCAGCGGCTGGATGGACACATCTCAGAGATGCTTGAGGCTGATCTTGCATTGAGCAGGGGGTTGGGCCGGATGGCCTGTCTGCCCCCTTCCGGTTTGGTGTAGTGATTAAGAGCGCGGACTGTAATCGGGGAGAACTGGGTTTGATTGCCCATTCCTTCACATGCAGCTGTTGGTGTGACCTTGGGTCAGTCACAAGTTCCCTCAGAGCTGTTAAGAACATAAGAGATGCCAATGTTGGATCAGGCCAAAGGCCCATCCAGTCCAACACTCTGTGTCACACAGTGGCCAGAAATACCAGGTGCCATCAGGAGGTCCACCAGTGGGGCCAGGACACTAGAAGCCCTCCCACTGTTGACCCCCCCCAAGCACCAAGAAGACAGAGCATCACTTGCCCCAGAGCCCCTAGCTATACCTTGTGGCTCATAGCCACTGATGGACCTCTGCTCCATATACTTATCTAATTCCCTTTTGAAGCCGTCCATGCTTGTAGCCGCCACCACTTCCTGTGGCAGTGAATTCCAAGTGTTAATCACTCTTTGGGTGAAGAAGGACTTCCTTTTATCCGTTCTAACCCGACCGCTCAGGGTTCTCTCAAGGGCAGTTCTTGAGAGAGCTCTCTTCTCAGCCCCACCTCCCTCACAGGGTGTCTGTTGTGGGGAGGGGAGGGGAGGGGAAAGGAGATTGTAAGCCGCTCTGAGACTCCTTTGGGTAGTGAAGGGCGGGATAGAAATCCAAGCATCATCTCCTCCTCCAGAGGAGGAGGATCGGACGGTGCAGTTATGCAGGGGGGAAGAGTAAAGGTTCCCCTTCCCCTGCTGACTACCTTATGGGTCAGCAACCACAGAAATCTCCTGTGACTTCTAGTTTGGCATGAGGAGCCGGGGCCAGGTTTGTTTTATTGCGTTCCAGAGGGCAGCCACGTCTGTCTGCCGTAGATCAGTTAAGATTCCAGTCCAGTAGCACCTTAGAGACTGACAAGATTTTCAGGGTATGAGCTTTTGAGAGTCAGAGGTCTCTGACGAAGGGAGCTTTGGAACTCAAAAGCTTACGCTTCAAAAGTATCGTTGGTCTTTATTGATTTATTGGTTTTTATATCCTGCTTTTCTCCCTGATCGTGGACCCCAAGTAGCTTTGTGGTGTAGCCAGTTTGGTGTAGTGATTAAGAATGCGGTCTCTAATCTGGGAGAACCGGGTTTGAGTCCCCACTCCTCCCCATGCAGCGGCTGGTGTGACCTTGGGTCAGTCACAAGTTCTCTCAGAGCTGCTCTCTCAAGGGCAGTCCTTGGAAGAGCTCTCTCAGCCCCACCTCGCCCTCACAGAGTGTCTGTTGTGGGGAGGAGAAGTGAAAGGTGATTGTAAGCTGCTCTGAGACTCCGAGTGAAGGGTGGGGTATAAATCCAATCTCCTCCTCCTCCTCTTCTTCTCTTTTTGCATTGATGCCCCCCTCCTCCAATTAACCCTCACAATAATGACCTTGCAAGGGTAGCTCAAGCTGAGAGATGGTGACGGACCCAAGGTCACCTGGCGGGCTTCCATGGCTGGGCAGGAGACTTGAACCCCGATTCTAGTACGACACTCTTAACCACTACCCATGCCAGCCCTCCATTGTGAGGGTTTAGGGCCACGGTCAGGGGATCAGACTCTAGCAGTCTGCCCAGTTTTCCTGGTCCCTCCTTTTGAAACATAGAACTGGAAGGAACTCCTAAGGGTCATCTAGTCCAGCCCCCTGCACAGTGTAGGGATTTTTACCCCCCCCCCCCCCAGTTCCTCGCAATCCTAAGAGCTCGCGTTCTTTTTTTTTTTTTTCCTGGTTTGAGCCTCTGTCCGTCTCTCCCTGCAGCCTGCCACATCCTGGAGTGCCCAGAGGGGCTGGCTCAGGACGTCATCAGCACCATCGGGCAGGCGTTCGAATTGCGCTTCAAGCAGTACCTCAAGAACCCTCCCAAGCTCGTCACGCCTCACGACAGGTAAGGCCCAGAGGCTGAAGCCACTAGTCCCCGTGAGAGTGGGGAGACACCTGACCCTTTTTTTAGGGCATTTGCTGTAATCCTCAGAATCATACACCTGGTGCCCATCCCAGCACTTCCCCCCATCCCCTTTGCATGTTTTCTTCATAATTCCCTGCATTCCAGGCTTTCATTTAAGATAACCAGAAGAGCCCTGCTGGATCTGACCTGTGAGGGTCCATCTAGTCCAGCATCCTGTCTCACACAGTGGCCCCAACCAGTTCCTCTGAAGGGCCAACAACAGGGCAGAGAGGCCGAGGCCTTCCCCTGAGAAGAACATCAGAAGAGCCCTGCTGGATCAGACCAGTGAGGGTCCATCCAGTCCAGCATCCCGTCTCACACAGTGGCCTCAACCAGTTCCTCTGGAGGTCCAGCAACAGGGCAGAGGGGCCAAGGCCTTCCCCTCATAAGAACATCAGAAGAGCCCTGCTGGATCAGACCAGTGAGGGTCCATCTAGTCCAGCATCCCATCTCACACAGTGGCCTCAGCCAGTTCCTCTGAAGGGCCAACAACAGGGCAGAGGGGCCGAGGCCTTCCCCTCAGAAGAACGTCAGAAGAGCCCTGCT
>NW_015171502.1:1230045-1230270 GCF_001447785.1 Gekko japonicus | reverse complement strand
GAGGGCCAACTACAGGGCAGAGAGGCCGAGGCCTTCCCTGATAAAAAACACAAGAGGAGCCCTGCTGGGTCAGACCAGTGAGGGTCCATCTAGTCCAGCATCCTGTCTCACACAGTGGCCTCAACCAGTTCCTCTGGAGGGCCAACTACAGGGCAGAGAGGCCGAGGCCTTCCCTGATAAAAAACACAAGAGGAGCCCTGCTGGGTCAGACCAGTGAGGGTCCAT
>NW_015171502.1:1219092-1228703 GCF_001447785.1 Gekko japonicus | reverse complement strand
CAGTTCCTCCGGAGGGCCAACAACAGGGCAGAGAGGCCGAGGCCTTCCCCTCATAAGGACATCAGAAGAGCCCTGCTGGGTCAGACCAGTGAGGGTCCCTCCAGTCCAGCATCCTGTCTCACACAGTGGCCCCAACCAGTTCCTCTGGAGGGCCAATGAACAGGGCAGAGAGGCCGAGGCCTTCCCCCATAAGAACATCAGAATAGCCCTGCTGGACCAGACCAGTAGTCCATCTTGTCTAGCATCCCATCTCACACAGGGGCCAACCAGTTCCTCTGGAGGGCTGACAACAGGGCAGAGAGGCCGAGGCCTTCCCCCATAAGAACATCAGAATAGCCCTGCTGGACCAGACCAGTAGTCCATCTTGTCTAGCATCCCATCTCACACAGGGGCCAACCAGTTCCTCTGGAGGGCTGACAACAGGGCAGAGAGGCCGAGGCCTTCCCCTGATGATGATGATGATAATAATAATAAGAAGAAGAAGATTGGACTTATACTCCACCCTTCACTCAGAGTGGCTTACCCTGTCCTTTCCCTTCCCCTCCACACAACAGACACCCTGTGGGGGAGGTGGGGCTGAGACAGCTCTTTCAAGGATTGCTCTTGAGAGAACAGCTCTGAGAGAACTTGTGACTGACCCAAGGTCACACCAGCGGCTGCATGTGGAGGAGATAACATTTGTCCCACTATCCTGAGAGCCAGCATAGTATAGTAGTTAATAGTGTTAGACTAGTATCTGGAAGACTCAGGTTCAAATCCCCACTCGTGTCACGGAAGCTCGCTGGGTGACCTGGGGCCAGTCACATTCTCTCAGCCTAACCTGCCTTGTAGGGCCATTTTGAGGATAAAGGAGAGGAGAATGACATAAGCCACTTTGGGTCCCCGTTTGGGAGAAAGGCAGGGGGTCAGTGAATTAAATACAATAAATTCTGTGGGCTCCTTTATGGTGCGCCAAACACCTTAGGGGAGAGCTGCGCATGAAGGCCCCCCCCCCCCCCCCCCCCGCCGCACAGCTGTCTTCTTTCCCCACCCCTAACGCATCATCGCTCTCTCCTGGTCTCCGCTCCCTAGGATGGCCGGTTTCGACGGCTCCGCTTGGGACGAAGAAGAGGACCCGCCGCCCGATCACCAGTACTATAACGACTTCCCTGGGAAGGAGCCGCCCCTGGGAGGCGTGGTCGACATGCGCTTATGGGACGGAGCCGGGGCAGCCCAGACGCCCAACCACCTGGGGGCCACCCTGGTAAGCAGAAGGAAATGCCGGCTGCGGGGCCCTTCCTGTGTTGGCACCGCCACCCTGCTGCCTGCCGGCACACTCAAGGTGTATGTCGGAAGCCATAAATGGCATGATGCCTTTGGGTTGCCGGGTGGGGTTGCCAGCAATGTTCCCTCTAAGCTGTGGAGTCTTGTGAGCAAAAATTCTACTTTGTGAGCTACTGGCATTAAAGTTGTGAGCGAGTGATTTGGCTGCTGCATAGATTAGCTTGCTCTGGAGCCATCTCTTCCTGAGCCAAGTCAAAAATATGTGAGCTAGAGGCTAAAAAACTGTGAGCTAGCTCACACTAACTCAGCTTAGAGGGAACAGTGGTTGCCAGCCTCCCGGTGGGGCCTGGAGATCTCCCGCTATTACAGTGGATCTCCAGACAGCAGAGATGAGTCCCCCTGCAGAAAACGGCTGCTTTGGAGGGTGGACTCTTGTGGCATTCTGCCCTGCTGAGGACCCTCCCCTCCTAAAACCCCGCCCTCCCCAGGCTCCACCCCCAAAGTCTCCCAATAGGTCTCCCCTCCTGGCACCTGGCAGTCGAACACACAAAGTTTGCCTTCTGCTGAATCAGACCCCCTCTGTTTATCGAAGTCGGTATTGTCTCCTCTGACTCACGGCGACACTCCAGGGTCTCAGGTATTTCATGCTGCTCTGTCCTTCCTGCTGGAAATGCCAGGGATTGGACCTGGCATTTTGGACCCATGTGAAGCTGCTTCACACTGAAACCAGAACCTTGGTCTGTCAAAATCAGTACTGTCAACTCTGACTTCCAGCCGCTCTCCAGGGTCTCAGGTGGGGCGACTTCCACATCGCCTACTACCTGATCCTTGCTGCAGGTGCTGGGGATTGAACCTGGGACCTTCTGCATGTCAAGCGGAAGCGAAAGGGGCTGTAGCTCAGCGTCTGCTTGGCGTGCAGAAGGCCCCAGGCTCAATCCCCAGCATCTCCAGTTAGAAAGTATGGGGAAGACCTCTGCCTGAGACCAAAGCCCCCTCTATGCTGTGGAGTCTTGTGAGCAAAAAATTCTACTTTGTGAGCTACTGGCATTAACGTTTGTGAGAGATTTGGCTGCGGCATAGATTAGTTTGTTCTGGAGCCATCTTTCCTGAGGGAAGACAAAAATGTGTGAGCCGGAGGCTAAAAAAACTGAGCTAGCTCACACTCACTCAGCTTAGCGGGAACACTGCCTGAGACCCTGGAGGGCGGCTGCCACCCTAAGTAGGCGATACTGACCTTGATGGACCGAGGGTCTGATCCAATACAAGGCGGCTTCACGTGTTTCCAGAGCTCTGCCCCTAAGCCACGGCCCTACCCAGGGTTCTGTTTTGCCCTCACAGCAAACAAGTGTCGACAGACTTCACTGTTGTGAGTTTTGTCTGATCTTTTTTCAAGTGTCTGATTTCTAAAAGCCCCCTAAGCCGGTCGGCCGCCTTTTGGCGAAGAGTTCCATAAGCGGATGACGTCTTGCATTCCGCTTGAACTTCCAGCCTTCAGCTCCTCTCCCTCCCCGCCCCAGGTCTTCAGCCGCTTTGTTTACCCTTCCAGTGCATTAAACTCTGGACTCTCTTTCTCTTCCTGCAGCCGGTAGGTCAGATGGCCGGGGGGGACTGTGACGCCAGGAAGCCGCCCCCCATGGCTCAAGGTACGCCTTCCGGTTTTTCTTCATTACTCTGGGAAGCAGCTGCTCAGTGGAAAAACCAGTGGCTGTGTGATATGGCTCATTCCCCACTGCTGGATCGGTGGACTCCCCTACAGACCCGTAGCCAATATTTGGTGGCTCGTGGGGCAAACTTTTTTTTTTCCGGTGGGGCTGAAGTTCTCAGTGCAGAAAGAAAAGCCATTTAGCCAATAGGAAGCTGTGACCAGGATAGATCTCTAAATTGCAAACTGTCAACCAGTTTAGAGGACAGTTCTCAGCTGCTGCAAGTTAATCACTTCTGCCAGCCAAGCAACAATTCTGCTAACAAGCCAGCAGGGGGAGGTAATAACAAGCCAGTTTGGTGTAGTGGTTAAGTGCGCAGACTCTAATCTGGGAGAACCGGGTTTGATTCCCCACTCCTCCACTTGCACCTGGCTGGATGACCTTGGGCAAGCTTAGCTCTGATAAGAGCTGTCCTTGAAAAAGAGCAGTTTCTGTCAAGAGCTCTCTCAGCCCCACCTACCTCACAGGGTGTCTGTTGTGGGGAGGGGAAGAAAAAGGAGTTTGTAAGCTGCTCTGAGACTCCCTTGGGTAGTGAAGGGCAGGGTATAAATCCAATCTCTTCTTCTATAGTCAAGAAAGCTAATGCTTAGGCAGAAAAACTCCTTGACACAGAGTTCGAAGGTATCCTAGAGGTCACCTACTCCAACCCCCTTGCTCAGTGCAGGCGGAACTGCACAAGGTCCCACAGGGACTGCACAAGGTCCCACAGGGCCCGAGTCTCTTCCAGAAGCTCATTCCACCAGATAGGAGCCGCCACCGAGAAGGCCCTGGACCTGAATAAAATCTTTCTCCTCCCGCCCTCCTCTCCCACCTTACAGGCAGGGACAGATACCCCGCTGCTGCCGCCAGCCCGTCTGGGCGGACGGACCTGTTTGACGATCCCTCCTACGTCAACGTGCAGAACCTGGAGAAGGCCCGGCAAGTCAGTCTGAGCACCGCCACCAACGGCAGTGTCCAGAGAGATCTCTTTGATATGAGTGAGTTGGGGGGGGGGGTTTGCTATGTAACGGCCTCTCATGGTTCCTCGTGGGGATTGCAGTGGTTTTGTTGGGCTGTCCGGCACTTCGGGGGGCATCGTTGCAGCCCTGAGAATTTCATCTCAGCTTGCACTGGAAGAGGCGGAAGGCCCCGAATTTCTCAGTTTCAGCCTCATGGAAAAGCAAGCACCACTGTCTCTGTTCTTTTATTGACTGAAAATTGGGGGGGAGAACTTGCGGACACTTCTGGAATTCTGACACAGCATGGTGGGGGCAGCTACAAAATGGCTGACACAAAATGGCCGACACCAGAGGCAGAGCCAGCCACAAAATGGCTGCCGCAGCTTCAGTCACACCATGAAGAGTCTTGTACTGTGGTGGCAGCTGCTGTCAAAGCAGTGTTTGTTTGTTTGTTTTTTAAATCTGCATAGCCCATCAAATCTCCAGTGGCTGATCAGAAACCTTCCTGGGCGAAAGCCCATCCGGGTCTGCCCCACTTTCCGAACAACTTGGTGGGCTCCACATTGGGGGGCCCTGACTTACACGCTGTATCACCTGTGTTTCAAAAATGTGATTAAAAATGAATGACTAAAAATATAACCTTCCTGAAATAAATAATAAGCTGAAAGTTACAGCCGCCAGCAAAACCCAATTGAATCGGAAAGTTATATTGGCCACCTGAAGGCCTAAACAAATAAATCTGTACGGCTCTCACATGAAGGGCCGACCTGGGGCCTGCTATAATTTGGGGCCTGCTATCGACAATGTCCTCCCTGCAATGGGTACCGCCCCCGTGAGAGGACAGGACCATCGAAAGGCGTTTCCCCCATTCGTAGGGTGGCTCCACACCAGCCAGTTGTGGCACAGTGGCCACTGTCGGTACATGTAGCAGTTGATGGTTCCCAGTGATATCAGTAACAGTGGTTTAGTGGTTACAGTGAGGAATTTCAGACAGGCGATATATTCCGGAAGAGGAACAGTTCCCAAACGGTTTCTGGTCTGTCATTTCAGACAGAACCATTTGAGAACCGGTTCCCTTCCGGAATATATTTGTCATTTCATACACAATCGCTTCTGTCCCGTTTAGGAAACGTGGCTGAAGCGTTTTACCTGTCAACCGCTTCCAAGTACTCCTCAGTTTCCTCTCCCGGTTCCGATGCACTTTTTCCCGTCGTTTTTCACCCGCGCGGGCGATCTCCAGCTTTTTTTTTAACATTTGCTTTATAGCGTTATAGCGATATAACGTTATAGCATCATATCAATCCCATTGGAATGCATGGAGTGTTTTGTTATACTGCTATAGCGCTATAGCGCTCTAAAGCGAACATTAAAAAAAAAGCCGGAGATCGCCCACACGGGTGAAAAACAGCGGGGGGAAACGGTGCAGTCTGAAATGGCAAACCACTTCAGATCCAGCTCTTTACTGGAAGGGGAAAGCCATGTGTGAAATGGCAGCCCTATACCGGTTCACTTCAAAACGGATCATTACCGGGTGAAACTGGGTAATGTGAAATTCCCCAGTGTCAGACAAGGATCTGGGAGACTCAGGTTGAAATCCCCACTCTGCATAGAAGCTCACTGGGGGACCTTGGGCCAGTCGCGCACACTCAGCCTAGCCTACCTCACAGAGTTGTGGTGAGGATAAGAGAAAGGAGAACGACGTAAGCTGCTTTGGGTCTCCATTGGGGAGAGAAGGGGAGTGTGAACAGTCAAATAGTGTGCAGGTCTGCATCAGTTTGGTGTAGTGGTTAAGAGCGCAGACTCTAATCTGGGAGAACCGGGTTTAATTCCCCACTCCTCCACATGCAGCAGCTGCTGTGACCTTGGGTCAGTCACAAGTTCTCTCAGAGCTGTTCTCTCAGGAGCAGTCCTCGAAAGAGCTCTCTCAGCCCCGCCTTCCTCACAGGGTGCTTGTTGTGGGGAGGGGGAGGGAAAGGACTTTGTAAGCCGCTCCGAGACTCCTTCAGGTAGTGAAGTGCGGGGTAGAAATCCAATCTCTTCATCTCGTATATATGTTCTGATTTTCCAGGTGTCGATTTCTAACTATTTTTGTTGTTCTCGTCATTTTTCTTCTTATTGTTATGGAACCAAAGTGTCGTTTCTGGGGGACAGATAGTCTTAGTTTGCAGCGCTGTGATGGTTTATCCTTCCCGTTCATTGCCACTTCCTGCCTTGTGACCCACAGCAACAATTACCTCAGTCAACGTTTGGAGGGAATTTTTCCCCCCTTTCCCTTCACATTATAATTGCCATGGATGACCAGCACCCATTTTTTAGCATGCCGTTCCCAAGCTGGCATTTTATTATTCTCTATTTACAGTTAAAACAGAAAATAAAATGCATCGTTATAACTTGAATGTCGCCTTATCCTGGTCTCTCTCTGAGGCGTTCAGGAATCATGATAGCGCCCCCTCCCCCTTTGTCCTCATAGCTGCCTTGTGAGGTAGGTTAAGCTAAGGGAATGACTGGCCCAAAGTCACCCTGCAGAGGTTCATGGCTGAGGAGTGGGAATTTGAACACAGGTCTCCCTGGTCCTAGTTTGATGCTAACCCCCTCTGCTATGCAAGCTTTCAGATGTGTGGATCCCCCAGCTGGAATCCAGCATGCACTGAATGCCAGAGCAGCATCACTCGGCTTGGAGAGAATGGTCCTGTAGATCAGAGGGGTTGTGGTTGAGTGGCAGAGCATCTGCTTGGCACACAGAAGGTCCCCGGATCAATCCCCGGCATCTCCACTTAAAGGACCAGGCAGTGATGTGAAAGACCTTCCTCTGCCTGAGATCCTGGAGAGCTCATGCCAGTCTGAGTAGGGGCCGTGGCTCAGTGATACAGCATCTGTTCGTCATGCAAAAGGTCCCCAGTTCAATCCCCGGCATCTCCAGCTAAGAGGACCTGGCAGTGGGTGCTGTGAAAGACCTCTGCCCGTGACCTTTGAGAGCAGCTGCCAGTCAGAGTAGACAATACTGACCTTGATGGACTGATGGTCTGATTCAGTAGAAGGTCCCTGGTTCAATCCCCAGCATCTCCAGCTAAGTGGACCAGGCAGTGGGTGCTGTGAAAGACCTCTGCCCGTGACCTTTGAGAGCAGCTGCCAGTCAGAGTAGACAATACTGACCTTGATGGACTGATGGTCTGATTCAGTAGAAGGTCCCCGGTTCAATCCCCAGCATCTCCAGCTAAGAGGACCTGGCAGTGGGTGCTGTGAAAGACCTCTGCCCGTGACCTTTGGGAGCAGCTGCCAGTCAGAGTAGACAATACTGACCTTGATGGACTGATGGTCTGATTCAGTAGAGGGCAGCGTCTTGTGTGGGATCTCGAAGCAACTAGGAGGCACCAATTAGGAAAAGGCCCCCGAAACATTCCCCCTTCTCCATCCTTCCCCTCCTCAGAGCCATTCGAGGACGCCCTGCGCGTGCCTCCCCCCGTGCCGCCGGCCCAGCTGGTGGCGTCCATGGAGGAGCAGCTGCGCCGGGAGCCCTGGTACCACGGCCAGATGAGCCGCAAAGAGGCCGAGAAGCTGCTGCAGGCCAACGGGGACTTCCTCGTGCGGGAGAGCACCACCACGCCGGGCCAGTACGTGTTGACCGGCCTGCAAGGGGGACAGCCCAAGCACCTGCTTCTCGTCGACCCCGAAGGAGTGGTGAGTCTCTCGGGCCGGGGCGGTGGCAGAATCCAGATCCCCTTTGCACAATCCGTGGATCTTGAACGTAGACTCCTCAGAAGCTTCCTGGGCATGGCACACGGGGTGTGGGGGGCACTTTCAGCATCTCCGTGGCCACTGTTGTTTTGTGGACGGGGGAACTTCTCCTAGAATGGGGGAAGTCTTGTTCCGCTACTTTCCAATCCCCCACCATCTCCTAGCTTTAGGGCAGGGGTGTCGAACTCATTTGTTATGAGGGCCAGATCTGACATAAATGAGACCTTGTTGGGCTGGGCCGTGTGTGTCATGAAATGTAATACCAGGTAGCGGAGATATAAACTTTATAAAGGACACAAACACAAAGCTTAAAGGGAACCTAGATGGGCACCCACAGGCTTGCAAGACGGAGCTCTTCTGCCAGTGCTTTGCATAGGAGCCGCCGCCGTCACTGTACCACCACCGAGTTGCTATCTTCGACGGTGGATTAGTTCTGGAGGTGAGCCGGCCCTGGGCAGACACCTAGGTAACCAAAGAATGCATGCTGTCAGGTTAGGTTGATGAATGAACTCATCTTGGATTGAGAAAAATTTTAACATCAAGAGCACCGCACTTCATTTAATTATTGACTTTACTGTGTAATGATTGTTTTTCTAATGTTTTAACTGTTGTTATGGCAATTGCCTTTGTTGTAGCCGCCCTGAGCCTGCTGGGGAGGGTGGGGTATAAATCTAACAAATAAATAAATAAATGTTGGGGACTCTTGTTCTAACTTGGGCAGACAGAGACAAGTTTTGGGCAATGCTCCCTCTACGCTGTGAAGTCTTGTGAGCAAAAATTCTACTTTGGGAGCTTACCAGCATTAAAGTTGTGAGCGAGCGATTTGGCTCCCGCATGAATTAGTCTGCTCTGGAGCCATCCTTCCCGAGCTAAGGCAAAAATGGGTGAGCCGGAGGCTAAAAAACTGTGAGCTGGCTCACACTCACTCAGCTTACAGAGAACACTGTTTCTGGGTCTCTAGCGCTACTGTTTGTCCCTGTACAGGTCCGAACGAAGGACCACCGCTTCGAGAGCGTCAGCCACCTCATCAGCTACCACATGGACAATCGGTTGCCGATCATCTCGGCGGGCAGCGAGCTCTGCCTGCAACAGCCTGTGGAGCGGAGGCCTTGAGACGCCAGGGGGCTGGGCGCACCCCACCCCCACCCTGTCTTCTCCTTCTGGCTGTTCCTCCCAGGCCAGCCCACCTTCCGCGGGGCCCCACTTCTCCGCCGGCCACACCGCACGGGCTCTCGCGCCCCGTCTCGCCAGGTGTCGCGGCTCCCGTCTGGACCGTCAGCAAGAGGGACACCATTTCTGCCAAAGCGTCTCCCTCTTTCCCCGAACCGGATCCCGGCCCCCGTTTGGTAGCGGAAATCCGCCTGATCGCTTTGACCCGCCCGTCACCGCTCACGGGATTCTTCATTTCTCACGAAAGAAAGTCCGGGAGTGAAACTGCCTTTCCCTCCCCTTCATCGAAGCCCCTCCAGGGTGCTAGTCCTTAGTGAGGGTGCTGGATTCCTTTTACTTCCTCGTCCCACCACCACTCTGATTCCATGCTCCCAACGTCCTGCCCCTCTGCCAGGTAGCCTTGGGAGGGCACACGGCCTGCTCCCGGTCCCCGAAGCGGCGGGACGGGAGCCGCCGATTCCTTCCGCAAGGGGTGCGCCCCGTCGAATCTTCCTCCCTGCGGACCCAGCCATGCCAAAGTCCCTCATCGTATCTGGGGTGGGGGGAGCAGAGGCCGCCGACCCTCAAAAGCACAAAAAGAGGGCCCGCCGCCCTGCTCTCAAACGCGTAACCCCCCCACCCCCCCCCTTTGACATATTAACTCTGTGTGCCTTGACCCTTTTACAGGTCTGAGATTTTATGCAAAGCCCCCCCCGTGCTCTGGTGGCACAAACCTCACCTGTTCTTTTTTTTGGGGGGGGGGGGGGCGGGGAGAAAAGGGGGAAAAAGGAGCCGCCCCCCTAACCCCCCCCCCCCCCCATTA
>NW_015171502.1:1216173-1218808 GCF_001447785.1 Gekko japonicus | reverse complement strand
CCCCGCACCTGCTATCACTGTGCCTGCCCCCCCCCCCAAACCGTGGGGGGGCTTCGTTTTCACCTCACTCCCTTTCCCCAACTGTTTCCCCACCACCACCACCACTACACACGATTTGTATCGGTTTGATTTATCTTGATTATACCAAAGGAACCCAATGGTTATTATTAAAGTTGGTATTTCTTTACCCCTCCAGTTGCCGGAAGCGTCTGTGGGGCCGGGAGGGCTGGGCGACGGACAGGAGGGCTGTCCCTTAGAGGGGGGCGGGGAGCCGTTCCTGTTGGCAGCAGAGGAGAGGACTCGCAATAGTGGGTACCGGCTGGATCTTAGGGAAAACTTTTTTAACCGTCAAAGAGCAAGGTTCGAGCCCAGTCACGCTTTCAAGACCAGCCAGATTTCCAGAGCATAAGAGTTCGAGAGTCAAAGGTGTATCCAACGAAGGGCGCTTTGGCTCCCAAAAGCTTCTGTACAAAAACAACAAGTTGCTGCACAGGTTCATATTTCTTTGCAATCAATTAATGTTGTTTTAATGGATATTCTTGTTTCAATAGATGAACATCATCAAGAGACAGAAGTCTCAGCAGGGCAAGCAGACGAACTTTCTCGAGCTTGGCTGTCTGTTTCGACCAAAGTCTTTGTCAAAACTCCATGAATGGCTATCAATAGCTCCAATCTATTACAAAATTTTTTGGCCGAAACGGACAGCCAAGCTCGAGAAAGTTCGTCTGCTTGCCCTGCTGAGACTTCTGTCTCTTGATGATGTTCATCTATTGAAACAAGAATATCCATTAAAACAACATTAATTGATTGCAAAGAAATATGAACCTGTGCAGCAACTTGTTGTTTTTGTATGTTTTCTAAGTTTGCTGGGTCCTTGTTGTATTTGTCCCAAAAGCTTCTGCCCTGGAGATCTGGTTGGTGTTTAAGGTGGCACTCGACTCAGATGTTGCTCTTGTCCAAGTGAGAATCTTGTACGCATCTTTTGACTTTCTGCTGTAAAAAAGTGTTAGTCAAACTGGTCTCATACAAGCACTCAGAAGCCTGGATAGCCCGGGCAAGCCCGATCCCACTAGATCTCGGAAGCTAAGCAGGGTCGGCCTCGGCTAGTATTAGGAAGGACGACCTCCAAGGAAGACCAGGGTCGTGACGCAAAGGCGGGCAACGGCACACCACCTCTGAAACGCCTCTTGCCTCAAAAACAAGTCTAGCTCGCCACCTAGTGGTGCATGACGCTAAAAGAGCTAGAACTTTTGGCTGCCAGACAATCTTAGGATCTCCTGGCTATACCCTGGAGGAGGGGTTTTAGGGTACAGTGCCAGAGTTGCCAGCTCTGGGTTGGGAAATACCTGGAGATTTGGGGGGGGGGGGGGGGCCTGAGAAGGGGGGTTGGGGGGGGACTTCAATGGGATATAATGCCATACAGTCTACCTTCCAAACCTGCCGCTTTCTCCAGGTGAACTGGTCTCTTATCGCCTGGAGAGAGACTTGCCAGTTATGAGTTGGGAAAAACCTGGAGATTTGGGGGGTGGAGCCTGGGGAAGTGCAGGAGGGGAGGGGCCTCGGCAGGGTACAATGCCACAGAATCCACCCTCCAAAGCGGCCATTCCCCCCAGGGGAGCTGACCTCGATTGCCTGGAGATCGACTGTACTAGCTGGAGGCTTCCAGGTGCCACCTGGAGGTTGGCAACCATCCCGGGAGATCAGTTATAACGGGACCTC
This sequence comes from Gekko japonicus, assembly GCF_001447785.1. Lineage (NCBI taxonomy): Eukaryota > Metazoa > Chordata > Lepidosauria > Squamata > Gekkonidae > Gekko > Gekko japonicus. The sequence goes on along the minus strand of NW_015171502.1, from coordinate 1,217,089 downwards.
CAGCCACACCACCTGGAGGCATAGCAAAACAACAAGCCGTGCAAAATAATATGCACCTCAGAATACATTAAATGTCTGGTATTTTTATGTTCAATGTTTTTATAATACTGTGGCGTCTTGCGAGCAAAACTTCTACTTTGTGAGCTACTGGAATTAAATTAGTTTGCTCTGGAGCCAGCCATCCTTCCTGAGCGAAGACAGAAATGTGTGAGCCGGAGGCTAAGAAACTGCAAGCCGGCTCACACTAACTCAGCTTAGAGGGAACACTGATCACATGGGCCAGTTATCAAAATACATTCAACCAGGGCTATTTTTGGGGCAGGAACGCACAGGAACGGAGTTCCGGCTGGCTCCCAAGTTGGCCACACCCGGCAGGAAGTCATTAGCATAATAGGCCACACCCAGCGGCAGAAACTCATTAGGATTGGCTACATTAGGGGTGTGTGGCCTAACATGCAAAGGAGTTCCTGCTCCAAAAAAAGCCCTGGGTTTGGACAACAAACAAGGTAAACAGAATAAGAAGCAAAAGGTGGGTGTGGCTGGATGACCACACTTCTGGTGGTATGGGGGTGTGGCCTAATATGCTGTGCTGTCAAGGGTGTGGCCTACTATGCTAATGAGTTCCTGCTGTTGGGTGTGGCCTATTATGCTAATGAGTTCCTGCTGGGCTTTTTCTACAAAAAAAGCCCTGCATTCAACTGTCAGTCTATACCACGATCAGAGTTAACACTACCATAGCGTCATCCATCCTCCAAAGCAGCCGTTTTTCTCCAGGGGAACTGACCTCTGCCGCCTGGATGTCAGCTGTAATCGCAGACGATCTCCAGCCACCACCTGGAGGTTGGTCACCCTAGTTAAGCCCCTTTTGCAGCGATTCTACATGGGACGGGGGGGGGGGGGGGCGGCGTTCTTTTTT
>NW_015171502.1:1213463-1216121 GCF_001447785.1 Gekko japonicus | reverse complement strand
AGCGGTTTGAAACCATTGCACAACAAACGAAGGAGCAACTGACTCCTCGCGCCGCCGCCCCCCCGCCCCCCCATTGCTGTGATGCAAAAATCCCTTCCTGGGAAAAGACAGCCGGGGGACTAGGGAGGTTGTATTAAGCAGCCATGCCGGGTGAAGAGGGAGGTAGAATTCGCATGGCTCCGTCGGCTGCGGGAGATGACCTTGCAAAGCCACTTACACCTAGGGTTGCTAGGTCTTTGGGAAATACCTGGAGATTTCAGGGGTGGGGTCAGGGAGGGATTTCAGTTGGGTACAATACCATTAAAAACAAAGTCGGGAGTCCAGCGGCACCTTTAAGACCAACAAAGTTTAATTCTGGGTATCAGCTTTTGTGTCTGAAGAAGCTAGGATACACTCGAAACCGGATACCCAGAATTAAACATTGTTGGTCTTAAAGGTGCCGCTGGGCTCGAATTTTGTTCTGTTGCTTCAAACCAACACAGCTACCCCCCCTGAATCTATAATGCTATTAAGTCCACCCTTCAAAGCAGCTCGTTTCCTCCAGGGAAGCTGATTTTGGTCATCTGGAGATCAATTGTAATAGCAGGAGATAGCCAGGTGCTACCTGGATGTTGGCAACCCCGTTTCCACTCCTTCATCTGGCAATCTGCTCGCACATGTTTTTATGTAGGACTGGAAGCGGATCCACCTGTTGATTTTCAATGCTGGCCGTAATGCAAAGGGCAGAAATCAAAAGGCCATGCAATACTTTTAATTAGGGGAAATGAACAAAGGGGGGTGGGATTTCAACCCAGAACAAGCCAGGTAACCAGAAAGGTTGAAAAAAAAGAAGAAAATCTTACAGATCGATTGATCACTGTCATTTTTTTAAAGCTAAAACTGTATTCCAAAAACCTAAACTATGAATGTTAAAAGCTGTGCCTCAAAATACATAATTTTTAGTTAACGTATATAGGTACCTGTACATATAACCGACTGTGCGACTGAACAACATATAACCAATTATTGATGTATTTTGAGGCACAGTTTTTAATATTTACAATTTGAGTAAAATACCTTTAATTACGAGCTGCGGTGGCTCAAGTGGTTAAGACGCTGAACTGCAGGCTGTGGAAGGTCGGTAGTTCAGCAGTTCGAGACCCGGGTGCCGTATAACGGACTGAGATCCCATCTCTAGTTCCAGCTCCAGCCAACTTAGCAGTTCGAAAGCAAGACATTGCAAGTAGATAAATAGATACTACTTCAGTGGGAAGGTAACAGCGTTCCGTGCACTTTGGTGTTTAGTCATGCCAGCCACATGACCACGGAAACGTCTTCGGACAGCGCTGGCTCTTCGGCTTTGAAATGGAGATGAGCACCGCAACCCTAGAGTCGGATTCGACTGGCTTTCGAGCAAGGGAACCTTTACCTTTAGTTACCTTTAATTAGGGTTAACAGTGCCCACTTTCGAGCTCAGAACTCTGCAGATATTACAAAATTTGTCGTCGTCCCTCCCAGTTAGACAATTACAGACAGAAAAAGCAGTGCTTTCAGGGCAAGATATGAAAATCTGGTCTTGCCAATATTTGCAATAAGGTCAATGTTCTGTAATATCGCGCACTACAGAAATTAATAAATTGTGAATTGAAAAATATTTGGTGTCAAACGTTCCCAGGCTTGCTTCTTTCGCTGTATAAAGAGTTCAGCGCCTCCCTTGGTTCGTTCCTACAACTCCCATGATGCATCACGGCAATCGGATAAGTGCGATTGGCCAGCGCCTTCCATTCTTTTGTGTTGATTGGCTGAGCGCAATACGTTACACCTCGCCATCCAATCCCAACGCGGGCACTCCCACTTGGCTTCACCCAAAGAGAAGGGAAGGCGACTATTCTTTCCCCTTCTCCAAAATGCGCAAGAACTTTGACGTTGAGACTTGATCATAAACCGCCTCAGGAACCTTCAGAAACATACCAAGTGGTCGAAGCCAACATGCCCTCTCTTCTCCCCCCCCACACATAAAAATTGTACCTTCCCATCGTCTCGTCCGGGGCGGAGCCACTTGAGGCTTCAGTACTTAAAAACTTGAGGGCACTTCCGGTCTCTACAAAGCCAACGGAGCTTTTACCATAGACGTGCCAAGGTGCAGAATGGCCCTTCTCCAGGCCCTCAGTGACACCATAAATAGAAATCACTACATTAAAACAGATTCTGAGTGGGTTTTGCTGGGGGGGGGGGGGGGAGAATCCAGACCAAACACAATTCTTTAACTCCCCCCTTTACCGGAAGTTCATGCCGAGCACCACCCCATGGCGAACTTCTCCGTCTAAATGACCATAGAGTAAAAGCCTAGAGTTGTACACCGCGGCAAGGCGGTGTCGACCGTTCGAAACCGGAAGTTCCTTTCCCGAGGCAGCCACGGAGATGCCGAGGCCTAGAGCGGCCGCACCCGAACCTATATAACCCCCCAGGGCCCAGGCGCCCCTTTTTCTCCCTTCACAGGAAGTGCGGCCCGCGCGCCGCTCTGGCCGCCTCTCTCTCCATGGCGCTGCGTTCCCAGTCGCCGGCGCAGGCGACGGGCTTCCGCTTCCCGTCGCGATGGCGCGGCCCGGGGCAGCGCGGCGCCTGTAGCTGCTCGGCCCGCCTCCCCTTCTCCTTCCCCCCGTCTCTTATGGCGGCCCC
>NW_015171502.1:1205763-1213179 GCF_001447785.1 Gekko japonicus | reverse complement strand
TATTCCGAGTTTCACTGTCTCCGGGGGGGGGGGGTGTCAGACAGGGAAGAGAGACTCCCATCTCTAGGAGGCCGGTTTCGGAGGGGAGCCGTGTTGGGCCTGCGGTGGAAAAGAGCTGGCTTGAAGTCCAGTAGGCTCCTCCGAGGCCAACAAGGAGGGTCGGAGCTGTCCAGAGTCCACGCTCCTTCTGGTGGCAGTTTCCGCACAGAGGCTTCCTTTGCTGTGAGGCTTGAAAAGTTGAGCGTTGGATCCCCCCCTTGGGCATCTGTCAGAGGGAGCTTTGACTCCGGAAAGCGAACGCCCCCCAAAAATCTTGTGGGTCACTGAGGTGCTGCTGGGCTCGAATCGAGCTGCTCCATCTCCAGAGACAGTCAGCCTCTGAATCCCAGTGCTAGGAGGCAACATCACGGGAAGACCTGCGTCTCTATGCCCTGTTTGTTGGCTCTTTGGGACTACTGATCGAGACGGGTAGCTGTGTGAGTCTGTCTGTAGCAGCAGAAAAGACTGAGAGACCAGGAGCACCTTAAAGACTAACCAGATCTGTGGCAGGGGATGTGCTTTCGTGAGTCACGGCTCACTTCTTCGGATGGGAAGCCGTGTGAGTCTGTCTGTAGCAGCAGAAAAGAGCGAGAGTCCAGCAGCACCTTCAAGACGAAACAGATTTGTGGCAGGGTAGGAGCTTCCGTGAGTCTTCGGTGAGCAGTGACACACGAAAGGCGCCTACCCTGCCACATCTTCAGATCGCTGAAGAAGTGAGCAGTGACTCGTGAAAGCTTGCACTCTGCCGTGTGTTTTGCGCGTCTTTAAGGTGTTACGGGACTCTTACACCTTTTTCAAGGTTACTTGTCATTCTCTGTGTGAAGCAGGGCGCTTTACTAGACGGACAGCTGATGTCATCCAGCCAGCTCCTTCTTGTGCTCTCATATTCAAAACCCCACCTGGCTGCAAAGCTTGCCTGGCAGCAGTTGCTGCCTCTCGGGCCAGCCCCAAACTCTTAAGCAGTTTGTGTCAGAGTTCTCTCAGTCCCACCCACCTCACAGGGTCTCTGTTGTGGGGAGGGGAAGGGAAAGGAGTTTGTAAACTGCTCTGAGACCAAGTGAAGGGCGGGGTATAAATCCAATCTCTTCTTCTCTTCTTCTTCTTAAGAAGAGACAAACGTCCTGTTCACCCATTCTAAAGCGACCACTGGTCTTTTTTTGGTGGCTAGCAGGGATTTGAAGTGGCTGTGCTTCGACGCCCTCCTCCACAAGGCTGGCTCTTGTTTAGTTAACCCTTCGCCCGAAACAGAGTCAACCTCTGAAACCATCCTGATGAAATCACAATTGAGTATCTCGATAAGGGTGTTCTTAGGCAGTCTGTCATGCCTCCCTCTTTGTGTTCCTGCTCTCAAGGAGGGGGCCAGGAGGAGGGGCCTTCTTGTGCTGCTAGGTGTGTCCTCAGCTGCTGGGGTGGGGCAAGCAGCCCCTCATTCATGCCCTGCAGCTAGCCCAAAGTGCAGCCTGTTGTGAAACAGAAGTTGCCAAAGAGGCGTTCCTTGCTTCCAGGAATACTTGGCTGTGGTCAGCATTTGGTCAGTGGATGACATTTGGTCAGCTGACTGGTGTTATCTGCTGGTGGTCCTCGGCCCCAAAGATGTCCAGCTGTCCTCAACCAGGACCAGGGCCTTTTCGGTACTGGCCCCGACCGGGTGGAACTCTCTGCCGAACACCATCAGGGCCCTGCCAGGTTTTTGGTTGAGTGCAGTGACGGCTGGCACCCGCCCCTCTTATTTACATCTACTTTAGAAACATAGAATCATAGAGTTGGAAGGGGCCATATAGCAGTGTTCCCTCTAAGCTGAGTTAGTGCGAGCTAGCTCACAGTTTTTTAGCCTCCGGCTCACACTTTTTTGTCTTAGCTCAGGAAGGAGGGCTCCAGAGCACACTAATCTATGCAGCAGCCAAATCGCTCGCTCACAACTTTAATGCCGGTAGCTCCCAAAGTAGAATTTTTGCTCACAACACTTCACAGCTTAGAGGGAGCATTGCCATACAGACCATCTAGTCCAACCCCCTGCCCTGTGCAGGACCAGCCTAAAGCATCTCTGACAAATATCCGTCCAGCCTCTTCTTGAAATGTGTCAGTCAAGGGGAGCTCGCCACCTCCCTAGGGAGCTGATTCCACCTCTGAACCACTCTGACCGTGAAAAAGTTTTTCCTAATATTCAGCCGATACTTTTCTGCATGTAACTTAAACCCGTTGCTTTGGGTCCTCTCCTCTGCTGCCGACTGGAACAGCTCCTTGCCCTCCCCCAAATGACAGCCCTTCAAATATTTCAAGAGAGCCATCACGTCCCCCCTCAATCTCCTCTTCTCCAAACTCAACATTCCCAGGGCCCTCAGCCTTTCCTCGTAGGGCTCTTCCTCTTCCCAATAGCCAGAATTGGGACTGTTTATTCACCATCTTCTTGTCGGAATGTTTTATTAATATTTCCATTGGTTTTATCTTGTTTCTGTTTTATGAATGCTGTACATCGCCCAGAGCCCCGCAGTGGTAGAGATTGGACGATTCATGAATACAATTATAAATAATTGTATTTATATAATATAATAATAATAGCAATTTATTTATTTATTCATTTATTTTTATAATGAGCCAGTTGTTCATTTGGGCTTCTTAGCATGGCCGCCCACGGTGCTCTTCGGCTCCTTGGAGGCTGTCTCTGGTGTTGGGGCGCCAAGACACTCATGCTTTCTTTTCCCCTTTCCTCTTGCTTTTCCCCCTCGCCGAAACCAGGCCTTCAAATGAAGAGTCCCGAGAAGAAACGCCGCAAGTCCAACACGCAGGTAACGGAGGCCGCCGGGTCTGTCTTCTCTTCCTCCGGGTGCTGCGTATGGGGTTGCTGGGGGTGTTGCTTTGTGGGTCGCTGCCTCTTAGTCCTGGCCCCACCTCGCTAGGCTTGCAGTTGAGCCGCGGTTTAAAGCTCTCCGATGCAGAGAGGAGGGGCCGAGGCTCAGTGGGAGAGCCTCTGCTCGGCACGCAGAAGGTCCCAGGTTCAATCCCCGGCATCTCCAGTTAAAAAAGGACCAGGCGGTAGGTGACGTGAAAGACCTCCGCCTGAGACCCTGAAGAGCCAGTCTGAATAGGGGCTATGGCTCAGTGGAAGTCCCTCTGTTTTCCACGCAGAAGGTCCCAGGTTCAGTCCCCTGCATCTCTGGTTAAAAAGGACCAGGCAGTAGGTAAGGTGAAAGACCTCTGCCTGAGACCCTGTAGAGCCATGGGGAGGGGCTGTGGCTCAGTGGAAGAGCCCCTGCCTGGCATGCAGAAAGTCCCGGGTTCAATCCCCGGCAACTCCAGTTGTAAAGGATCAGGTAGTGGGTGACGGGAAAGACCTCTGCCTGAGACCCTGGAGAGCTGCTGCCAGTCAGAGTAGAAAACACTGGCAGAGATGGACCAGCGGTCTGATTCAGGATAAGGCAGCTTCATTTGTGAGAGGCACATTTTTCTGCTTCACACTAGCCTGGCGCCACGTCTCCTTTGCCAGGTGCGGTTTCTTCTGGCCGTTCAGTTGATCAGAACATTGATAAAGGAAGGGTGGGAACCAGTGCTCCCTCTAAACTGAGGAGTCCTGTGAGCAAAAATTCTACTTTGCGAGCTACTGGCATTAAAGTTTCGAACGAGCGATTTGGCCGCTGCATGAATTAGTTTGCTCTGGAGCCATCCTTCCTGAGCTAAGACAGAAATCTGTGAGCCGGAGGCTAAAACACTGTGAGCTAGCTCACACTGACTCAGCTTAGAGGAAACCCTGGAAGATGCCCGGTCGTGCCCCTCAGTTGCTGTCGCAAAGTTAAATGTGCTTTGCCCTGCTGCGCAGCAGATGGCAACATGGTCCTTTAGCACATGAAATATCAGTGGCCGTGCCACCGTTGGCTGAGCAGTGTGCCAGGATGTGCCCACAGTGTTAACACAATCGCAGTTACGTTGTCTGCGGTTGCAAGATTCGGTCTGTTTGTATTTTCTTTAGAACGTACTAAGCGTGACCGCTCCTGACCTGGACGGCCCAGGCGAGCCCAACCTCATCAGATCTCTGAAGCTACGCAGGGTCGGCCCCGGCTGGTATTTGGATGGGAGACCACCGAGGAATACCAGCGTCGTGGCGTGGAGGCAGGCAGTGGCAAACGGCACCTGAACGTCTCTTGCCTTGAAAACCCTACGGGGGGTCGCCATAAGTCAGCTGCAACTTGAGAGCAAAACAACAACAAAACTCTTTGACAGAAGGTGAATCAGTTCAAGGGGGAAAGGAGAGGGCATTTCTCCCCCCACCCCCCTTGAACTAACTCATTTTCTGCCAGCAGTCTCTGCTTCGTACCAGGCCAGTGGAGGGGGGAATCCATCAGGTGTGTGCGTTAAGGGCAGTCAAGTTGCTTCCAACTCCCAGCAGCCCTATGAATTAGAATCATAGAGTTGGAAGGGTCCTCCGGGGTCATCTAGTCCAACCGCCTGCACAAATGCAGGACATTCACAAATACCTCCCCAAATTAATGACACCCAAATCGACTTCTCATCGAGAGCCTCGCTCAGGGCTTGCAGACCGAAGGCTTACTTCATGGAGTCGGTCGATCTCCCGTTGGGCCTTCCTCTTTTCCTGTTGCCTTCCGCCTCTCCTAGCATCGTTGTCTTCTCCAGTGACTCTTGTCTTCTCATCACGTGACCAAACTACGTAGCCTCAGTTTAGGCATTTTAGCTTCTAGCTCAGGCTTGATTTGGCTTAGAAGAGGGCCCTCTTTTTCTGCACGCCTGCCAAGGAAACCCCTGCCGTGCCGGCGGGTGACATTGTTCTGTGACTTCTGCAATTGATACAGGAGCCCGCTAGAACATAAGAACATAAGAGAAGCCAACGTTGGATCAGGCCAATGGCCCATCTAGTCCAACACTCTGTCACACCGTGGCCAAAAATACCAGGTAAACAAGTATAAAGCCAATAGTCGTGATAGTCTGACCCGGGATCCAGTAGAAACATAGCAGCATATTTTGAGCTTGAATGTTAATTGAGATCAGTGTCCTATCTGAATTTAATATTCTTAAGACTTGTTGTCTAACATTTATGAAACTGAGAGCTTTGGCACCATTATAATATCTCCTGAAGAAGATCCATTTTTTTGAAACGTTATGTAATCCGGAGTCGACGTTGATTATGTGATTAAGGATTTTCTGTTGAGTTGTGTATCATGTGGTGCTTTAGACTGCAATACATAAACAGCATTCTTTATAAGTCTTATGACTGTTTGATTTTGGGTCAGACTATCACGACTGTTGGCTTTATACTTGTTTAACTGATTGGGTCGTGTGTGTCCAAAAATACCAGATGTCATCAGGAGGTCCAGCAGTGGGGCGCTGCGCGACTTCAGCTTTATACCTTCTCAATAAAGGTGTCTTTAAAGAGTATGGGCTTCAAGCCCTCACGGTTCAAGAGCAATGGCTCGTAGTTCATAGGCTGAAGAGCTGGAAAACAAAGGGGAGCCAGGCAGAGTTATCTATATATGCGCGCCTTTTGAGTAAAATGTTTGGGATAAATCTAGACAAGGATCACTGTTGTAAAGTTTTTGCTCGCTTCTGTGCCTGCTCCCTTTTTCTGTTTTCACAAATAATATGGGAAGAGCTCCACTGACACTGTTAGTTTCCTTCCTTCTGCCCTCAGAGAGCCAGTTTGGTGTCGTGGTTAGGAGCGCGGACTCCAATCTGGGACAACTGGGTTTGGTTCCCCACTCCTGGCCATGCAGCTGCTGGGGTGACCTTGGGTCAGTCACAAGTTCTCTCAGAGCTGTTCTTTCAAGAGCAGTCCTCAGGAGAGCTCTCTCAGCCTTGACTACCTCACAGGGCGTCTGTTGTGGGGAGGGGAAGGGAAAGGAGTTTGTAAGCCGCTCTGAGACTCCTGGTAGTGAAGGGTGGGGTATAAATCCAATCTCCTCCTCCTCCTCCTCCTCTTCCAAAAATATAGAAGGATATATTACCATCAGGTCACAGCTGACTCATGGACTCAGGGTTTTCAAGGCAAGAGACGACTTGGGATAGTCTGCCATTGCCTGCCTCTGCATAGCAACTCCGTTTTTGGTTTCAGAGGGTGGCCGAGTTGGTCTTCAGTCGAGCAGGCAGATGCAAGTCCAGTAGCCCCTTGGAGACCAACAAGATTTTGGAGGCATGAGCTTTTGTGAGTCAAAGCTGTCTTCGTCCCATACAAGGAGGAATGGAAATCCCTGAATCCTTCTATCCTAGTCTGAAGGTGGGAGGGGTGTGTCAGAGATGAAGCAAACTGTGGCTCTCGGAAGTTCATACCCCGGAAATCTTTTTTTGGTCCGCTTCTGGGGACTCGAAGCTAGCTGCCCCCAGAATCTGCAAGGCAAAATCCAAACAGAGGTGGTTGGCCCTTGCCTGCCTCTGCGTAGCGACCCCGGACTTCCTCGGTGGCCTCCCATCCAAGTACAAACCAGGGCCGACCCTGCTTAGCTTCCGAGATCGGATGAGGCTGGCCTAGCCTGGGCCATCCCGGTCAGGGCAAAAGACATACAGAGGTGGTCTGCCCTTGCCTGCCTCTGCGTAGCAACCAGTGTTCCCTCTAAGCTGAGTTAGTGTGAGCTAGCTCACAGTTTTTTAGCCTCCGGCTCACATATTTTTGTCTTAGCTCAGGAAGGAGGGCTCCAGAGCAAACTAACTGATGCAGCAGCCAAATTGCTCACTCACAACTTTAATGCCAGTAGCTCACAAGGTAGAATTTTTGCTCACAAGACTCCACAGGTTAGAGGGAGCGTTGGTAGCAACCCTGGACTCCCCTGATGATCTCCCATCCAAGTCCTAACCAGGGCTCACCCCGTTGACCTCCCGAGATCGGATGAGGTCAGGCTAGCCTGGGCTGTCCGAGTCACTCGATAGTAAACACACACACACCCCATTTCTTGGAGGCAGAATAAATAATCTTTGGACGGCTCCACCCCAGCTTTGCATTTCAAAAAGGGGGAACCTCTCTGCATAGAGAACACTAGCTTGTTCTGTTTTATTCCATTGGATTTGTATCCCGTCGTCCCTTCATAACGGGCTCAGGGCGGGTTCCGTCAAATATAATATACAGAGTAATTAAAAACAGTTTAAACTACATCAGGTAAAATACAGTGTCGTTTCTATATATCCAGTCAGAGGCTCAGCAAATGTAACCTGTCAGAATTGGGTTCCAGTATTACTCAGATCTGATCCACCAAAGGGGAGGCCAGATAGATGGTTGGATAGATAGATAGAAAAGATGGATGGATGGATGGATGGAAAGATGGAAAGATAGATAGATAGATGGAAGGATAGATGGATGGATAGGAAAGATAGGAAAGATGGAAAGATAGATAGATAGATGGAAGGATGGATGGATGGATGGATAGGAAAGATGGATGGATA
>NW_015171502.1:1178998-1205718 GCF_001447785.1 Gekko japonicus | reverse complement strand
AAGATGGATAAAAAGGTAGGATAGAAGGATAGATGGATGGAAGGATGGATGGATGGATAGGAAAGATGGATGGATAGGAAAGATGGATAGATAGATAGGAAAGAAGGATAGATAGATGGAAAGATAGATAGATAGATAGATAGATGGAAGGATGGATGGATGGTTAGATGGATGGATGGATAGGAAAGATGGATAGATAGATAGGAAAGGATAGATAGATGGATAGATAGATGGATAGATAGGAAAGAAGGATAGGAAAGAAGGATAGATAAGAAGGATAGATAGATAGGATAGATAAAAACAGTTTAAACTACATCAGGTAAAATACAGTGTCGTTTCTATATATCCAGTCAGAGGCTCAGCAAATGTAACCTGTCAGAATTGGGTTCCAGTATTACTCAGATCTGATCCACCAAAGGGGAGGCCAGATAGATGGTTGGATAGATAGATAGAAAAGATGGATGGATGGATGGATGGAAAGATGGAAAGATAGATAGATAGATGGAAGGATAGATGGATGGATAGGAAAGAAGGATAGATAGATAGGAAAGAAGGATAGATGGAAGGATGGATGGATGGATAGATGGATGGATGGATAGATGGATGGATGGATAGGAAAGATGGATGGATAGGAAAGATGGATAGATAGATGGATAGATAGATGGATGGATAGATAGATGGATAGATAGGAAAGAAGGATAGATAAGAAGGATAGATAAGAAGGATAGATAGGATAGATAGATAGGAAAGAAAGATAGGATGGATAGATAGGAAAGGAAGGAAGGAAGGACACCCGCTAACTCAACTGAAAGCCTGGCGGAAGAGCTCCGTCTTGCAGGCCCTCCGGAACTGTAAAAGGTCCCGCAGGGCCCTGATCTCACAGGGGAGCTCATTTCACCAGGTAGGGGACAGGGCAGAAAAGGCCCTGGCACTAGTCGAGGCAAGACGGGCATCCCTGGGGCCGGGGACTACCGGTAGATGTTGGTTAGCAGATCGTAGTGCTCTTTGGGGCTCATAAGGGGAGATGCCGGGTCACAGGTATGCAGGCGCCTGGCCGCATAGGGCTCTGAAGGTAAGCACGAGCACCTTGAAACGGATCCGGTACTCAATTGTTGAACGAGGACAGGGACAGGCTGGAGATAAGTATGATGCCCCCACCTGCAGTCTGAAGGGCCACGGTGCCGAATTCTCCTCTTGTTGGGTCTGGAATGTAGCTCAGTTTGTCTACCCCCCCCCCCTGCTTATTTTCTGCTTTTTCCTTGCAGGGCCCCGCCTACTCCCACCTCTCGGAGTTCGCCCCGCCACCGACCCCCATGGTCGACCACCTGGTGGCCTCCAACCCCTTCGAGGATGACTTCAGCGCCCCCAAAGTCAGCTCGGCCTCCGCCCCCTTCCTCGGCAACCCGGGACCCTTCGGGAACTTCCGCATGCAAGGAGCCATGGGTCCCCAGGTGCCCCCCGGCTATGGGGGAGGCCCCCAGCCCATGCGGAGGCAGCCGCCCCCCTTCGGCCCCGGCCAGATGGGCCCGGCGTTCAACATGCCCCCCCAGAACGCCGGCTACGTCCAGCCCGGCGGGATGGCCTTCGCCGGGCAGCCCTTCGGGCAGGCCCTGGGGCAGAACTTCAGCCCTCCCGGCGGCCAGCTCATGCAAGGACCCATGGGGGGCTTCGGGCCCATGATCTCCCCAAACATGGGGCAGCCCCCGCGGGGAGGAGAGGTGGGCCCGGGGCCCGGCCTGAACACCCCCGGGGGCCCCCCGATGGCCCAGCGCTTCAGCCAGCCGGCCAACATGTTCGGACAGTCGCCGATGCCGCGGCAGAGCCTCCCCAACCTGCCGCCCAACCCCAGCCCCTTCCCCGGCCCCGACCCGGGCTTCCCCCCCGGCGGCGAAGACAACGGCGGGGGCGGCAAGCCCCTCAACCCCCTGCATGCCAAAAAGATGTTCTGCCACTTAGGCACCCAGCCCACCTTCGCCCCCAACAGCGCCGGGCACGCCGGGGCGGGCACCCCCGAGGCCAACAGCCTGCCGCCCCCTCCCGGCAAGGCGTCCGGCAACCCCAGCCACCAGCCCCCGCCCGGGCTGGTGTACCCCTGCGGGGTCTGCCGCAGCGAGGTGAACGACGACCAGGATGCCATCCTGTGCGAGGCCTCCTGCCAGAAGTGGTTCCACCGGGAGTGCACGGGGATGACGGAGAGCGCCTACGGGCTGCTGACCACCGAGGCCTCGGCCGTCTGGGCCTGCGACTACTGCCTCAAGACCAAGGAGATCCAGTCGGTCTACATCCGGGAGGGCCTGGGGCAGCTGGTGGCCGCCAACGACGGCTGAGCCGGCCGCGAGACAGGCGGCGACTCGGGCCACGGGCGGCGGGGGGCGGCGCCGGGTTTTTATACCGCTGGACTCTCTGGGGCTCCGTCCGGGCCGCAAACACGCACACACGAGCAGCTGGTCTGTGGACGGATACGCAAACGGCCCCGTTGCTGATTGGCCGGAAGGATCCCCTTCCTAACGAGACTGGTGGGAATCGGGTTGGGGCTGCGTCGATGGACTTCCGGCACCCTTTGGCTCTTCAATTGGTGGCTCTTCTTCCCCCGGCGGGACCGATCCCCGGCCTGGTATTGTCTTGGATTTCGGCTGCCGTTTTGAAGGCTGCATCGCAGAGCTGTGTTGATGGTCCGTAGCGTAGGGTCGGTAGCATTCCTTTCCGCCTCCCCCCCCCCCCCCGACACCCCCCACCCGTGGTTCAGAGCACTGGAGCCACCCCGCCTTTACGTCCAGGGAACCACCGCTATGGTACAAAGCGGCACCCGGCCTTCGCGCCCAGGGGCAGCCCCTGCTTTTGTCCCGCACCCAAGAGAGGTTGGGTTGTTTTGCGGAAAGATGGTAACGGGCCTAGCCCACCCTTGGCTTCTGCCTGAGCTGTTACGGCATTCAGCCTCAGATAGGGTGCGGTTGTCAGTGAATCGCAGTAGCTGCCGCCACCGTTCCAACCGCTCCTTCTCCCTTCTGCACTGACGTACCCGGTCTTTGTCACACGTGGGTTCTTCCAAAGAGGAGGAGGGTCCCCGGAACTCAGCTCATCCATCCTCTGACACAATTTTAAAAGTTTTGTTGGCCGCGGCTCACCCAAGCCGGACTATTTCGGGGGCCGCGCCGAGCAAAAGAACCAAGCGGCTGAAGGTCACGCCATGGAGCTTGGGATTGTAGCCACGTGAGCCGGGACGGACCAATCGTGCCCGAAAAAAGCTCTCGGTGGGCCGGGCATTCAAACACAGCCATGCAGGAGAAACTCCTGGAGTTTTCTTTTTCTCTCTTTTTTTAAATGTTTGTTTTTAAGACCTTTGCTGTTTTGGTGAATCTCCCCACCCCTGAATTTTTAATTTTTTTAAAAAAACCTTTGGTCGTGATTACTGGCGTGTTGTTTTTTTTAGGTGTAAATCCTGCCGAAACTTTTGGCAGCGAAACAATTTGGCCGTCCGCGGGGGGTGTGAGGGTGGGGGCAAAAGTTTGGTCTATACACACGAGACTCCCCACTGTTCGTTTTTATGTGTGATTAAAAGGAAAATTTTGTACCGTACTGTTACAGTATAATTTTAAGGGCAAGCGGGCTTGGGTGGGACCCATGTGTAGCTCTGTGCGTGTTTTGGTGACTGGTGGCAGCTGAGAGTCAACATATTGAGCTAATTATTAAGTGGCAAAGCGGTGATGGAACCTAAGAACATCAGAAGAACCCTGCTGGATCAGACCAGTGGTCCATCTAGTCCAGCATCCTGTCTCATGTAGTAGCCAACCAGTTCCTCTGGAGGATAAACGCCGAGGCCTTCCCCTGGTAAGAACATTAGAAGAGCCCTGCTGGATCAGACTAATGGTCCATCTAGTCCAGCATCCTGTCTCACCCAGTGGCCTCAACCAGTTCCTCTGGAGGGCCAACAACAGGGCAGAGAGGCCGAGGCCTTCCCCTCATAAGAACACCAGAAGAGCCCTGCTGGGTCAGACCAGTGAGGGTCAATCTAGTCCAGCATCTTGTCTCACTCAGTGGCCTCAACCAGTTCCTCTGGAAGGCCAGCAACAGGGGAAGGCCTCGGCCTCTCTGCCCTGTTGTTGGCCCTCCAGAGGAACTGGTTGAGGCCACTGGGTGAGACAGGATGCTGGACTAGATGGACCCTCACTGGTCTGATCCAGCAGGGCTCCTCTGATGTTATTATGCTCTATGTCATACCACCAACTCTCCCTCCCTTCATTTATATCCTGCTTTTCTCCCCAACGGAACTAAGTTCGGGTCCAGGGGGGC
Organism: Gekko japonicus; assembly: GCF_001447785.1. Classification (NCBI taxonomy): domain Eukaryota; kingdom Metazoa; phylum Chordata; class Lepidosauria; order Squamata; family Gekkonidae; genus Gekko; species Gekko japonicus. The sequence continues at coordinate 1,201,428 of NW_015171502.1, read as the reverse complement.
ACCTTTAAGACCAGCAAAGTTTTATTCAAGGTATAAGCTTTCACGTGCACACGCACTTCTTCAGATCCTTTGAAATGGAAGAGTTACCAGTGACCCGTCAGGGTGTGCAGCAAGTTAGCATACAGCATAACGGAGGTGTTCGGCAGCTTACATCATTCTCTGTTTTATCTCACCCTAACCTACCTCACAGGGTTGCTGAGAGGATAAACGGAGGAGAGGAAAATGATGTAAGCCGCTTTCAGTCCCTGTTGGGGAGAAAAGCGGGGTATAAATGAATTAAATAAGCAGAATCCAAAAGTTACTGCTTTTATGAACACTTAAATCCAGTAGCACTTTAGAGACCAACAAGATTTTTGGGGCACAAGTGTCCAAGATTCGAAGCACACCCATCATGTATCTGAAGGATGGCACTTTGACTCTCCATACCTCCGTTTGGTGTAGTGGTTAAGAGCGCAGACTCTAATCTGGGAGAGCCGAGTTTGATTCCCCACATGCAGCTGCTGGTGTGACCTTGGGTCAGACACAAGTTCTCTCCGAGCTGTTCTCTCAAGAGCAGTCGTCGAAAGAGCTCCCTCAGCCTCACCGACCTCACAGGGTGTCGGTTGCGGCGAGGCGAAGAGAAAGGAGATTGTAAAACCGATCTGAGACTCCTCGAGGTCGTGAAGGGCGGAGTATAAATCCACTCTCTTCTTCTTCTCATACCCCCGAAATCTTGTTGGTCTCTACGGTGCTGCCGGATTCGAATCTAGCTCGTGTACCGCAGGCCGACACGGCTCCCCTCTGAAACTGTTTTTGTGAATGAGGCCAACTTTATCGTTTGTGGGATTTGGAACTCTGGCACTGCTGCTGGTCCCGGGCAATAAAAAATACCCTTTCCTGCAGATCCCAAACTTGCTTCCCGACCCCTTCCCCTCAGCACCACAACCTCCTCAGGGCTGCCAGGCCGTTCGAGTTGTTTTGTGTTCTTCCCTTTGTCCTTTTCCAGGAAGACCGGTGACAAACTGGTGCCTTTGGCAGAGGGCTTCCTTTTAAAAAAAAACACCCTCCTTGGCTCGCTCTCCAAAGGAAAGCCCCCAGTGCCAGTCCCGGGGCGCTGCCAAGGACAAGCCAGAGACGCCAGCGGACAGAGGAAGAAAGCGCAGGGGCCACCTCTGGCTGGAAGCAAAGCCCTTTGTGGGGTGTGATGCATTGGCGGCAAAATGGGGTCAGCGCAGGCAGGAAGACATTGGGGGGGCTAGACGTGAAGAGGGGGGTGCGCTGGGGCCGAGGACAAGGACCGAAGCTGGATATGAGAGACGTGAGTTCAAATTGAGCAAGACGCCTGATTGTGACAGCAGAGAGTGTCTGCGTGAGAGACACCACAGGGGTGGTGGAGGAGGCGCATTGTGTTTCTGCACACACAGACCAAGAAGTTACCAGACAACAAAGACCTGACTATCCACGGTCTGTTTGGCTTTTCATTACAGTCTCCAGTGGCAGGTGATAAACATCAAGATAGCGTGAGACGCTTTTGGAGGGCTACCCATGTTTGGCCGTAACCCAGTGTTGAAAAATGAGGACTATTAATAGGAACACACCGTGAGCCCATCGGGCACCGTGGTGTGGCAGGGTGGGACCGTTTGAAAACCACCTCCTGGGATTCTCAAGGCTTTGTGGAGCTCGAAAATGCTGTTTCCTCCTCTCTCCCCCTACGCCTCTCCTTTGAGTAATGCTCTCAACATTCTGTGCCCCCCGGAGCCTATTGAGGCCTCAACAGGATTTTTTTTAAAAGAGGAATCCTCCCCGTTTTGGTCAACATACCCAATGTGGCATTGCAGTTGTCAGATCAAGATCTAAGGGACCCCAGGTTCGAATCCCCAGTCTGCCGTGGGAGCTGGCTGGGTGACCACAGGCTAATCCTGACCCACCATCTAGGGTTGTTGTGGTAAGGTTCAAATGGAAGAACAGGAGGAGGAGGAGATTGGATTTATACCCTCAACTTCACTACCCAAAGGAGTCTCAGAGCGGCTTACAATCTCCTTTCCCTTCCCCTCCCCACAGCAGACACCCTGTGAGGGTAGGTGGGGCTGACAGAACTCTCCCGAGAACTACTCCTGAGAGAACAGCTCCGAGACAACTTGTGCCTGACCCAAGGTCCCACCAGCAGCTGCATGAAGAAGAAGAGAAGAAGAGATTGGATTTATACCCCGCCCTTCACTACCCAAAAGTGCCTCAGAGCGGCTTACAAACTCCTTTCCCTTCCCCTCCCCACAACAGACACCCTGTGAGGTAGGTGGGGCTGAGAGAGCTCTTGACAGAAACTGCTCTTTTTCAAGGACAGCTCTTGTCAGAACTAGGGCTTGCCCAAGGTCGTCCAGCCAGGTGCAAGTGGAGGAGTGGGGAATCAAACCCGGTTCTCCCAGATTAGAGTCCGCACACTTAACCACCACACCAAACTGGAAGGAAGAATAACATTGTAAGCTGCTTTTGGGTCCCTTCTGTGTCCCCACTCTGCCCTGGGTGATCTTTGGCTGATCACCCTCAACCTACCGCACAGGGTTGTTGTGAGGGTAAACGTTATTGTAAGCTGCTTTGGGCTACCCATTGGGGAGAAAAGCAGGGTATAAATAATGTACGGTCACAATTTTTCTGCACACCCAGTGAATCCCCTGAATACAGAGAGACCCTTTCCTATGTCACAATATGTGCAGGCCCCAGGCAGTTTACTGTATACCAATGAGTCAGCTTGCAGATGAAGGCGGCACAGAAATTGTTAGAAATCAATAATATTAGCGTGTTTGTGGATTCTCTTTTTTTAGCCTCCGAGTCTCTCCTGGAAGCAGCTCCTGTGAATCGAAACATGGTTCATGTGGCGTTTTGGTGTAGCAGTTAGGAGCCAGTTTGGTGTAGTGGTTAGGAGCGCGGACTCTAATCTGGGAGAACTGGGTTTGATTCCCCACTCTTCCACATACAGCTGCTGGTGTGACCCTGGGTCAGTCACAAGCTCTCTCAGAGCTGTTCTCTCAGAGCTCTCTCAGCCCCGCCTACCTCACAGGGAGATTGTAAGGAGCACTGAGACTCCTTTGGGTAGTGAAGGGCGGGGTATAAAGCCAATCTCTTCTCTCTTCCTTAGGCTGGGGGATTCAGAAGTGGATGCAAATCCTTTCAGTGGCCTGTTAGTAGCAGCTGGAGACCAATAATTATGCTGTTTTTATTTTTTGTTTTTATTTATTGATTGATTGAATTTATACCCTCCCCCCCCCCAGGCAGGCTCAGAGCAGCTTACAAATACTTCATAAAAATACAATTAAAACCTATCATAACCTATAAACATATAGTAAAATATCAGTCATTTAAAACACAACTAAAATGCTGGAACGTTATCGAGTAAACAGGAGCAAAGATTATTTATAACATGATTTAGGTGACCATATAATTCCCATAAATTCCACACCAGCTCAGTTCGGTCACTTGTTATGTGGCGGGTACAGGCTGAAGATAGCGATGGTAAGGCCAGGACAGGCTGGCAGAGGTCCTTGGTGTATGATGCGGCTCCTTAGTTAAACGCCTGGTGGAAGAGCTCTGTCTTTCAGGCTCCATACGTTCCCCAGAGAGCACTGAGGTCGGGGTCTCAAAACCGCTTGACCCTCCCTGGACCGAAAGATGCCAGATTGGCCTCTACCAGGGCCAGGGCCTTCTCAGTAGTGGCTCCACACTGGTGGAATGAGCTCCTGGAAGACACTAGGGCCCTGCGGGACCTTCTACAGCCTGTGATGCCAACTGCTACGGCCTCTGGCCATATTTTCGTTGTTACCATCATATCATGGCCTACAGGGGTTAGGAGGCAATGCTACCGCCACCAGCACGTTACTTGCACTTCTTTGTCATGTGCTACTTGTTAGATTACATACATGGTTTTATGATCTTGCATTGTGTTGATGTACTGGTATTTTAATGCATTAAAAAAAATTACTGTATGCATTCCTGAGCCTGCCTCGGCAGGGAGGGCGGGATACAAATCAAATCAATTAATTAATTATTAAAAAGTAAAAGGTCCCGCAGGGCCCTGATCTCTTCCGGGAGCTCATTCCCCTGGGAGCTCATTTAATTCATCTTTTACGCTGCCTTTCTCACCCATGGTGACCAATAGCAGCTTCCATCGATCTCCTCTCCTTTTTATCCTCACAACAACCCCATGAGGTAGGCTTGGCTGAGAGTGTGCGACTGGCCCAGCCTTCTGTGGCAGAGTGGGGATTCGAACCTGGGCCTCCCTGAATGCTAGTCTGACACTCTAGCCATTACACCCCGCTGACGTACTGTGTCTTAATATCCTGGGTTTATTAACTCTCTCCTGAAGCCAGGGCGGACTCACTTACTAGCCTGGTGTACTGGTTAAGAGTGTCGAACCAGTAACTGGGAGACCCGGGTTCGAATCCTGTCTTGTGCCATGGAAGCTCACTGGGTGACCGTGGCCAAGGCACGACCTCTCAGCCTAACCTCCCTCACAGGGTTGTTGTGAGGATAAAACGGAGGAGAGGAGAAGGATGTAAGCCGCTTTCGGTCCCCGTCGGTGAGAAAGGCAGCATGAAAATGAATGGAGTGAACAGACAGCAGCAGCAATTAATGTATAATTATCAATCTCTCCCCACTCATTAGAAATGAATAAAATATATAAATAAACAACCCTCCAGTTCCAGCCAGTTTAGAGAGCCAGTTTGGCATCATGGTTAGGAGCACAGACTCCAAAATTGGGAGAACCGGGTTTGAATCCCGACTCCTCCACATGCAGCAGCTGGTGTGACCTTGGGGCAGTCACAAGTTCTCTCGGAGCTGTTCTCTCAAGGGCAGTTCTCGAAAGAGCTCCCTCAGCCCCACCTACCTCACAGGGTGTCTGTTGTGGGGAGGGGAAGGGAAAGGAGTTTGTAAGCCACTCTGAGACTCCTTTGGGTAGTGAAGGGCGACGTATAAATCCAATCTCTTCTTCTTAATACCCAGAATTAAACTTTGTTGGTCTTAAAGGTGCCACTGGACTCTCGGTCTTTTTCAGCTTGGTGTAGTGGTTAAGTGCACGGACTCTAATCTGGGAGAACCGGTTTTGATTCCCCACTCCTCCTCTTGCACCTGCTGGATGACCTTGGGCAAGCCATAGTTCTGTCAGAGCTGTTCTTGAAAAAAGAGCAGTTTCTGTCAAGAGCTCTCTCAGCCCCACCTACCTCACAGGGTGTCCGTTGTGGGGAGGGGACAGGAAAGGAGATTGTAAGCCGCTCTGAGACGCCTCCAGGTAGTGACAAGCGGGGTATAAATCCAATCTCCTCTTCTTCTTCCAACTGCCCACGTGTGCGTGCTTTCGAGCTACACAGGACTCTGCCGCGGCTGGATTCCTGCGTCAGCCTAGGACGGGAAGGGTAAGGAGGACTCTCTTAGACCAGCTGGGGCGTCTGGCACAGTTCCTCCCCCGCCCCCCACCCCGCCGGCACCCTCTCCAGCTGTCCCTGTCTCTCTCTCTCTCCCCCTCTGCCCTCTCCGTCCGCCTAGTTATATATATATATGGTGGTGAGGGGGGGGGGACGGGGGGGGCCCTCTCTCGCACTTGTCTCCGCCCCGCCCCCGAACCAAAGGCGGCCCCTACCACTGGCCGAGTCTTCCCTGGCGGCCCCTCTGATTGGCTCCCTGACCCACACGGCCCACCCCTTTCTTCTCCGCAGGGAAAGTTTCTGCGAAGTTCGGGGAACGAACTCTTCGGCAGAAGCCGGGACTTTGGCCCCCCGTCGGGATCTGGGGCGCCGGAGGCACGGGGGAGACCCTGCTGGACGAAGGTAGGGGTGGCCAAGGAGGGAGGGGAGAGTGGCGTCCACTGGGGGTGGGAGAGGTTCCCCCATCCTTCAGGATAAATTCAGACGCCCCCCCCCCCCCGCCGCCTTCTAGGGAACCCTGCCCTGCCCGACAAAAACGGGGTCATTTGGGGGATGCTGATGCTGGGTTGCTATGGCAACACCCCCATCACCTCTGCCCTTGCAGTGGGTCCCTTATCGGATGGGCGTCTTGCTTTGGGGGGGGGGTTGCCATAAAGGGGGGCGTCCCCCTCATTTGAAACACAGACTAATCCAGGGTGGTTGTTTGTGAAGCGAGGGGGGGGCTTTCATTTCAAATTGGGGAGGGGATCTCTCCACCAGTGTTCCCTCTAAGCTGAGTTAGTGTGAGCTAGCTCACTGTTTTGTAGCCTCCAGCTCACACATTTTTGTCTTAGCTCAGGAACGTTGGCTCCAGGGCAAACTAATTCATGCAGTAGCCAAACTGCTCGCTCACAACTTTAATACCAGTAGCTCACAGAGTAGAATTTTTGCTCACAAGACTCCACCACTTAGAGGGAGCACTGCTCTCCACCCCCACCCCTGACTCCAATCCGTCACTCCTGAGCCTTTAATGAAGGTTCCTTGATGGGGAACAGCGCTCCCTCTAAGCTGTGGAGTCTTGTGAGCAAAAATTCTACTTGGTGAGCTGCTGGCATGAAAGTTGTGAGGGAGCAATTTGGCTCCTGCATCAATTAGTCTGCTCCGGATTCCTGAGCCAAGACACAAATGTGTGTGCCGGAGGCTAAAAAAACTGTGAGCTAGCTCACACTAACTCAGCTTAGCGGGAACACTGATTGGGGAAGGGGGTTATGTTTGAGGGAAGGAAAGGAGTTCATTTGACCAGGATATGTCTCTGTAAGAGCAACAGAATAGATGAGAAACAGTAAAAAACCCAGTAGCACCCTTTAAGACTAACAAACTTTATTGCCGCATAAGCTTTTGAGTAACACGGCTCTCTTCGTCAGGTGCAAGAGAGCTGTGTTTCTCGAAAGCTTACGCTACAATATAGTTTGTTTGTCTTAAAGGTGCTACTGGGCTTTTTACTATTTTGCAGCAATAGGCTAACACGCCTAACTCCTCTGGAATAGATGAGCGCTCCTCTCTCTGGGGATGAATGGTTGGGGGTGGGTCAGCTATGCTCTCCTAGCCTTTGGGGGGGGTTTCACTCCGCCAGCTGTCAAATACCTTCTCTGCCCCCACTGAGATTGCAGGCACAAAAACCGCCCAATTAATCTGGAAGAACGGCCACTCTTGGGTTCTGTAGGATCTGAATCCCAAACACCCCTTTCAAGGACCTTAAGAGCCAGTTTGGTGAAGTGGTTAAGAGCGTGGACTCTAATCTGGGAGAACCAGGTTTGGTTCCCCACTCTTCCACATGCAGCTGCTGGTGTGACCTTGGGTCAGTCATAAGTTCTTTCAGAGCTGTTCTCTCAAGGGCAGTTCTCGGGAGAGCTCTCTCAGTCCCACCTCCCTAACAGGGTGTCTGTTGTGGGAAGGGGAAGGGAAAGGAGTTTTTAAGCCTCTCTGAGATTCTTTTGAGTAGTGAAGGGTGGGGTACACATCCAATCTCTTCTTCTTAAAAACTGATATTGGTGGGAAAGTGACTTAAGTAGCCACAAATACAGTACTTTCTTTTGCCGTCAGCAAGGCAATCCATGCTTCCCCCAACCTGATTGATTGAGGGGCGGTCATCCTCACAACATCCTTGTACGGTAGGCCGGTACTACCGGTTTGTCAGGTGGGAAGGGAAATGGCATGCCTAAGGCCATCTAATCCATTCATAATTGAGGCGATGTCTGAACCTAAGATTCCTTTGCCCACGGCTTGGTTCTCTTAACCACAATTCTCCCCTAGCCCCCCGAACGGCCCGTTAAATCCTCACGGCCAGCTGGATACATCCCCAGAAGCGTCTGGCGCAAAGTTGCCATTAAACTTGGGGAAGAGGCTGTGGCTTCAAGGCTCTGGCCGACGGGTGATGGGAAAGAGCTCTTGCCAAATATAAGAAGCATTGTGCGTTTAGTCAGCTTTTTTACCATTGTTTCCTTCATTGATTCCCTGCCTTTCTCCCCAATGGGAACCCAAAACAGCTCACATCCTCCTCACAGCAGCCCCGTGAGGCGGCCTAGGCCTGAGGTCACCCAGCGAGCTTCTGTAGTAGAGCAGAGATCCGAATCTGGGCCTTCCAGACAGGGCTCCCTCTAAGCTGTGGCATCTTGTGAGCAAAAACTCTACTTGGTGAGCTACGGGCATTAAAGCTGTGAACAAGCAGTTTGGCCACTGCATGAATCAGTCTGCTCTGGAGCCCTCCTCCCTGAGCTGAGACAAAACTGTGTGAGCCGGAGGCTAAAGAACGGTGAGCTAACTCACACTAACTCAGCTCAGAGGGAGCGCTGATCCCAGAGTCCGGTGCTCTAACCAGAGCACCAAACTGGCTACGCTGTACCTAAACAGGAAAACCTTGGGGACCGTCTGAACGAAAGCTCCTTTTCCAAAGGCCGGCCTGACTCCAGCGTCGTTTGTGGTTTTGCTTTAATGCCGAGGATCGGGGCCTGCCCGCTTCCCTCGCCCTCCACAGATCGCCTATTAAGGTCATCTCTGCCAGGGTTGCTATGACATCCGCTGGGAGTTCGCAGGCGCCTCCTCGGAGAGACCCAAAGACAGCTGGCCTCGTTCCCGCCTGCCGGGGACCCATCTTCAGCGCCCTGCAAAGCTGCCGTGGGGGGGGAAGGGGGGAGAAAGCCCGGCATGTCCCTGTGTGGGTGGTGGCCCACCATCTTTGCCACGTCCCCGCAGACCGTCCCGGGCCCGTCGGCCCAGCTCTCCCCACCTGCTCCACCGCATTAAAAGGAGCTAAATATACTTGAATCCTTTCCCCCCAAGTCACTCTCCTGTAGCCTGGCAGCTGTTCTGCAGAGGGGGGGGAGAGAGAGACTGGATTCCTGGGGGGGGGGAGACCAGGATCTGTTCTTTTTGAGGCAGGGCTTTGGGTGCCCACCTGCTCTGTATCTCTGTCTTTCTCCCCTCGCCGCTTGTCTCCTGCATCGGTTTGGGGATTCTCCCAGGGGTTCTTTCTTTCGAGGCCACCCCATTGCCGCTTGGGGCAGGCGTTCGGGGACGGGGCATGATTTGGATTCTCGGCATACTCTCTCCAACTAGAATAGCACCGGCCGGAAGGCACTCAAGGGCCCTGCCCCCTTTCTTCCCAGGCATTTCAAGGCTGCGGTCACACACACACGCACTGAATCATCCACTTCCAATGCACTTTCGGTGCACTTTCCAACTGGATTTTTACAGTTGTGAACTGGCAAAATCCAGTTGGAAAATGCGCTGAAAGTGGATTATAAGAACATCAGAGAAGCCAATGTTGGATCTGGCCAATGGCCCCTCCAGTCCAAAAATACCGGGGGGGGGGGGGGGGGGGGGGGGGACTGAACCTAAAACCTAGAATCCAGAACCTAAAAAAGGTTAGTCAAATGCAAAAGAGGGCCAACAATAAAAGCTTAATGTATGAAATATATAGAAAGATACATGTATTTATTAAACAAAGATTTTTAAATTATATGTAAGGGCCCAATTATACCTCATGTACAAATAACAAATTATAACAAATAGGCCTATGCAGGCCGAAACGCGGCAGGTCAACTCTATCAGCCCTTGTGTGTTATAGTTGGCAACCCTGTGGTGACCTTGGGCCTGTCTCAGTTTCTGAGCCTACCAGGGTCCATGTAGGATAAAATGGAGGAGGAGAGAACCATATAAACTCCCCTGAGGTTACTGGAGGAAGAGAAGAGAAGAGAGAAGAGACTGGATTTCTACCCCACCCTTCACTACCCAAAGGAGTCTCAGAGCTGCTTACAAACTCCTCTCCTTTCCCCTCCCCACAACAGACACCCTGTGCGGTAAAAGAAGAAGAAGAAGAGATTGGATTTATACCCCGCCCTTCACTACCCAAAGGAGTCTCAGAGCTGCTTACAAACTCCTTTCCCTTCCCCTCCCCACAACAGACACCCTGTGAGGTAAAAGAAGAAGAAGAAGAGATTGGATTTATACCCCGCCCTTCACTACCCAAAGGAGTCTCAGAGCTGCTTACAAACTCCTTTCCCTTCCCCTCCCCACAACAGACACCCTGTGAGGTAATAGAAGAAGAAGAAGAGATTGGATTTATACCCCGCCCTTCACTACCCAAAGGAGTCTCAGAGCGGCTTACAAACTCCTCTCCCTTCCCCTCCCCACAACAGACACCCTGTGAGGTAAAAGAAGAAGAAGAGGAGATTGGATTTATACCCCGCCCTTCACTACCCAAAGGAGTCTCAGAGCGGCTTACAAACTCCTTTCCCTTCCCCTCCCCACAACAGACACCCTGGGAGGTAGGTGGGGCTGAGAGAGCTCTCTCGAGGACTGCCCTTGAGAGAACAGCTCTGACAGAACTACGGCTTGCCCAAGGCCATCCAGCAGCTGCAAGGGGAGGAATGGGGAATCAAACCCGGTTCTCCCAGATTAGAGTCCGCGCACTTAACCACTGCACCAAACTGGTTCTTTTTGGAAAGGATACAAACAGGATGGATGGATAGATGGATGGGCGGACGGGTGGACATATTTTCTTCTTTAGGTAGATTGATGAAGTTATGTCTGTGTAGCCAGAACAGAACAGGCCTGGTAAAATCTGGAGCTGACTGACCTGGGCGTAGGGGGGGTCACTGGGGGGGGGGGGGAGGTACTTGTGGATTTCCTGCATAATGCAGGGGGGTGGACTAGATGACCCTGGGGGGTACCTTACAACTCTATGGTTCTATGACCTTTCAGCCCCCAGTCTTGGCCACTCAGTAGTTTAACGGCTCAGTGCCAGGGTTCCCAACCTCCAGGTAGGGCCTGGGGAACTCCCAGCATTATCACTGATCCCCAGACTACAGAGACCAGTTCCCTTGGAGGAAATGGCTGTTTTGGAGGGTGGACTCTGTGGCCTTGTAACCTGCTAGGGTCCTTCCTCTCCCCAAACCCCGGCCTCCTCAGGCTTCACTCAGAAATCTCCAGAAACTTCCAAACCCAGCGTTGGTCACCCTGCCCAGTGCCTGCATAGGTAGAGAAGGAATATGGGCTCGGGAGGCAAGGGGAGAGGAAGAAGAAGAGGAGACTGGATTTACACCCTGTCCTTCACTACCTGAAGAAGTCTCAGAGCGGCTTACAAGCTCCTTCCCCTCCCCACGACAGACACCCTGGGAGGGAGGTGGGGCTGAGAGAGCTCTCTCAAGGACTGCTCTTGGGAGAACAGCTCTGACAGAACTTGTGACTGGCCCAAGGTCACCCAGCCGGTGCTCCCTCTAAGCGGTGGCGTCTTGTGAGCAAAGATTCTACTTTGTGAGCTGCTGGCATGCGAAGTTGTGAGCAAGCGATTTGGCTACAGCTTTAAATGCCAGTAGCGCTCAAAGCAGAATTTTTGCTCACAAGATGCCACACCCTGTCTGGAAGACCCAGATTCGAATCTCTGCTCTGCTATGGAAGCTCCCTGGGAGACCTTGGGCCTAGGCCGCCTCACGGGGCTTCTGTGAGCAAGCAATTTGGCCACTGCATAAATGTAGTCTGCTCTGGAGCCCTCCTCCCTGAGCTGAGACAAAACTGTGTGAGCCAGAGGCTGAAAAAACTGTGAGCTGGCACACACTAACTCAGCTTAGAGGGAACACTGCACCCAGCTGGTTGCACGTGGAGGAGTGGGGGAATCAAACCCGGTTCTCTCAGATCAGAGCCACTCCTAACCACTACACCAAACTGGAGCAGATATGGGGGGCAGGGGATGCTGGCTAAGATCTTCCCAGCTGTGGGGTGTGGATGAGAACATGCCGTTTGCCCATTCCTTGAGGTTTTCATTCAGCTTTGACCCAGGCATGGCTCTGACTGCATTTGCATGCCGAATGAATTTGCCAGTCAAATCTTCCTCTCCTGGAAAGGCCAGTCAAGGTGCTTTGTTAGTGAGAGTCCTGCAGTCCCTTCCCATGGACACATCCCATAAGGGGTGAATAGACACACCAGAAGGCTTTGCTGATCCCTTGGTCTATAACCCGCAGGTGGTAGCCGTGGGTCCCCGGGGCATGAGCAGAGATGGCTGACAACTCGGACTCGCGGGAGTCGGATAATAACAGTTGGGTCATTGCCGGATCCGAGGTGAGTGATCACGGGTGGAATCAAGACAGCCAATTGGGGAGGGGAAGGAAATGGGGACTTGTGGAAGCCACGGTTGTTACCCTCCAGGTGAGGATAAGGATCCAGGGCTCTTTTTGTGGAAAAAGCCCAGCTGGAACATATTAGCATAATAGGCCACACCCAACAGCAGAAACCTATTAGCATATTAGGCCACACCCCTGACAGCACAGCTCATTGGCATTATAGGCAACACTCCCATGTTACCAGAAGTGTGCTCATCCAGCCACACCCACCTTTTGCTTCTTATTCTGTTTACCTTGTTTGTGGTCCACCAGGGCTTTTTTGTAGCAGCATGTTAGGCCACACACCCCTAATGTAGCCAATCCTAATGAGTTTCTGTTGTTGGGTGTGGCCTATTATGCTAATGCATTCCTGCTGGGTGTGGCCAACTTGGAAGCCAGCCGGAACTCCGTTCCTGTGCGTTCCTGCCCAAAAACAGCCCTGAGGATAACCAAGGAGAGCATGAGATAAGTGAGTAGAAAATAGTCAGTGGTGACCGCGATGTAGTTATTTATTTATTTTTATAACAACATTTTATTGATAATTAAAAAAAAAAAAACATTACAAGGGATTTCAAAAAGTTCAAGAATTCAAAAACAGGTAGGATAGGAGATAGTTCACAATTGCATATAAGTAAAATACTCATTTCCATGGATCCATATTCCAATTAGTAAAAAACAAAGGAAAAGTATAACCAAAATTAAACTTGGGGAAGAGGCTGTGGTTCAGTGGCAGAGCACCAGCTTTGCATGCAGACAGTCCCGGGTTCAAATTCCAGCATCTCTGCTTCAAGGCTCTGGCCGACGGCTGATTTATTTGTTTCCATTGATTCCCTGCCTTTCTCTCCAATGGGAACCCAAAACAGCTCACATCCTCCTCACAGCTGTCTTAACCACTGAGCCACCGCAGTGTGGTCAACTGCCTGGTGGAAGAGCTCCCTCTTGCAGGCCCTGCGGAATTGAAGTATGGCCCTGGTGTCCTCAGGGAGCTCGTTCCACCAGCACGCTACTGCCATGGAAAAGGCTCTAGCCCTGGTAGTGGCCAGTCTGGCCTCTTTAGGGCCAGGGAGCACTAGGAGGTTTTGTGTCCCTGAATGCAGGGAACACGTGGGGAAAGGTGGTCCCTCAGGTATGTAGGCCGCTGACCATATAGGGCTTTATAGGTAAGCGCCAGGACCTTGAAGCGAATTCGGTGTGCTATAGGCAGCCAATGCAATGCTTCCAGCGTGGGCTGGATGTGTTCTTGTGGAGAGAGACCCAACAGCAGCCTGGCCACTGCATTCTGCACCAGCTGCAGCTTCCAAATTTGGGACAAGGGCAGCCCCATGTAGAGAGCATTACAGTAGTCTAATCTCGAGGTGACGGATAAAAGGAAGTCCTTCTTCACCCAAAGAGTGATTAACACATGGAATTCACTGCCACAGGAAGTGGCGGCGGCTACAAGCATGGACGGCTTCAAAAGGGAATTAGATAAGCATATGGAGCAGAGGTCCATCAGTGGCTATTAGCCACAAGGTATAGATAGGGGCTCTGGGGCAAGTGATGCTCTGTCTTCTTGGTGCTTGGGGGGGGGCAACAGTGGGAGGGCTTCTAATGTCCTGGCCCCACTGGTGGACCTCCTGATGGCACCTGGTATTTTTGGCCACTGTGTAACACAGAGTGTTGGACTGGATGGGCCTTTGGCCTGATCCAACATTGGCATCTCTTATGTTCTTATTGTGTGGATTACCGTTGCTAGGTCGCTATGTTCGAGGAAGGAAACCAACTGCCTAATCACCCGGAGATGCTAAAAGGCTTTAGATTATTGGACTGTGCTTGTCAACATTGTAGAATAATTTTTTGATGCTTATTCTTGTATGAATGTACAGAAATTAATTAGTATTAGTATTAATCATAGAACCATGGAATCACAGAGCTGGAAGGGACCTCCAGGGTCGTCTAGTCCAACCCCCTGCACAATGCAGGAAATTCACAAATACCTCCCCCTCCACACCCCCAGTGACCCCTACTCCATGCCCAGAAGGTGACAAAAAGCCTCCAGGATCTGCAGCCAAACTGGCCTAATATTGATCTATTTTTTGAAAATCTATAAAAAGAGTGATATTCCCTTTGTAAATATATCACGGTTGCCATTGCGAGACCTTCTGCGATTCCGCAGGGCCTGCAAGACGGAGCTCTTCCACCAGGCTTTCAGCTAGGAGCCGCCCACTATTACCCTCAACTTCCACTATCAACACTTTACAAGCACTTTACTTGTAAATTGGTTTGACTGTTTCAATTGGTCTTAATTGTTTTATATGCACTTGGTACATTGTGCCACGTAATGTAAGCCGCCCGGAGCCTGCTCGCGGGGAGGGCGGGATAAAAATACTATAAATAAATAAATAGACGATTTTCGACTAACCTCCAGGTGACAGAGATCAGTTCACCCTGAGAAAATGGCCACCTTGGAAGGTAGACTCTTTTGGCAATATACCCCACTGAAGCCCCTCCCCTCCCCAAACCCCGCCTTCCTCAGGCTCCCCCCCCCAAATCTCCAGGTATTTCCAAACCCGGCTCTGGCAACCCTAGGGGAATCTATGGCATGGGACCCAATGGAGTTCCCTGTTCTCAAATCCCACCCTCTCTCCAGAGCAACTGAGGGGAGGGGATTGGAACAATGAAGGAAGGGTGCGGAAATTAATAGATGGGGAAGGGGGAGTGGCAGCTGTGGATGACAGAGCACCCAGGACCCACCATGCCTTTGGGCTGAAGTACTAGCAGATCCCGGGCAGAGCTGGAGAGCGGACCTTATTGACTGCGGAATAGGGATTGCCTGCTATCTTTGACTGCCCAGGCAAGTCATGGGGCTGTATCTGAGCTGGCGCCGAGCCCCTGCTGCCTGCTTTCGATGCCTGGCCCCAGCCCTGCCACGGGGCCCATGCTGACAAAGCCGAGAGTGCCTCTGAGCTTATGCAGAGTGCTTCCTGGCGACAACCAGATGCCACGCAGCCGGGATTGGAGGAAACAGCTCCCAGGCTGGAGTCTGCAACTAGCTTTTGATTCCCTGGCCTTTTGTTTTAGGAATGGGAACACAGCGCAGCCCCCATGGGTAAGAGCAGGTGCGTGTTCCATTAAGAACATAAGGGAAGCCATGTTGGATCAGGCCAGCGGCCGACTCAGTCCAGCACTCTGTGTCACACAGTGGCCAAAACCCAGGCGCCATGAGGAGGTCCACCAGCGGGGCCAGAACTCCAGAAGCCCCTCCCACTCTTGCCCCCCCCCCAAGCACCAAGAAGAGAGAGCATCACTGCCCCAGTCAGAGTCTTCTACCTTGTGGCTAATAGCCACTTGATGGGCCTCTGATCCATTATTTCATTCGTTCTGTTTTTCCAGGCACTACCTGTGGAAGAACTGAGTGCAGAAGGTGTGGAGGAAATTGTGAAAGAAGCTGAACTGGTGAAAGACGACACCCTTGGTATGTAGCGTTTGGATGCACAGATGAGAGGGGGGCAGGGTAGACACTGTGTCCTTCCATAAGAGCAGGAGAAGACCACTGCTGGATTTCAAGAACTTAAGACGGGTCCATCTAGTCCAGCATCCCGCCTCACACAGAGGCCTCAACCAGTTCCTCTGGAGGGACAGCAACAGGGCAGAGAGGCTGAGGCCTTCCCCACATAAGAATATCAGAAGAGCCCTGCTGGGTCAGACCAGTGAGGGTCCATCTAGTCCAACATCTTGTCTCACACAGTGGCCTCAACCTGTTCCCCTGGAGGGCCAACTACAGGGCAGAGAGGCCGAGGCCTTCCCCTCATAAGAGCATCAGAAGAGCCCTGCTGGATCAGACCAGTGAGGGTCCATCTAGTCCAACATCTTGTCTCACGCAGTGGCCTTAACCTGTTCCCCTGGAGGGCCAACTACAGGGCAGAGAGGCCGAGGCCTTCCCCTCATAAGAGCATCAGAAGAGCCCTGCTGGATCAGACCAGTGAGGGTCCATCTAGTCCAACATCTTGTCTCACACAGTGGCCTCAACCTGTTCCCCTGGAGGGCCAACTACAGGGCAGAGAGGCCGAGGCCTTCCTCTCATAAGGATATCAGAAGAGCCCTGCTGGATCAGACCAGTGAGGGTCCATCTAGTCCAACATCTTGTCTCACGCAGTGGCCTTAACCTGTTCCCCTGGAGGGCCAACTACAGGGCAGAGAGGCCGAGGCCTTCCCCTCATAAGAGCATCAGAAGAGCCCTGCTGGATCAGACCAGTGAGGGTCCATCTAGTCCAACATCTTGTCTCACACAGTGGCCTCAACCTGTTCCCCTGGAGGGCCAACTACAGGGCAGAGAGGCCGAGGCCTTCCCCTCATAAGAGCATCAGAAGAGCCCTGCTGGTTCAGACCAGTGAGGGTCCATCTAGTCCAGCATCCTGTCTCACACAGTAGCCTCAACCTGTTCCTCTGGAGGGTCAACAACAGGGCAGAGAGGCCGAGGCCTTCCCCTCATAAGAGCATCAGAAGAGCCCTGCTGGTTCAGACCAGTGAGGGTCCATCTAGTCCAGCATCCTGTCTCACACAGTAGCCTCAACCTGTTCCTCTGGAGGGTCAACAACAGGGCAGAGAGGCCGAGGCCTTCCCCTCATAAGAACATCAGACAGGCCCTGCTAGATCAGACCAGTGAGGGTCCATCTAGTCCAGCATCCTGTCTCACACAGTAGCCTCAACCTGTTCCTCTGGAGGGTCAACAACAGGGCAGAGAGGCCGAGGTCTTCCCCTCACAAGAACCTCAGAAGAGCCCTGCTGGATCAGATCAGTGAGGGTCCATCTAGTCCAACATCTTGTCTCACACAGTGGCCTCAACCTGTTCCCCTGGGGGGCCAACTACAGGGCAGAGAGGCCGAGGCCTTCCCCTGATGTTGCTTCCTGGCACTGCTATTCAGACGTCGTCTGCCTCTGGATGTTGAGGCTCTTTAGTCACCATGGCTAGATGGACTGCTCCTCCAGGAATCTGTCTAACCAACATTTAAAGCCATCTGTAGTCGCAACCATCCCCTGGATAATTCAGCAATTGAATTACTTCCTTTTGAAGTATTTCCTTCCGCTTGTCCCGTACCTATTGCCTGATGGGTGTCGTGGTTTAGGGCCAGGGAACACAAGGAGGTTTTGTGTCCCAGATCGCAGTGCTCTCTGGGGAACATTTGGGGGAAGGCGGTCCCTCAGATACGCTGGCCCCTGACCATATTGGGGGTAGAGAGGTAACAAGTAGTGCCTGAAGGAAGGTGAGACAGGGGGGGGGGATGACTCTCTCCCCCTTTGCTTGGATCCCCACCGTGACTGTGTGTCTTCTCCCCCTTTATAGCTCCTCCCACTGACAGCAAATTACTGACGGAGCATCCTGAGCCAGAGGAAGCCAAACTCAAGGTAGGACCTGGATGGAGCCTCTGCACGTGCCTGTGAGAATTCTCCGGTCTGGACAAAGCTGGGCAAATGTTAAATGCTTTTGCAACTCTTACCAGGCCCGTAGCCAGGATTTTGTAATTTGGGGGGCCTTTAAATAAGTTGGGGGGCACTGACATCACAAAATAAAAAAATTAAATCTTAAAAGACTCACTTTTGCCGCATTCACAGTCTGCCTGTCTACGCTGGGAAAGGGGCGGCGATGGGGAGTCCCCCAGGTGGCCCAGAGAGTTGGGAGTCCTCCGGGTGGCCCAGAGAGCCAGGGGACCTGGGGGCTGAATGGAAGTCGGGGGGCCTTGGGAGGAAGTCGGGGGGGGGCAGGCCCCGAAATGCCCCACTGTAGCTACGGGCCTGTCTCTTACCAAATCCCTAACAACCCATGTCAATCTTAGGAGAAGGGCCGTGGCTCAGAGGCAGGTCATCTGCTCGGCATGCAGAAGGTCCCTGGTTCAGTCATCCTCGTTATGCGGGTGGTGCCAGGTTCAACCTCCAGTAACTCAGTTAAAAGGATTGGGTAGTAGGTCAGGCCTGTAGCCACGGTGGGGCTTTTTGGGGCCCCGCCCCACAAATAGCCACGCCCAGGGGTCATTTCCTGCAGGAGCGCACAGGAGCGGAGCTCCGGCAGTAAAGGGCCCAGGGGGGCGGGCACATGCAACAAGCCCCGCCCCCTGCTCCCAGCAGCCCCGGGCCTCGAGGAGCAAGAAGCAGATAGGTAAGTTGCAGTGGGTGTGCAGTGGGTGTTGGCTTCTGACATACTTCCGGTGATGTCATGGGGTGTGGCATACGCAAATAAGTTATGCTCATGAGTGATGCTAATGAGCTCCTGCACCTCTTTTTCTACGAAATGACCCCTGGCCATGCTTTATTTTTGACCATGTCCCAAGTGGTACTGGGCTAGCAGAAAGGGAGATTGTTGGAGATGTATTGAAGGTGCCCTTCTAAGCTTCCTTGCCCTGTGGAATTGAACTCAAAAGGCAATGAAATGCCCTCTGTAACTGTTTTTCCCTAGGAACTGACGCGCTCGCTGCCCTATCCCTTGAAAGGAAGGGCCAGACATAGGCTTGGAGCCTCCCCCTTTAAAGACGGGCATTCCGACTCATGTAGTTGACTGTAATCTAACTGCCCCCTTAAAAATTTAAATGCCCCCTGGGGGGGGGGAAATCCTGGCTACGGGCCTGCAGGTGATGTGAAAGACCTCCACCCGAGACTATTAGCCACAAGGTATAGATAGGGACTCTGGGGCAAGTGATGCTCTGTCATCTTGGTGCTGGGGGGGGGTCAACAGTGGGAGGGCTTCTAGTGTCCTGGCCCCACTGGTGGACCTCCTGGTGCTACCTGGTATTTCTGGCCCCTGTGTGACACAGAGTGTTGGACTGGATGGGCCTTTGGCCTGATCCAACATTGGCGTCTCTTATGTTCTTATGAGACCCTGGAGAGCCGCTGCCAGTCCGAGTAGGGGCTCAGTGGCAGAGCATTTGTTTGCACTGCAGAAGGCCCCAGGTTCAATCCCCGGCATCTCCAGTTAAAGGATCAAGTAGTATACAATGTGAAAGGCATCCGCCTGAGACCCTGGAGAGCCGCTGCCAGTCTTAGCTAATATTGGCCTTGATGGACTGAGGGTCTGATCCAGGAGAAGGCAACTTCGTGAGCTCATGTTTTAAGCGCAAGACTGTTAAATGTCCCCTCCCTGCTTTATCTTCAATACAAAATATGTCCCTATTAAAATAGACCTCAATCCTGTATTAGGCGAAGAGAGACCTCAGTTTCTTCTCAGGACGGCGCATGTCTTGGCCTTCTCCATCGGGTGTCATTTCTCCTGTTTTTACTGAAGTCATGGGTGGTTTATTTGGAAACCCTGCGTCATTGCTGGAGGGTTTCGCTTTTGGGGAAAGCGAGGCTTTCCACCTGATTAAAGGGCTGATGAAGCATATGAGTTTTAATTTGCATGCCTTTGGTAACGAACAAGAGCCAGCTGTTCTGAAGAGCAACATGTCTTATTTGTTTTTAGATACTGTATCGGTGCATTGGGAGAGACACCGTCTTAGAAGAGGCATTCTCTCCTCTGTATGGGAGAGGGAGGAATGCCTTTTCTGGCATGTGGCCCCAAAAGGCATTCACTCCTGTCTAGCTTGTGGCTAGAAGAGGCATTCCTTCCTGGGTATGGGAGAAGGGGGGAGTTCCTTCTCTGGGATGTGACTAGAATAGGCATTCCCTCTTATATGTGAGAAGAAGGAATGCCTTTTCTAGGATGTAGCTAGAAGAGGCATTCCCTCCGGTTTATGAGAAAAGGAGGAATGTCTTTTCTAGCATGTGGCTAGAAGAGGCATTCCCTCCTGGGTGTGGGAGAGGGGGGAGTTCCTTTTCTAGTCTGTGGCTAGATGAGGCATTCCCTCCTGTTTATGCGAGGAGGAATGTCTTTCCTAGGATGTGACTAGAAGAGGCATTCTGTTTATGAGAAAATGAGGAATGCCTTTTCTAACATGTAGCTAGAAGAGGCATTCTGTCCGGGATGTGGGAGAGGGGGACCACCTACACCAGTTTGGTGTAGTGGTTAAGTGTGTGGACTCTAATCTGGGAGAACCGGGTTTGATTCCCCACTCCTCCACTTGCATCTGGCTGGATGACCTTGGGCAAGCCGTAGCTCTGATAAGAGCTGTTCTTGAACAAGAGCAGTTTCTGTCAGAGCTCTCTCAGCCCCACCTACCTCACAGGGTGTCTGTTGTGGGGAGGGGAAGGGAAAGGAATTTGTAAGCCGCTCTGAGACACCTTTGGGTAGTGAAGGGTGGGGTATAAATCCTATCTCCTCTTTTTCTTCTTTTCTAGCATGGGGCTAGAAGAGGCATTCCCTCTTGTATGTGAAAAGAAGGAATGCCTTTTCTAGGATGTGGCTGGAAGAGGCATTCTCTCTTGCATGTGGCTAGAAAAGGCATTCTCTCCTGGGTGTGGGAGAGGGGGAGTTCCTTTTCTAGCATGTGGCTTGTAGAGGCATTCCCTCCTGGGTGTGGGAGAGGGGGAGTTCCTTTTCTAGCATGTGGCTTGTAGAGGCATTCCCTCCTGGGTGTGGGAGAGGGGGAGTTCCTTTTCTAGCATGTGGCTTGTAGAGGCATTCCCTCCTGGGTGTGGGAGAGGGGGAGTTCCTTTTCTAGCATGTGACTTGTAGAGGCATTCCCTCCTGGGTGTGGGAGAGGGGGAGTTCCTTTTCTAGCATGTGGCTTGTAGAGGCATTCCCTCCTGGGGGTGGGGGAGGGGGAGTTCCATTTCTTGGATGCGGCTAGAGGAGGCTTTCCCTCCTATTTATGAGAGAAGGACGAATGTCTTTTCTTAAATGTGGCTAGAAGAGGCATTCCCTCCTGTTTATGAGAGAAGGAGGAATGCCTTTTATAGGCTGCGGCTAGAAGAGGCGTTCCCTCTCGGATGAAAGAGAAGGGGGAAGGCCTCTTTTAAGAGCAGACATTGTTTTAAAATTCACACCCAGTTAACTGGGATGGACCTCTGTTTTGGTTGAACAAAACCCCTTTTAATCAGTTCTCTTAACTAAGGCTGCACTCCTGATCGGGGACCGAGTTCCACTGAGCGCTGGTGGGACTAACTTCCAAGTCAACGCGCAGAGGACTGGGCGCTCAGCATTGAAACCTTGCTTTAGGAGGATTGAAAGTGTAACCCACGCGCACACATTTGAATTGTGCAAACATTCCTCTCTCGACTCAGGACCCTGGGCTGGTGCTGACCCCCAGTTCCGGCCCAGCCAAGACTCCAGAGCCCACCCACTTAGGAAAGGAGCCCCCGTCGCTGCCTTTGGAGGAGCCGCGCCTTCATGACGTCGAGGCAAGTTCGGCACCCGGCACTGAGGACACCCTAATCATTCACAAAGCAGGTGAGCGAGGGCACCCGCTTACCTACCCCTTTACGGAATAACGTGAGCCAGACCAGATAGACTTCTGCCCCAAGGCGCTTACCGCCTACGTCACGCACTCCCTCCATTGTGGCTCCTACGCTGTGGAACAGCCTGCTCGAGGGGGTCAGGAAAGCTCCTGGTCTCCTGGCCTTCTGCCAACTGTGCAAAACTGAACTCTTTGAGAGGGCTTTTCCGTGCAGGTAATGCTGGAAGTTCCAGGCACGATCTCCCCTGTCTCAGACTTCCAGACTGAGTGGCAAGAGAGACTAGACAGCTAGACAGGCACACTTGACCTTTCTTCCTGTATCTACTCTTCTGCCTCTGTCCTCTTTGAAATGCAGATTGTGTCCTCAGGGATCAGTTTCCCCTTCCTCCTCCTCTCTCACTCTGGATGAAGACATGTTCTCTAGGAGTCAGTTTGGTGTAGTGGTTGAGTGCGCGGACTCTAATCTGGGAGAACCGGGTTTGGTTCCCCACTCCTCCACTTGCTCCTGGCTGGATGACCTTGGGCAAGCTGTAGTTCTGGCACAGCTGTTCTTGAAAAAGAGCAGTTTCTCTCAGAGCTCTCAGCCCCACCTACCTCACAGGGTGTCTGTTGTGGGGAGGGGGAGGGAAAGGAGTTTGTAAGCCGCTCTGAGACACCTTTGGGTAGTGAAGGGCGGGGTATAAATCCAATCTCTTCTTCTTCTTCTTTCTCTCCTTCTTCTCCTCCTCCTCCTCTTCTCCTTCTCCTCTTCTTCTTCTTCTCTTTCTCCTCCTCCGCTTCTTCTTCTTCACCTCCTCCTCCTCTTCTCCTCCTCCTCCTCCTCCTCCTCCTCTTCTTCCAGTTTGGTCTGGGAGAACCGGGTTTGATTCCCCACTCCTCCACTTGCACCTGCCGATGTGACCTTGGGTCAGTCACAAGCTCTGGCACAGCTGTCCTTGAAAAAGAGCAGTTTGTGTCAGAGTTCTCTCAGCCCCACCCACCTCACAGGGTGTCTGTTGTGGGGAGGGGAAGGGAAAGGAGTTTGTAAGCCGCTCTGAGACTCCAAGTGAAGGGTGGGGTATAAATCCAATCTCTTCTCCTTCTTCTCCTCCTCCTCCTCC
>NW_015171502.1:1163736-1178947 GCF_001447785.1 Gekko japonicus | reverse complement strand
TTGATTCTCCACTCCTCCACTTGCACCTGCTGATGTGACCTTGGGCAAGCCATATTCTGACAAGAGCTGTTCTTGAAAAAGAGCAGTTTCTGTCAATAACTCCCTCAGCCCCACCCGCCTCACAGGGTGTCTGTTGTGGGGAGGGGAAGGGAAAGGAGTTTGTAAGCCGCTCTGAGACTCCTTCGGGTAGTGAAGGGCGGGGTATAAATCCAATCTCCTCCTCCTCCTCTTTTTCTCCTCCTCCTCCTCCTCTTCTTCTTCTCCTCCTTGTCCTCCTCCTCCTCTTCTCCTCCTCCTCTTCTTCTCCTCCTCCTCCTCCTCATCATCAAGAGAAAGACATGCGGTCCTCCTCTTGGCACCACGAGGCAAATGGGCCTCTCGCCATTTCTCTTCTAAACTTGCAATGTGACTCTGCGTAGCTTTGTAAGCTGAGTAACATGGTAAAGTGACGCTCCTGCTTTTGTAGCCTTATTTAAGCTAAGAGTTCCTATCTATACCTTGTGGCTAACAGCCACTGATGGACCTCTGCTCCAGATGTTTATCCAGTGCCCTCTTGAAGCCATCCGTGCTTGTAGCCGCCACCACCTCCTGTGGCATAAGAGTATAGCTTAAAATATATATGACCTATGTAGGTGGACTATCGATAACATAAGGAAGAACTAATACATGGCTTTTAAAGAAAAGACATTAATGTAGTATCCATTGACGGATCTTGTCAAATATGATTATGATAGGAATGTAGTTTAAACACAGTGAGAAAGGATAATGAACCCAGGATTTTGTTCAGTGCTCTAATCAGGAGCAGCAAAACTGTATTGAAGAGACGGTGTGGTCCCTGCAGAAGCTGTTAGATATGGTATCCTCAAAGTAATTCTTTTGCTAGAACAGCCTTTTATAGAATGCTTGATTGGACAGATCAGAAGAGACAATGCACACGTTGCAGCCTAAAAAAGGTACTTGTATTTCTCAGACTATTGTTGCTGTCTGCATTTCTCAGCCTAATCTTGATTGTGTTAGATTCCTTTGCTTGATATAGCTGCAAGGGAAGGGTCCCCCCCCCATTCTTTATGGAGATAAAGTGGGAGGAGTCGTGTGCGGCTGGCTTTAGACAGATGGAATAAACGGTGGTGTGCAAACAGATGAGTGACAGCTGTAAGAGCTCTGCAGAAAACCCCAGCTGTCTGTCTATCTATCTATCTATCTATCTATCTATCTATCTATCTATCTATCTGGCATTCTTCTAACTAAAGACAAAAGGCCAGTGGGGGAGAGAGAGTGCTTTTTACGTGTGCAGAATTGAGGTGCATTTTCTGACCATTGGAGGCATTGTGGGGGGGGGACCCACACATCTTTCAGTCTCCCAGCATTACAAAAGCACTATGTGGCACCAAGCGCGTTTTCCCCAGTGCAAAAATCACACAAAGGCTTTTCCCCAACACCCACCTCCTCCACCAATCCTGGGATGGGGGGAACCACACTTCTGACCACTGTTCCGTCTAAGCTGAGTTAGTGTGAGCTCCTTGGGAGGCTCTTGATTTTGGGAGGTCGGCTCCTCTCTTTCTCTCCCAGGCCCTCTGGAGCAACATGTGGGCACATCCAGCAGTGAGGAAGAAGGAGCCGCAGAGCGGGACGTCGAAGGACTGCGCAGGCGGAAAGGCCGTGACGTGCCCCCAGCTCAGCCGGGGAGCCATCACGACAGACGTGGGGAGGCCCCCGAGACCGAGGACGGAGGGCCGCCTGGGACAAAATGGGTGCTGGGGTGCCTAGCCCTCCTCGGGCTGGGCTTCCTGGCCTTCTCAGGTAAGTGGCGGCCTCCCAGAGGTAAGGTTGCCAAGATCCAGGTGGGGCCTGGAGCTCTCCTGGAATTACCAGGGCTCTCCAGATGACAGAGGTAGAGTAAAATAGTAGCTCTGGAGGGTGGACTCTGTGGCACCATACCCCATTGAGGCCCCTCCCCAAACCCCACCCTCCCCAGGCTCCACCCCCAGATAGCCAGGAATTCCCCAACCTGGAGATGGGAACCCTAAGTAGGTGAGATGGGGTTAAGGTGGAGACTCCTTTGCTGGTTTCTCACTCACTGTGTTCTTCCCTCTACAGGAGTCATCTTTGACCTGGAAGAAGGTAAGTCTGGGGAGACCGGGGAAGGTTCGACATCAGGCTAAGTTTCCTTTAGGGCTAGGCCTTCCTTCCTTCCTTCCTTCCTTCCTGTCTATCATCTGGTATTCTTCTATCTAAAGACAAAAGGCATTCTTCTATGTATGTCTATCTAAAGAACAGACATTCTGTCCATCTATCTGAGAGGCATTATTCTGTCTGTCTGTCTGTCTGTCTATCCATCCAGGGGTCATTTCGTAGAAAAAGGACTAGGGGAACTCATTAGCATAACTCATTAGCATATGCCACACCCCCTGACATTAGGGGCCCGGCGGTGGACCTTACCCTCCCTCTTCTCCTGCCTCCTCCTGGCTGAATGAGGGCTGAAAGCAGGGCGGCCGGAAGTAGGGGGCGGGGCTTCGTCATGTGCCCCGCCCCCCGTACCTCACCCGGGGGAACTGCGATCCCCCACGTTTCCCCCCGAAATGACCTCTGTATGTATGTATGTATGTCTCTATCTATCTATCTATCTATCTATCTATCTATCTATCTATCTATCTATCTATCTATCTATCTGGCATTCTTCTAACTAAAGACAAAAGGCATTATTCTCTGTCTCTCTGTCTAAAGAACAGACATTTTATCTATCTAAGAAACATTCTTTTGTCTATCTATCTATCTAGCCAGTTTGGTGTCGCTGTTAAGAGTGGCGGACTCTAATCTGGAGAACCAGGTTTGATTCCGCACTTCTCCACATGAAGCCTGCCGGGTGGCCTTGGCTCATTTACAAGTTCTCTCCGAGCTCTCTCAGCCCCACCTATCTCACAGGGTTTCTGTTGTGGGGAGAGGAAGGGAAGGTGATTCTAAGCCGCTCTGAGACTTCTTCAGGTAGTGAAAAGCGAGGTATAAAAACCAGTCTCCTCCTCCCGGCCCAACAGGGTCTCATTTATGTCAGATCTGGCCCTCATAACAAATGAGTTCGACACCCCTGGTCTAAGAGACATTCTTTCTATCACCTACCTGCTGACCTCTCTACCTACCTATTGAATATGTTGTGTTTTCACCAAGTTCCTCCAAGATTCTCAGGTAGCATTCATCATTCTCTTTTCCACCTTTTATTCTCACAACAGCCCAGTGAGGTAGGACAGGCGGAGGAGACGTTGACTGGGCCAAGGTCACCCGGTGAGCTTCATGAGCGAGTGGGGTTTCGAACCCAATCTCCCAGGACTTGGCTTGACACTGTTACCACTACCGTGCTCAGTCCTAGAGCCAGAAATGAGGGGGGGGGGCAGCATGTCAGATAAGAGCCTGGGGTGTGTGTGGTATAATTGAACGCAAACCAACAAACACCTAATCAGGAACACTTGACCTTTGAGACGATTGTTCCTTGATTTAAACCAACCAGGGAAATGCTCACCCTCCCCCACACTTCTGCAAAGGGTGGATGTCTCGAGTCTCGAGTTAGTGAGCCAGTCTGCGTGCTGTAGACTCATATCCTAAAATGCCTGTTAAACTCTTCTGCCTCACCTCCTCTTTCCATCTTCCCCTCTGGGTTGTACAGGCCCTGTGGACACGCTGGACACCTGGAGAAGCTCGGAAGGAGAGGAGCTGCGTCCAGACACCAGTGGGAAGGTGAGCGTGGCCCTTCAGTGCCTGTGCCAGAACAACAGAATGGCTTTCAGGACAACCACTCCTTTGGCAGAAGAGGCCACATTTCTCCTGCAGTTCCAATGCTGGGCACCAGGGTGGTTGTGATCTCAGAGTCCCCGGTTGCAGGTGTACAGCCCCCCCCCCCACGACACCAGGGTCTTTCTGTCAACCCCACATGCCCCTCTCCTTAGCACGAGGATGGGTGCTTCCCGCCATGAAGTTTGGGGGCTTTAATCCTCTTCATCAGAGTCTTCAGGGGAAGGGGCCAAGTAATTTGGAGGAGGCAACATCAGGGGAAGGCCTCGGCCTCTCTGCCCTGTCGTTGGCCCTCCAGAGGAACTGGTTGAGGCCACTGTGGGAGACGGGATGCTGGACTAGATGGACCCTCACTGGTCTGACCCAGCAGGGCTCTTCTGATGTTCTTATGAGGGGAAGGCCTCGGCCTCTCTGCCCTGTCGTTGGCCCTCCAGAGGAACTGGTTGAGGCCACTGTGGGAGACAGGATGCTGGACTAGAGGGACCCTCACTGGTCTGACCCAGCAGGGATCTTCTGATGTTCTCATGAGGGGAAGGCCTCGGCCTCTCTGCCCTGTGGTTGGCTCTCCGGAGGAACTGGTTGAGGCCACTGTGTGAGGCAGGATGCTGGACTAGATGGACCCTCACTGGTCTGACCCAGCAGGGCTCTTCTGATGTTCTTCTGAGGGGAAGGCCTCGGCCTCTCTGCCCTGTTGTTGGCCCTCCAGAGGAACTGGTTGAGGCCACTGTGGGAGACGGGATGCTGGACTAGATGGACCCTCACTGGTCTGACCCAGCAGGGCTCTTCTGATGTTCTTATGAGGGGAAGGCCTCGGCCTCTCTGCCCTGTCGTTGGCCCTCCAGAGGAACTGGTTGAGGCCACTGTGGGAGACAGGATGCTGGACTAGAGGGACCCTCACTGGTCTGACCCAGCAGGGCTCTTCTGATGTTCTTCTGAGGGGAAGGCCTCGGCCTCTCTGCCCTGTTGTTGGCCCTCCAGAGGAACTGGTTGAGGCCACTGTGTGAGATGGGATGCTGGACTAGATGGACCTACGCTGGTCTGATCCAGTAGGGCTCTTCTGATGTTCTTATGAGAAGAAGGCCTCGGCCTCTCTGCCCTGCTGTTGGCCCTCCAGAGGAACTGGTTGAGGCAACTGTGTGAGGCAGGATGCTGGACTGGAGGGACTCACGCTGGTCTGATCCAGCAAGGCCCTTCTGATGTTCTTATGAGGGGAAGGCCTCGGCCTCTCTGCCCTGTTGTTGGCTCTCCAGAGGAACTGGTTGAGGCCACAGTGTGAGGCAGGATGCTGGACTAGAGGGACTCTCACTGGTCTGACCCAGCAGGGCTCTTCTGATGTTCTTATCAGGGGAAGGCCTCGGCCTCTCTGCCCTGTTATTGGTCCTCCAGAGGAACTGGTTGGCCACTGTGTGAGTCAGGATGCTAGACTAGATGGACCACTGGTTTGATCCAGCAGGACTCTTCTGATCTTCTTAATTTTCTTCGTGGTTGGACACCTTTGGGAAGGGGCTGTGGCTCAGTGAAAGATAACCCGCTTGGTGTCCAGAAGGTCCCAGGTCCCACCACGAGCATCTCTGTTTGAAAGATCTGGCAGTAGGTGATGTGAAAGACCTCTGCGTGAAACTCTGGAGAGCCACTGGCAGTCTGAGTAGGGTCCATTGCTCCGTGCTGGAGCCTCTGCTTGGCACGCAGAAGGTCCCAGGTTCAATCCCCGGCTTCTCCAGTTAAAAGGACCATACAGTAGGTCATGGGAAAGACCTCTGTTTGAGACCGTGGAGAGCGGCAGACAGTCTGAGTAGACAACACTGAACTTGATGGACCGAGGGTGTGATTCAGTATAAGGCAACTTCTTGTGTGTCCATGTGTGTGCTGTTCACTCCGCCTCCCCTGGACCAGGGTGCCACCCTCTTCCCCCACCAATCACCGCTAGACTCCGCCTCTAATCGGTCAGACTCCTCCCCTTAGCTATCAAGCTCCACCCCCTCAATCTTGGACGCTGAGCCTTAGAAGACCTGCCTTAACCCACCCTCTGCGCCTCCTTGAAGACTGTTCCGCCCTCAGTTAGGGTCGCCAGGTGCGAGTTGGGAAATATTTTGAGGTTTTGGGGGTGGAGCCTGAGGAGGTTGTGGTTTGGGGAAGGGAGAAACTTCAGCAGGTATAACGTTGGCCACCCAAGCCTCAGTCCTTCTTCTTAGCTTCAGTCCTTGAGCCTTTTCCCCTCGCCCCCAGGGGTCGTTTCGTAGAAAAAGAGCTAGGGGAACTCATTAGCATACCTCATTAGCATATGCCACACCCCCTGACATCAGAGGCTCGATGGTGGACCTGCAAGGTCGGCGGGAGTGCGAGGAAGCCCTGCCAAGGCCCTCCCTGGCCCCAGGCATGCAGGGGTGGGGAGAGGCGGAGAGGAAGCAACTTACCCTCCCTCTTCTCCTGCCTCCTCCTGGCTGAATGAGGGCTGGAAGCAGGGTGGACGGAAGCAGGGGGCGGGGCTTCATCGTGTGCCCCGCCCCCCGCACCTCACTCGGGGGAACTGCGATCCCCCGCGATCCCCCCCGAAATGACCTCTGCTCCTCCCTCTCCTGCACCTCCTCACCCCCCACATACACACACCTGAGCCAGAACAAAAGCAAAACTATCAGGAGGGTCAATTTGGAAGCAGCGCTGAGTGTCAGTGTTGGAGCTATAGGAGTGGGAAGGCAGGTGAACGAAGATCAGAGGGCAGAGGCTGTCTGACGCCCGGACAAAGACACAGCTGGCGAGGTGGGTCCGTGGCTCAGTGGAACAGCATGTGTTTTGAGTGCAGAAGGTCTTGGGTTCGGCCCCAAGACCTTCTGCATGCAAAACAGATGCTCTTCCACTGAGCCACGGACCCGGCAGCAGCTCCAGTTGGAAGGATCAGGCAGGAGGTAATGAGAACGCCTCGGGCACGTGAGACCGTATGGAGCGGCTGCCACTCAGAGCAGACAATACCGACCTTGATAGGCTAGTTGTCTGACTCAGCCTGGAAGCGTTAAAAGGCAGTTTAGCTCAGAGGGAATCTGGGGGCGGCCAAAAAAAGGAGCTCTGAGCCATGCTGGGACTTGGATCACTCCTTTCTCCACTCCGGTGCCTGAAGCAGTGGTATGCAGGGCTTTGCTACAGATTCGAATCCCGACACAGAACAAATAAGGCAAACCTGTCTGTTTCTTTCCCCCAGCAGGGCTGGCCAACTTCGCCCCCTCCAGAGCCCAGGAGGGGTGCCAGGCCGCCACGAGCCAAGGACGAGCCACAAATGGAGGCCCCCAAGAAGCCCCAGAGCTTGGACGCCATGGGGGTCCTGTTAGACAAGCTCGCCAAGGAGAATCAGGAGATCCGGCTCATGCAGGCCGAACTGCAGGTGAGGGAGGGGGGTGGGCAGGGAAGGGAAGGGATGGGGACGGAGCTGGGAGGTATCGGCCCCATCAGGGATCACCCTACTCTGACTCGCTTGGGATCCACCAAGCGGATCGTGGCCCCCAACACCACCGGTATTCTGCACGAGGTAGAGAGAGTGGAGGGAGAGAACTTTCTCTCCCTCTCCCAAAATACTAGAACCATGTGCCCATCCAGTGAAGCTGATGGGCAGTAGGATCAGAACAGACAAAAGGAAACACTACTTTACACAGAGAATGATTAAAATGTGGAATTTGCTGCCAGTGGATGTCGTGATGGTCACAGGAATAAACAGCTTTAAAAGGGGATTAGATAGATGCATGGAGGAGATGCCCTGTTGTTGGCCCTCCAGGGGAAGTGGTTGAGGCCCCTGTGAGAGACGGGATGCTGGACTAGATGGACCCTCACTGGTCTGATCCAGCAGGGCTCTTCTCATGTTCTTGTGTTATATTGTGGCCTCCGATGTGTGGCAACCCCCAATTCCTGCAGTCCCGGGCAGGCCATTTATTGAGTCTCTGGGATGCTGTATGCTGTTGGGGGACACTGCAGTCACCTCAATGAGCCCCACTGCACAGGCCTGACTCCAAAATCTGGACTGCAGCCTCTCAAAAACAGAGCACTGGTTATAAACAGGTCTTAGCAGAAGCCAGTAGTACCAAGCAGCTAATCCAAGGGAGCCAAGCCGCCCACGCTGCAGAGAATCACCTTTGCCTTCTGAGTCATGACTCATCTGTCTTGCCTTAGGACTGAGGTCCATGTTAGTTATTTATTATATTTCTGTCCCCTTTTTCTTCCAACATGGGAATGAAGGGGGCTTATGTGGGGTGCCCAGGAGGTCTGCTGTGCAGGTATTAGCTAGACCTGGATGTACATAAGAACATAAGAGATAGGCCAATGTTGGATCAGGCCAATGGCCCATCCAGTCCAACACTCTGTGTCACACGGTGGCCAAAAATACCAGGGGCCACCAGGAGGTCCACTAGTGGGGCCAGAACTCCAGAAGCCCTTCCACAGTTGCTCCCCCCAAGCACCAAGAAGACAGAACATCACTGTCCCAGACCCAGAGTTCCTACCTATACCTTGTGGCTAATAGCCACTGGTGGACCTCTGCTCCATACGTTTCTCCAATCCCCTCTTGATGCTGTCTCTGCTTGTAGCTGCCACCACTTCCTGCGGCAGTGAATTCCTTACCTTTAAGATGTGCTTACCTTTCGTGAGGGCCACACATTCTCCAGCTGTACCTGGGTGCCGCCTGTTGTTATCATGTGCCCTTGGCATATGCGTTGTCAGAGAAAACCCTTCTGAGGGGTGCCAACCCCCAGAAAAGGGTGCCGCGTGCCAAAGCAGCGCAGTCTGCTTGGTTGTAGCTAAGAAGGCCCACAGCCAGAAGGAGAACCATTCATTCATGGACGCTCTTGTCCTGGTGTCAATACAGACAGGGCCCAGCTAGGCACGCCTGGGTTATCACAAAACCACACAGGAGGGGAAGGGGTGACACAGAGGAGAATGGGGTGTAGCAAGGGTTGTCAACTCTAGCCTGGGAAATTCCTGGAGATTTTCAGGTGGTGCCTGTGGAAGGGGGAATTTGAGGAGGGGGATCACCTAGAATCTATGGAACACTGTGGAGTCCACTCCCTGAAGCTGCGTTTTCTCGAAGGGAACTGATCTCTCGAGTCTGTTGATCAGTTAAAATTCCTGGAGAACTCCTGGACCCATCTGGAGGTTGGCAACCCAGGGCGTAGCTACAAATCCTTCTGTTCAAATCCTCCCTCCCCCCATTTTCCCACCTCTGTTTCAACTTCACTCTCTCCAAAGACACCTTTCTTTGCTCCCCAGTTCTACTGTGCATTCCTGGTATCCATGGCAACCGAACGGTCTTCACCGTGATAATGACACCGTTGCAGGTCTTGGCCTCCACAGAGCCTACAATCTGAAACAGGCGATAAAAAAGCAAGGGGGGGGAGTGCCAGACTATTGGGGGGGGAGCGTGGCAAGGCCTACTTGGCAAGGGAAGGTGGGGGACTGTAACGATTCCATGTTTTACTGTGTGTGTGTGTGTGTGTTTAAAAAGTTTGGTTGGCATAGCTGTGTGAGGAATCCAGAGTGCTGGACAAGCAAGGGATATGATTGGTGAGTGACAGAGAGGGGGAGGGGTGTTGGAATGGATGCTGTGTGGATGATTGGAATGTCTATCTGTTGTGTCTGTTAGGTATGACAGTTGAGAAAAACAGTAGTCAGAGCAGAGTGTGCTGTGTAAAAAGAGTTAATATGAGTTTTGTCCTGAGGTCTCTGTGAGAGATTTTGTTCTGTGTGGTATCTGAGAGAGAGAGCTCAGCATATATCTTCAATAGTGAATCTTTAAAGTTTTGAAGAAGTTAAATTTACCCAGAGATTAAACTGTGTGGTTGCCTAAGTAAAGAGATTCCTGTCAGCACTAAAACTCACAGTGTGTGTGATACAGTTGACAAATATAGTTACAAGAACCGTATTCTCAGTCAGTTACATAATAACCAACCTCTAGTTTTGTTCCTCTTCAAATAAATCATTTTTATGTAAGTTTATCCCAGAAGCCTGATCCATTATTCCTCTGGAAACACATAGTTCCTCGAAAGGCCTAGACCCCGTGCTACAATACCAACCCCAGAAGCAAAGAGAAGAATTGGAATTTATTAAAATTCCTGGTGGCAGCTAGAACTACCTAATTTGTAAGCACAGAAAATAAACATTAAAGTAAAACCAGACCTCCCCAAATAAGGGGTCGTCACAGGGACGCTTTGGGCAACCTGAGGCTGGCTTCGGCCTGGTCCGTGTTCTGTCTACAAGCCTTTCGAGGGGAGAAGCAGTGGGAGTTGGAGAGAGGGGGAATTTTTACACCCCTGATGTCATTCTGCTCTGGAACCTAACTTCCATATTAACAATCTGGACAGCCAGCCTCCAGGTGGGGCCTGGAGGCCCATTCAAGTATTCCTTTTTTGGAACTGTTGGAGTAAACATCTTAGAATCATAGAATGTTAGAGTTGGAAGGGACCTTGCAGGTCATCTAGTCCAACCCCCTGCACTCTGCAGGAGCATAGCCAAAAGATAGCCCTACAACATACCCAAAAGATGGTCATCCAGCCTCTGCTTGGAAAACATCCAGCGAAGGAGCATCCACCACCTCCCGAGGCAGACTGTTCCACTGTTCAACCACTCTGACAGTTAGGACATTTCTCCTGATATTTAGCCGGTATCGACTCCCTTGTAATTTCCACCGATTAGATCTAGTCTTGCAATCCGGAGCAAGAGAGAATAGATCTGCTCCATCTTCTACATGACAGCCCTTCAGATACTTGAACGCTGCAATCATGTCCCCTCTAAGCCTTCTCTTTCCCAGGCTAAACAGACCCAACTCTTTCAGCCTTTCCTCATCTTCTGAAAGCTCGTTTTCCCCCTTTACATT
Organism: Gekko japonicus; assembly: GCF_001447785.1. Lineage (NCBI taxonomy): Eukaryota > Metazoa > Chordata > Lepidosauria > Squamata > Gekkonidae > Gekko > Gekko japonicus. The sequence continues at coordinate 1,168,320 of NW_015171502.1, read as the reverse complement.
GTGAATCATACTGCTCATTAGGAGGGACTGAGAGCCAGTTTGGTGTAGTGGTTAAGTGCGCAGACTCTAATCTGGGAGAACCGGGTTTGATTCCCCACTCCTCCACTTGCACCTGCCGATGTGACCTTGGATCAGTCACAAGCTCTGGCACAGCTGTTCCTGAAAGAGCAGTTTGTGTCAGAGTTCTCTCAGCCCCACCCACCTTGCAGGGGTTGGGGGGAGGGGAAGGGAAGGGAGTTTGTAAGCCGCTCTGAGACTCCAAGTGAAGGGCGGGGTATAAATCCAATCTCTTCTTCTTCTTCTTTGAAGTGTTTGGGACTTTGTGAGCCACATGCAGGATTGACGTTAAATCATTTATGCCCTGATAATGAATTGTGTATTGTAGGAATAATTTTGCTTAGGATTTGGAAATTGTATAAATGGTTTATTTATTAGCCTATAAATTAATTATCTGTTAATAATTATTATTTATTGATTTTTGAAATTGGTATTGACACCACGCACAGTTGATTTCTTCTTGTTCACATACATGCTGTGTGTTTCACTATTATGTTGGACCACCTGGGTGGTTTCAACCACCTTCTGGTGTATGTCTGACCGTGAGGGCGGTAACGCAAAGTTTTCACCATAGAATTTCTGGCAATTCCTAGAGCTACCACTGTCACTTCTGAATATTCCCCGGAAGTGATGTCATTATGCAGGCGACTCCAATGAATTTTAAAGATTTTTAATTGGGTTTGTCAGCCTGGCAAGCCCCTCTTGGCGGCTTGGGTGATTCTCTGTGGGTTCCAGCAGCTCAAAACACCTTCCTTTCCTCTCCATAGTCCCAGAAGGAAGAGCTGCAGGGCCTGCTGCGGAAGACGGAGGGCGAGGCGTTGGAGTTCACCTCCCAGCAGCAGAACTTGGCGGCGGAGAACACCCGGCTGAGGGAGTCGCTCCAGCAGGAGACCTCTGCCCTCCTGGCCGTGCAGGCCGAACTACGCTTTCTCCAAGAAAAGCTGAGAGAAATGGCGGGCGAGGCGGATGGGGCCGGAACCCAACGGCACGGGGAAGAGGAACCCGCGGCAGGACGCCAGCGGGACCAGGCCGACAGGCCGGAGTCCGAACTCCGCCGCCTGCGCTCCCTGCTGGAGTCAGTTCGCCACGACCTGGCCAAGGCCTTGCAGATAACCCCGTCCAGCGACGGGGCTGAGGGGCTGCGGACGGAGCTGAGCGCCATTCAGCAGAAGCTGGGCCAGGAGCTGGAGCGCCCGAGGGGCACCAAACCGTCCTGGAGGGAGGCCCCGAAGGCCAAGCGAGGCAAGGAAAGAGCCTGGCCGAAGCGTCACGAGGGCCAAGAGGGGCCGAGGCCTGGGCACCCAGAGCTCAGCCCAGCCAAGGACCACCGTTCGGCCCATAAGATCCCCAAGGCACCGGACGATGGGCCTCACCGTCCCAGGAAACACCAGGGCCCGCGGGACGCCAAGTCCGCTAAGGAGAGGGAGCCCCAGAGCCTCGGGCGGAAGGCCAGGAAGCCTTCTGAGCCCAGTGCATTGTGGGAGATGCTGACCCGGCACCATTTCCGGCCTCCCCAGGGCTGTGCCGGCATCGCCGAGTGTGCCCGGCAGGAGGGGCTCGCCCCAGTGCAGAAAACCGGCTTCCTGCAGGTGGTACAAAACTACCTGGACGGGCTGGGCTGGGCGGAGCACTACGGGGGCCTGGCGGCTGCACTGGAGGGCTTCTTCGGCAGCGACGGGGCTTTTGCCCACAACCGCACGAGCTTCGTCGACTTTCTGGATGAAATCGAGGACGTTCTGGAGGACCTGGCCCAGCTGCTGGGGGGCAGCGAAGAGGCAGTCGATGATTTTGAGGAGGTGGTCCTGAGACAACTCGAAGTGGCGCCAGGGGGCAGGTGAGAGCCCTCACTCATCTCTCTAGGCCAGTCTTGGCTATGCTCTCCCTAGTCTCCAGGCAGAGGTCTTTCCCGTCACCTACTGCCTGGTCCTTTTTAACTGGAGAAGCCAAGGATTGAACTGGGGACCTTCTGCCTGCAAAGCGGAGGCTCTGCCTCTAAGCCACAGGCCCAACTCAGACTGGCAGCGGCTCTCCAGGGTCTCAGGCAGGGGTCTTTGACATCACCTACTGCCTGGTCCTTTTGACTGGAGATGCCGGGGATTGAACCTGGGACCTTCCTCATGCAAAGCAAATGTTCTGCCACTGAGCCACTGCCCCTCTACTGCAGAGAGATGCTGAAGGCCAGGTAGCGTTGAGAGTAGAAAACAGTGGGACAGAAGGTGCAGTGTACTGTAGTGTAGCAGTGAAGGTACTAGCCTAGGATTAGATATATTGATGCGGATTCACAGCCATGGTGACTTGAGGGGATCCTCCACATTCAAACACTGAATCCTAGAGCCAGGAGGCAGCATGAGGAGAAGTCCTCAGCAACTATGCCCTGTTGTTGGCTCTCCAGAGGAACTGGTTGAGGCCTCTGTGTGAGACGGGATGCTGGACTAGAGGGACCCTCACTGGTCTGACCCAGCAGGGCTCTTCTGATGTTCTTATGAGGGGAAGGCCTCGGCCTCTCTGCCCCATTGCTGGCCCTCCAGAGGAACTGGTTGAGGCCTCTGTGTGAGGCAGGATGTTGGACTAGATGGACCCTCACTGGTCTGACCCAGCAGGGCTCTTCTTACTTTCTTATGAGGGGAAGGCCTCGGCCTCTCTGCCCTGTTGTTGGCCCTCCAGAGGAACTGGTTGGGGCCACTGTGTGAGACAGGATGCTGGACTAGAGGGACCCTCACTGGTCTGACCCAGCAGGACTCTTATCAGGGGTCGTTTCGTAGAAAAAGAGCTAGGGGAACTCATTAGCATAACTCATTACCATATGCCACACCCCCTGACATCAGGGGCCCGGCGGTGGACCTGCAAGGCCGGTGGGAGTGCGAGGAAGCCCCGCCAAGGCCCTCCCTGGCCCCAGGAAGGCAGGGGTGGGTAGAGGCGGGGAGGAAGCAACTTACCCTCCCTCTTCTCCTGCCTCCTCCTGGCTGAATGAGGGCCGGAGGCGGGGCGGCTGGAAGCAGGGGGCGGGGCTTTATCGTGTGCCCTGCCCCCCCGCACCTCACCCGGGGGAACTGTGTTCCCCCGCGTTCCCCCCCGAAATGACCTCTGGCTCTCTTCTGATGTTCTTATGAGGGGAAGGCCTCGGCCTCTCTGCCCTGTTGTTGGACCCTCACTGGTCTGATCCAGCAGGGCTCTTCTGATGTTCTTCTGAGGGGAAGGCCTCGGCCTCTCTGCCCTGTTGTTGGCCCTCCAGAGGAACTGGTTGAGGCCACTGTGTGAGACAGGATGCTGGACTAGATGGACCCTCACTGGTCTGATCCAGAAGGGCCCTTCTGGAGAGTCAGTTTGGTGTAGTGGTTAGGAGCACGGACTCTAATCTGGGAGAACTGGGTTTGATTCCCCACTCTTCCACATCATACAGCTGCTGGCATGACCTTGGGTCAGTCACAGGTTCTCTCAGAGCTCTTCTCTCAAGAGCCGTTCTCTCAGAACTCTCTCAGCCCCACCTACCTCACAGATTCTAAGGCACTCTGAGACTCCTTTGGGTAGTGAAGGGCAGGGTTTAATCCAATCTCTTCTCTTCTCTCTTCTTCTTATGTTCTTATGAAGAAGAAGAAGAGAGGAGATTGGATTTATATCCCGCCCTTCACTCAGAGTCTCAGAGCGGCTTACAATCTCCTTTCCCTTCCCCTCCCCACAACAGACACCCTGTGAGGTAGGCGGGGCTGAGAGAGCTCTGAGAGAACTGTTCTTGAGAGAAGAGCTCTGACAGAACTACGGCTCGCCCAAGGTCATCCAGCAGCTGCAAGTGGAGGAGTGGGGAATCAAACCCGATTCTCCCAGATTAGAGTCCGCACACTTAACCACTACACCAAACTGGCTCTGTGGGAGACCCATATTCTGATCCCCAGAGTGCCACGGAGGCCCCACTAGGGGACCTTGAGTGGGGCCTCCGTGGCACTCCGGGGATCAGACTATGAAGAAGTGAGCAGTGACTCGTGAAAGCTCACACCCTGCCACAAATGTGGTTAGTCTTGAAGGTGCTGCTGGACTCTTGCTCTTTTCTACTGCTGCAGAAGTTCTCAGAGACCTGAAGCAGTGAGCCGTGACTCACGAAAGCGCCTCCCCTGCACAACTTTGGTTAGTCTTGAAGGTGCTCCTGGCCTCTTGCTCTTTCCTACTGCTGTAGACGGTGGACTCTGTGGCCTTACACCCTGCTGAGGTCTCTCCCCTCCACAAACCCTTCCTTTCCCAACCCAGAGCTGGCCACTCTGTGCTTATGATGGGTGTTTCTGGTCCCCAAGAGGCAGCGTGCATAAAGGGAGGGGGCGATTCCAGATTCATGCCCATCGTGACAGGAGGAGAAGCCTCCCAGCATCCCCCGGGGCTGACCTTTGATTCTTGTGCCTTCCGGACAGGTTCAGCCAGCGAGACGGCGCCCAGCGGAATCCCAAGGAACGGCCGCGCGAGGGCCACGGCCGCAGGAACGGCAAAGAGGGCAACCACCGAAGCCATGGCTAGAAGCACGCACCTGCCCGTACTAATTTG
>NW_015171502.1:1149555-1163724 GCF_001447785.1 Gekko japonicus | reverse complement strand
AAGAGCGGACTGTAACAAGGACCTTTTCTTGGCCCGCTGTGGGACGACAGGGGAGGGGAGGTGGCGAGGTAGCTCTGATGCTGGGACTCGGCATGGGAAGTGGGCGGTTCGAATCTCTCCCCCTACCACAGGCGCAACGTTCTGATGTGGATCCACCCAGGTCCCCCTCCCTCTTTCCGTGCATTGACTCGAAGCCCACCAGTCTGCCCAGAGGGGGTTGTTCAGTCAGTAGTGGCCAGCGGTAGTGACGTCGCCAACCTCTTCCCTGATATCGCGGGACTGTTTTTCCACCCAAGTGCCCTGTCTTTGCCAGTTTATTCTACAGAACGGAATAGGAAGAAATGTTGTCCGGGGACGGAGGAAGATCTGCCCACTGGCCAACATACAGACCCAGGCGCCATGGCAAAGTTGAGGAAAACTCATTTTCATCCCAGGCTACCCACATAAAGAAAGGCAGTCTTGGGTCCTCCAGCACCTCTCATTTTAGAAATCAGGCAGTCAGAGATTTATAGTGGTGGAAAGCGTTGCCAAGTTGCAGGGAGCCAGTTTGGTGTAGTGGTTAGGAGCGCGGACTCTAATCTGGGAGAACTGGGTTTGATTCCCCACTTCTCCACATGCTGCTGCTGGTGCGACCTTGGGTCAGTCACGTGTTCTCTCAGAGCTGTTCTCTCAGGAGCAGTCCTCGAGAGACCTCTCTCAGCCCCACATACCTCACAGGCAGTGTTCCCTCTAAGCTGAGTTAGTGTGAGCTAGCTCACCGTTTTTTAGCCTCCGGCTCACAGATTTTTGTCTTAGCTCAGGAAGGATGGCTCCAGAGCAAACTAATTTATGCAGTAGCCAAATTGCTCACTCACAACTTTAATGCCAGGAGCTCACAAAGTAGAATGCTTGCTCACAAGACTCCACAGCTTAGAGGGAGCATTGCTCACAGGGTGTCTGTTGTGGGGAGGGGGAGGGAAAGGAGATTGTAAGCCGCTCTGAGACTCCGAGTGAAGGGCAGGGTAGACATCCAATCTCTTTTTCTTCTGACCTATGTGAGATTTTCAGTGTTTCTGGGATTTTGTGGGGGTTTGTGGGATTTTTAAGCCAAGAGGCGAACAATGGCGGTTTGCCGTCGCCTGCCTCTGCGTAGCAACCCTGGACTTCCTTGGTGGTCCTCCATCCAAGGACTAACCAGGGCCGGCCCAGCTTAGCTTCTGAGATCTGGGCCATTGGCGCTTCTTACAGGCTAGTAATAACTGCCCTCCCCTGTCCTGATTCTTCAAAAATGTTGTGTTTGTGTGACGATTTCTGATTCTACCATCCTTGTTGAAAAGAGACAGATGAAAACACGGAAGCCGGTTCCTTTCTCTGGTTGAGTAGCGCTGGACTGCCTCCTCCTCACACACCCCCTTCTCTCCACACTAATCTCCCTTTCCCCTCACAATTCTTTGCACTGTGAGTGTGGCAGAAACCAAATAAAGGCACTGACTGAAGGGACTGAGTAATAGAAGGATATGTCAAGTGTGTGTTTGGGGATAGTTTTGTCCCTAATTTCCTACCCCACCCCGGCATCCTACATACCTGAATTTCTTGGGGAGAGGAAGGGAAGGCGATTGTAAGCCACTTTGAGACACGTGAGGCCTGCTGGGTGATCTTGGGCCTGTCCCAGTTCTCTGAGCTCTCTCAGCCCCACCTGCCTCACAGGGTGCCTGTTGTGGGGAGAGAGAGGGAAAGGAGATTGTAAGCCACTTTGAGACATGTGAGGCCTGCTGGGTGGCCTTGGGCCTGTCCCAGTTCTCTCAGGACTCTCTCAGCCCCACCTGCCTCACAAGGGGCCTGTTATGGGGAGAGGAAGGGAAGGCGATTGTAAGCCACTGAGACACTTGAGGCCTGCTGGGTGGCCTTGGGCCTGTCCCAGTTCTCTCAGGACTCTCTCAGCCCCACCTGCCTCACAAGGTGCCTGTTATGGGGAGAGGAAAGGAAGGCGATTGTAAGCCACTTTGAGACACATGAGCCCTGCTGGGTGATCTTGGGCCTCTCCCAGTTCTCTCAGAGCTCTCTCAGCCCCACCTGCCCCACAGGGTGCCTGTGTGAGGAGAGGAAGGGAAAGGAGATTGTAGGCCGCTCTGAGACTCCTTCGGGTAGCGAAAAGCAGGGTAGAAAAACCTATTTTTCTTCTTCATATAAACTCATTCTGCTTCTCCTTCTGCCATCTCAGCAGGGCTGCAGATGAAATGAGAGGGTTTCTAAGCATGGGCAGAGTGCCTTTGATTATCTCTGAAAGCTGATACACAGACCACGGAGACCCTCCTGTACATTGTGGGATCAAGATGTGTCACCTATGCAGGCCCATAGCTACAGTGGGGCATTTCGGGGCTCCGCCCCCTCAAATGTGAGGCATGCCCCACAACATGGACTGTAAGCAGCAGAACAAAGTTGGGAGTCCAGGGGCACCTTCTAAGACCAACAAAGTTCTGTTCTGGGTATCAGCTTTTGTGTGAACGCACACTTCTTCTCAGACTTTGTTCATATAAAATGCCAGTGGTGTGACTTAATCATGCATAGAAAGTGGCATGCATGGAAAGTGACAGCGTGGGAAAGATGATGGTTAAAATGATTTTTAACAAGCTGAGCAGCTACGGTTGCCAATCTCCGGGTGGTGACTGGAGATCTCCTGCTATTATAACTGATCTCCAAGTGACAGAGATCAAGTTCCCCTGGAAAAAGTGGCCACTTTGGGAGGCAGACTCTATATGGTATTATACCCCATTGAAGCCCCTCCCCAAACGCCATTCTCAGGCTCCACCCCCAAAATCTCCAGGTGTTTCCAACCTGGAGCCGGCAAACCCAACAGCGTCTGTGCGCTTTTTTTTTTAACAAAGCTACTGAAGTACGCAGATATACTCTTCGATACGCCCCCTCCCGCTTACGCCCGCCCAACAAGGCGGGGTCTAAGGGAACCCCGCCCCCATCGGGACCGGACGATTCCGCCACTGTGATTCAGCCTTTCTTTCTCGGCCTAACCCCCCTCCCCGCTTTTGATCCTCAAATGGTAGCGCCCGCTTTGCCGGAAGCGGCGCCCATTGGTGCAAGCCGAAGGGGCGTGTGGAATGTTCAGTCCCGGGCGAGACCATTAACCCGGACGGGGGGTGGGGAACGGGGAGCGAGTCGTTGCGGGGTCGGGCTTCAGCGATGGCCCCCATTCCGCGGCTCATCTTGCTGTTTAGCGGGAAGAGGAAATCGGGCAAGGACTTCGTGGCGGAGGAGCTGCAGAGCCGGTAAACGGGGGGGGGGGGCCGGCCGGGCGCAAACGGGGGGGGGGGGGGAGGAGGAGGGATGGGCTCCCTGCGGAAGACCACCCACCCACCACGTGCATGCGACGCCTGCGGATTTCCCCCCTGCCTCTCTTTAATGCACGATTTCTCCGCTTTGCACGTGTATCAGCGAACGTCTGAAGGGGGCATACTAGGCCCAGAGATACCAACCACTCATTTCCGGGACTGGGAGGCCCAACGGCTGTCGCCGTGTTTGAGCTTCCCCGCCTGGCCTTCCTCGCAGGGTTGTGGTGAGGATCGAAAGCGCGAGAAGCCGTGAGCGAGCGCCTCGCGGGAAGAACAGGATCAAAGGCCCCAATAAATAACACAAATTATCCGGGCTCATGACAGACCGTCGGTAGAATCGCTTGGGAAAGCCGGAGGCTCCAGGGTGGCTGTGCCGGCGGCGCATTGGGTCATAACCTGGAGATTTGGGGGTGGGGAGCCTGTGTTGGGGACAATGTTCCCTCTAAGCTGTGGAGTGTTGTGAGCAAAAATTCTACTTTGTGAGCTGCCGGCGTTAAAGCTGTGAGCAAGCGATTTGGTTGCTGCATAAATTAGTTTGCTCCGGAGCCACCCTTCCTGAGCTAAGGCAAAAATGTGTGAGCTGGAGGCTAAAAACCTGTGAGCTAGCTCACACTAACTCAGCTTAGAGGGAACACTGGTTGGGGATATAGTGCCCTACTGGCCACCCTCCAGAGCTGTCAGTTTCCCCTAAAGATCTCCCGGAACCACCTGGAGGCTGGCAACTGTATTTCAGAGACAGGTTTGAACGTACCTTCCCCCCTCCCCCGTAGGTGGGACTTACTCTGCCTGTAGGGAAATTGCCCGGCAGAGACTCGGCCTGCAGACCTTCTGGACCTCCTCTCCCCATATGAGCCCCCTAGAGCACTAAGGTCCACCAACCAACATCTTCTGGTAGTCCCCGGCCCCAGGGACGCCCGACTCACCTCGACCAGAGTCAGGGCCTTTTCGGCCCTGGCCCCTGCTTGGTGGAAGGAGCTCCCCTATGAGATCAGGGCCAGTGCTCCCTCTAAGCTGTGGAGTCTTGTGAGCAAAAACTCTACGTTCGGAGCTGCTGGCATTAAAATGGTGAGCGATTGGCCGCTGCCTAAATTAGTTGGCTCTGGAGCCCTCCTTCCTGAGCTGAGACAAAAATGTGTGAGGCAGAGGCTAAAAAAATCTGAGCTAGCTCACACTCACTCAGCTTAGCGGGAACATTGATCAGGGCCCTGCGGGATTTACTACTATTCTGTGGGGCCTGTAAGACGGAGCTCTTCCAGCGGGCGTTTGGTTGAGGCAGCGGATATGTGCCCCCCCCCCTTGATCTTCCATCAGTGGCCTGGATCTGAGGAGCTATACAGGAACCACCTACTGCTGAGACATCAGGCTAAATTATATACGGCGCTTTATGAGCTATGTTGTTTTAAATTCTATTGTGGACTGTATTGAGGCTGATGGAACCTGCCCTGAGCCCGCTTGCGGGGAGGGCGGACTATAAGACCAATAAAAATTAAAAATATGTCGTCGTCCCCCCCCCCCCCCCCCCCCCGTTTGCCGGGAAAAGAATGTGGGCTCTGTTCTTCCACAGTTTACAGAGATATCATCCCAGCAAAGCCAGAGCTAGGGTTGCCAGTTCTGCGTTCGAAAATATCTGGAGATTTAAGGGTGGAGGGTGGGTGGGGTTATGAAGGCGAGGGACCCCAGTATAGATTAGAGTTGGCAGCTCTGGGGTGGGAAATACCTGAAGGGGTGTGTGTGGGGGGGTGATGTGGAACCTGGGGAAGGGAAGGGCCTCGGCAGGGTACAGTGTCATGGAGTCCACCCTCCAAAGCAGCCATTTTTCTCCAGGGGAAGTTGCGCCCTCTAAGCTGTGGAGTTTTGTGAGCAAAAATTCTACTCTGTGAGCTACTGGCATTCAAGTTGTGACCCAGCAATTTGGCTGCTGCATAAATTAGTTTGCTCTGGAGCCGTCCCTTCCTGAGCTAAGACAGAAATGTGAGCCGGAGGCTAAAGAACCGTGAGCTAGCTCACACTCACTCAGCTTAGAGGGAACACTGGAAGTGACCGGGAGATCTCCAGGTGACACCTGGAGGTTGGGAACCCTACATACAGCCCACCTTCCAAAGCAGCCTTTTTCTCCAGGTGAACTGGAATAAATGCTTTGAATAAATAAATAAGGAATAAATCATCAAGCGACGTGGTCTGCAAACCAGTCTTCATTCTGGGAGATCTCCAGTCCTCACCTGGAGGCTGGCAACCTTAATTGCGGGCAGAATGTGCCAACTGCCTCTCTTGTTTAATTGCTCTAATTTCTCTCCTGCCTTTCCTCCAGGGAGCTCAAGGAGTGGTAGTGTGAGTGGCTCTGTGCTTCCCTGTTTTATCCTTGGCAAGTTTGGCTGAGACGACCGTGACTGGCCCAAGGTCACCCAGCAAGCTCCCTGGCAGAAGAGGGGAATTTGAACTTGTGTCTCCCCAACTCTAGTCTGACCCTGATTGGGAGTAGCCCCTGCAGTCTTGGAGGGGATCCCATTTAAGATGTTGAGAGCCAGTGTTGTGTAGTGGTTAGATCTGGGAAACCCAGGTTTGAAGCCCCACACATGCCCTGGAAGCTCGCTGGGTGACCCTGGGCCAGTCACACACTCTAAGCCTACCTCACAGGGTTGTTGTGAAAATAAAACAGAGGAGAGTAGAACGATGTACGCTGCTTTCGGTCCCCATGGGGGGGGGGAGGTAGGATGTAAATAAAGTACATTAAAAAAACCCACAGCAAGGCAATTTGTCGTGGATGGTTTGATAAGGTATGTACCAGTTCTTGAAAAGTTTCCATCTTGCACGGATGCAGTTGGCTTCCAGATGTTCAGGATGGGGGGGGCAGGGAAGTTCCGTGGGGAGCTCAGTGGCCGACCCCAAATGCTGTGTGTGGGGGATATTAGGAAGGGAACTGAAAACAAATCAGCCAGTATCGTAATGCTCCTGTATATATCTATGGTGTGGCCTCATTTGGAATATTGGGTACAGTTCTAGTCACCGCACCTCAAAAAAGATATAGCTTTTGAAAAGGTGCAGAAAGGGGCAACTAAAATGGTTAAGTGGATGGAACATCTTCCCTGTGAAGAAAAGTTAAAGCGCTTAGGGCTCTTTAGCTTGAAGAAACGACGACTGAGGGGTGACTTGTTAAAGGTTTATAATATTATGCATGGGATAGAGAAAGTAGAAAATTCCTTTTCTCCTTTTCTCACAATACAAGAACTTGTGGGCACTCCATGAAATTAAGGAGCAGTAGTCTTACAACAGACCAAAGGAAGTCCTTCTTCACCCGAAGAGCAATGAACACATGGAATTCACTGCCGCAGGAAGTGGTGGTGGCTACAGGCATAGACAGCTTCAAGAGGGGATTGGATAAACATGTGGAACAGAGGTCCATCAGTGACTCTTAGCCACAAGGTTTAGAGGGAACCCTCTGTCTGGGGTAGGGATGCTCTGTATCCTTGGTGCTTGGGGGGGCCACATTGGGAGGGCTTCTGGAGTTCTGGCCCCGCTGGTGGACCTCCTGAGGGCACCTGGGTTTTGGCCACTGTGTGACACAGGGTGTTGGACTGGATGGGCCACTGGCCTGATCCAACATGGCTTCTTTAAGAGCCAGTTTGGTGTAGGGGTTAAGCAAGGTTCCCTTGCTCAAAAGCCAGTCGAGTCCGACTCTAGGGTTGCGGTGCTCATCTCCGTTTCAAAGCCAAAGAGCCAGCGCTGTCTGAAGACGTTTCCGTGGTCATGTGGCCGGCATGACTAGACGCCGAGGCGCACAGAACGCTGTTCCCTTCCCACCGAAGTGGTACCTATTTATCTACTTGCAATTTCTTGCTTTCGAACTTGTGGTTAAGTGCGCGGACTCTAATCTGGGAGACCCAGGTTTGATTCCCCACTCCTCCACTTGCACCTGGCTGGATGACCTTGGGCAAGCCGTAGTTCTGATAAGGGCTGTTCTTGAAAAAGAGCCGTTTCTGTCAAGAGCTCTCTCAGTCCCACCTACCACACAGGGTGTCTGTGGGGAGGGGGAGGGAAAGGAGTTTGTAAGCCACTCTGAGACTCCCTTGGGTAGTGAAGGGTGGGGTATAAATCCAATCTCTTCTTCTTATGTCTGGGGCATTATTCCTGGTGTTTGGGGATAACAGTGGGAGGGATTCTGGAGTTCTGGGCCCTGCTGGTGGACCTCCTGATGGCACCTGGTATTTTTGGCCACTGTGTTGGACTGGATGGGTCGTTGGCCTGATCCAACATGGCTTCTCTTATGTCCTTAGTGGACCCACCAGAACTGGTGTGCCTGGGAGTTTGTTTCCTTCTTGAGGTCTGAAAGCCAGCCAAACTCAACTTCCGTCAAAGCTCTGCCTATACGATTAAGTTAATGCATTTGAAATAATTTGCAACCCACGCTCCTTCTCTTGAGGTGGCTTCCAAGCAGCGGTGAAAATCCCGTCAAATCGCCCTGAGGTCAAGGGACTGGCAATTTAAACAGAGGCTAGAATGAAAAGGAGGATTAATGATTTCAAAAAAGAAACGTGCGACATAAAAACTCGGTGGGTGGGTGGGAGGGGTGGTGGGAGAAGACCGGGCGGAAGCACGGGGAGAGACAAACCCGGAAAACTGGCTTTTTGAGCAAAAGGTGTGCAAGAGTACCACAGAGTATGTGCAGAGTTCAATTCAGTTTGGGGCACCACACTGTAAGAAGGATGCTGACGAGCTGGAACGTGTCCAGAGGAGGGCAATGAGGATGGTGAGGGGTTTGGAGCAATGCTCCCTCTAAGCTATGGAGTCCTGTGAGCAAAACTTCTACTTTATGAGCTACTGCAATTAAAGTTGTGAGTGAGCAATTGGGCTACTGCACAAATGAGTTTGCTCTGGAACCATCCTTCCTGAGCTAAGATAAAAAATGTGTGAGCCAGAGGCTAAAAAACTGTGAGCTAGCTCACACTAACTCAGCTTAGAGGGAACACTGGTCTGGAGCCATATTCCCTCTAAGCTGTGGAGTCCGGTGAGCAAAGATTCTACTTTGTGAGCTCCTGGCATTAAAGTTGTGAGTGTGCAATTTGGCTGCTGCATAAATTTGTCTTCTCTGGAGCCCTCCTTCCTGAGCTAAGACAAAAATGTGTGAGCTGGAGGCTAAAAAGCTGTGAGCTAGCTCACACTAACTCGGCTTAGAGGGAACACTGGTCTGGAGACCAAGTCCTATGAGGAAAGGTTGAAGGAGCCGGGTATGTTTAGCCTGGAGAGGAGACGACTGAGAGGTAATAGGATCACCATCTTTAAGCCCTCGAAGGGCTGTCATAGAGAGGATGGTGCGGAGCTGTGTTCTGTTGCCCCAGAAGGTGGGACCAGAACCAACAGGTTGAAATTAAATCAGTAGGACGTCCTTCTTCACCCAAAGAGTGATTAACACTTGGAATTCACTGCCACAGGAAGTGGTGGTGGCTACAAGCATGGACGGCTTCAAAAGGGAATTAGATAAGCATATGGAGCAGAGGTCCATCAGTGGCTATTAGCCACAAGGTATAGATAGGGACTCTGGGGCAAGTGATGCTCTGTCATCTTGGTGCTTGGGGGGGTCAACAGTGGGAGGGCTTCTAATGTCCTGGCCCCACTGGTGGACCTCCTGATGGCACTGGTATTTCTGGCCACTGTGTGATACAGAGTGTTGGACTGGATGGGCCTTTGGCCTGATCCAACATTGGCATCTCTTATGTTCTTATGTTCAGTGTTCCCTCTAAGCTGAGTTAGTGTGAGCTAGCTCACTGTTTTTTAGCCTCCAGATCACACATTTTTGTCTCAGGAAGGAGGGCTCCAGAGCAAACTGATTTATGCAGCAGCCAAATTGCTCGCTCACAACGTTAATGCCAGTAACTCACACAGTAGAATTTTTGCTCACAAGACTCCACAGCTTAGAGGGAACATTGCCCCCAAGCACCAAGACTACAGAGCAACACCTGCCCCAGCCTGTGAGTTCCTATCTATACCTTGTGGCTAAGAGCCACTGATGGACCTCTGCTCCAGATGTTTATCCAATCCCCTCTTGAAGCTGTCCATGCTTGTAGCCGCCGCCATTCCATGTGTTAATCCCTCTTTGGGTGAAGAAAGACTTCCTTTTATCCGTTCTAACCCGACTGCTCAGCAATTTCATGGAGTGCCCACGAGTTCTTGTATTGTGAGAAAGGGAGAAAAGGGCTTCTGTCTCTACCTGCTCCATCCCAGGCATAATCTTGTAAACCTCGATCATGTCACCCCTCAGCCGCCATATCTCCACGCTAAAGAGCCCCAAGAGCTTTAACTTTTCTTCATAGGGAAAGCGTTCCAACCCTTCCTCGGGAGGTGGTGGGCTCTCCTGCTTTGGAGGTTTTGAAGCAGACGCTGTAAGGCCGTCTGACAGCAATGCTGCTTCTGTGAACTGAGGCAGCTGGTAAGCCCCTTCCGTCTCTGTTTCTGTGTCCCAGGGTACCTTGCCCTCTGGGGCTTAAGCCGACACAGCTCTCGTCGACACGGAAGCTGGGTCAGAGCAAAGGATTAGCCTAGTCTGGTTGTTTCCGACTGCGGCTGTACACTTCCGGCAAGTTCACAGAGAGGGCATACAAGTGGCAGCCAACCCCAGTGGCTTGTCCCTCAGCAGCTGGAATCCCAAGATTCTAAACATGGGGCTCCGTTTTTAGCACTCGTGTTTAAACAGCCGTTTCCTAGATGTGCCTGCTACGCTGTATACCGGGGGTGTCAAACGTAAGGCCCACGGGCCGGAAGCGGCCTGCCCAGGGTTTTAGTCAGGCCTGTGGCTTTCTTCTCCACACCTCTGCCCCCCTTCCCTGCCTGTTCTCACCCTTCCAGGGGAGATCGGGGCTGCCAAACTTCCCAGCTGGCTGGGCCTTGTCTTCATAGTTTCTCCTCCAGCAGTGGAAGTTTCAGTTTCCAGTGTTTGTATGCCAGTTGAAGTTGTCCACTTGCAAATAAAGGACTGATGTTGTGAGTCAGCTTGTGTCTGCTGAATGGACCTGAGAACGGGTGCCTGTGTGAGTACTCTAGCCTGTGAACCCGCAGCCAAAGGGGGACATTACACTGGAGATTCACTGCCACTCAGTGTAGACTGGGGGGGGGGGGAGCTTGCAATGCCCAGCCATTTCATGTTTTCCTAGGCTCAGAGCATTTTATATTTTTAGTTTTAGTTTCTGCTATGATTCTTGTGCTTTTTCTTAATGTTTTATTTCAAAAATTGCATTGCCAAATCTCACTATCCCCCACCACCACCTTTTCGTTTTAGGTAGGCGTTTTTTGGGGGGGGAGGGAAGGTTTGAGAAGTGCCAGTTATCAAAGACTCTTAAATAAAATATGGCAAGAGTGTTATTGTTTTGAGCATGTTTGTATTTTAAGTTAAAACACCCGTTTAATTGTGTTTGTCGGTCTCCTTTATAAAGTTAATATCTTCACCTTGAAGACTAGCAAAATTTGTGGCAGGGGAGGAGCTTTCGTGAGTCACTGCTCACTTCTTCAGATAGATCGAGACGGGTAGCCATCAGTGTTCCCTCTAAGCTGAGTTAGTGTGAGCTAGCTCACAGTTTTTTAGCCTCCGGCTCACACATTTCTGTCTTAGCTAAGGAAGGATGGCTCCAGAACAAACTAATTCATGCAGTAGCCAAATCGCTTGCTCACAACTTTAATGCCAGGAGCTCACAAAGTAGAATTTTTGCTCACTAGATTCAACAGCTTAGAGGGAGCGTTGCACGTGGCCCAGCCCGACAAAGTCCTATTTATATCAGAGCCTGCCCTTGTAACAAATGAGTTTGACACTCCTGCCGTATACCTTTGTTAGAACTGCCCTCTTTGGGTCCACCCAACATCTCATCAAGCAAGGCATCCTGTTCCCAGTAAGTGCCTCTGAACATAAGAACATAGGAAGAGCACTGCTGGATCAGGCCAGCAGTCCATCTAGTCCAGCATTCCTGTCTCACACGGTGGCCAACGGGTTCCTCTGGAGGGCCAACAACAGGGCAGAGAGGCCAAGGCCTTCCGCTCATAAGAACATCAGAAGAGTCCTGCTGGATCAGACCAGTGAGGGTCCACCTAGTCCAGCATCCTGCCTCACACAGTGGCCCCAACCAGTTCCTCTGGAGGGCCAACAACAGGGCAGAGAGGCCGAGGCCTTCCCCTCATGAGAATATCAGAAGAGCCCTGCTGGATCAGACCATTGAGGGTCCATCTTAGTTCAGCATCCTGTCTCACCCAGTTGCCTCAACTAGTTCCTCTGGAGGGCCAACAACCGGGCAGAGAGGCCGAGGCCTTCCCCTCAGAAGAACGTCAGAAGGGCCCTGCTGGATCAGACCAGTGAGGGTCCCTCTAGTCCAGCATCCTGTCTCACACAATAGCCAACCAGGTCCTCTGGACAATCAGCAATTGGGCACAGAGGCTGCCTTCTCTGCTGTTATTTCCTGGCACTGGGATTCAGAGGTTTAGTGCCATAGGTCTGTGAACATGGACCATAGACCTGTGATTTGCTTGCAATATGTGGTGTTTTCTGAGGTAGACTATGTCTAACCATGGAGAACCTGCAGGGTTCTAGAGGATATCATTGGCGAGTGGATCAGGGGTGCGGGGAGCAGTTGGACCCATCCATACCCCCCCCCCTCTTCTTTCTGACAGGCTCGGTCCAGATGTTTGCACCATTCTGCGGTTGTCGGGACCCCTTAAAGAGCAGTATGCAAGGGTGAGTTCTCTCACATTCCCCCCTTCCCGTATATCCCTTCATTGCATCCCTCCTTAAGAATTTCCTTGCTGACTCAGCCCATCAAAGTCCGATATACTCTTTCCAACCAATGCAACCCATCCTGATATGCCAAGGTAGACTGCCTCTGAAACTGGGGGTTCCATTTCGCCTCTGCAGCTCTGCCGTTTTCATTTGACCCTTGGTGTCTGGGAATTCTGGCAGTACAGAGATGTGACAGTTGCCACGGCGAGCCGCCATCCATAAACCTATCCTGCTTTCTAGTTGGATTTGCCTAACCCTGTCTTAGAACTAATACACGAACTGTTGCCGGATCTTGTGGCAGTGAGTTCCGCTGGGCTTGATGTGAAATACTTTTTCTCTGCCCTGCTGAATGCTGAGCATTTTGGCTGAGAGACCATGATCCTTCAGGCCTCCCTCTCTCCCACCTGCAGGAACACAGCCTGGATTTCGGTCGCCTCTTGGATGCCAGCAATTACAAGGAGACGTACCGGGAGGACATGATCCGCTGGGGCGAGGAGAAGCGCCGGACTGATCCTGGTTTCTTCTGCCGCATTGTGGTGGAGGGTGTTGCACAGCCCGTCTGGGTAAATCCTGGGTGACGGTGCCTCCGTCGGAAGGGCAGTGCTGGATCTGAGCACACACACACACATACCCCGAAATTTGTGTCACGGATCCCCAACCTTTTGGGGACCCCGTCACATTTAGAATTCTGTGGGCACATTTGGAATTCTGACAAGACATGGTGGGTGCGGCAACAAAATGGCTTCCACAAAATGGCTGCTGCTGGAGGCGGAGCCAGCCACAAAATGGCTGCTGCTGGAGGCGGAGCCAGCCGCAAAATGGCTGCCACAGCTTAGCTTCAGTCACATGGGGCTGATCCTTGTGCTGTGGGGGCAGCGGCTGCCATAGCAACGTTTTAAAAAAACCCGCACAGCCAGTCAAATCTCCAGTGGACAATTAGAAGCCTTACTGGGCAAAAGCCCCACCTGCTCCCTAAAAACCTGGGCGCCACGTTGGGGACCTCTGCTTTGTGCCTTTCCCCTTTCCCCACATAGGTTGTGAGCGACACACGACGTCTTTCAGACGTGGAGTGGTTCCGAGACGTGTATGGAGACTTGGTGAAGGTGGTGCGCATCATAGCCATGGAGGAGACCCGGAAGAGACGAGATTGGGTGTTCGTATCAGGTGAGGAAGGGAAGCATTGGGCAAATGTGGGTATTGTCCCTTCTTTTGGCAGACATACAGTCAGAGCCAGTTTGGTGTGGTGGCTGAGCGGCAACTGTAACCCGGTTTGATTCCCCACGCCTCCATTTGCAGCCAGCTGGGTGACCTTGGGCCAGTCACAGTTCTCAGAGCTGTTCTCTTAAGAGCAGTTCTTGAAAGAGCTTTCTCAGCTCCACCTGCCTCACAGGGTGCCTGTTGTGGGGAGGAGGGGAAGGGAAAGGAGATTGTAAGCTGCTCTGAGACTCCTTCGGGTAGTGAAGGGCAGGGTATAAATCCAATCTCCTCTTCCTCTGCCTTCTCCTCCTTCTTCCTGGTGAGGAATCTGGCGTTTTAAGATGCATTAAGAGGGATGAGATTGGTGTTCTAGTCCTGAAAAGAAACTGGGGATTTTCCATGCTGTATTTACAAAGTGGTTCCTAGCAATGCACCCTCTAAGCGGTGGAGTCTTGTGAGCAAAAATTCGACTATGTGAGCTGCTGGCATTAAAGTTGGGAGCGAGCAATTCGGCTACTGCATAAATTGGTTTGCTCTGGAGCCATCCTTCCTGAGCTAAGACAAAAATGTGTAAGCTGGAGGCTAAAAAAATCTGTGAGCTAGCTCACACTTATGCAGCTTAGAGGGAGCACTGGCTCCTTGTCCTCATGACTATGAAGAAAAATCTGAGGACTTTCCAAATTCATTTTATTTATTTTAGTTACTTTATTTATAATTATATTATATTAATTATATTACATTATATTATTTATACTAGAAATAAGGCCCGTTGTGGAAATACATACAAAGAGATCTAGAGAGAGGCTCTGGGAGAGTGCTCTGGCTTTGGGCAAACAGTGTCAGTTTCCTGTGGCAACCTCAGCAGGGTATAATGACAGAGTCCACTGTTTTCTCCAGAGG
>NW_015171502.1:1147447-1148808 GCF_001447785.1 Gekko japonicus | reverse complement strand
CGCCCCTCGCGGGTCGGGGAGTGTGGGGGGGGGGGGGGCGAGTGCCCGAAGGCCGGTCGCCAGGCTGGGATTGCGGGCGGTGGGCAAGGCGGGCGAGCGGAGGCTGCCGCCGTTGCCCATGTTTGAGTGGGCGCTGGGGAAGGCAGCTCACCGAATCAATAGTGCTCTCATAATCCTCTTCGTCGAGCAAAATGAAAATGGCGTCCGGTGAGGTACACAGTCACAGCAGTTGTGGTGTGGGTGGGACCCGGGCTTTGCCTTCTGATTGGTGGCGATATATTGAGGAGCAGTTCCATCAGCCATACACTAAGGGAGTGCATTTTAGAATTAGAACTTTGGCACCCACTACTCAAATATAATAAGGGAGAGATATATGACTCGATACTGCACTGGGAGCCAGTGCAGCTGACACAGCTTGCTTGAATATGTGCGGTCCTTGATTTTCCAGTCCAGACCAATGTCCCCTCTAAGCTATGGAGTCTTGTGAGCAAAAATCCTACTTTGTGAGCTACCAGCATTAAAGCTGTGAGCCAGTGATTTGGCTGCGGCATAAATTAGTTTGCTCTGGAGCCATCCCTCCTGAGCCAAGACACAAATGTGTGAGCCAGAGGCTAAAAATCTTTCAGCTAGCTCACACTAACTCAGCTTAGAGGGGACACTTGTCCGGACCAATGTTCCCTCTAAGCTGTGGGGTCTTGTGAGCAATAATTCTGTTTTGTCACCTCTCGGCATAAAAATACAATAAGTGACTTGAGTTGACTTGACATGAAAGTTGTGAGCGAGCGATTTGCCTGCTGCATAAACTAAGACACAAATGTGTGAGCCGAAGGCTAAAAAACTGTGAGCTAGCTCACACTAACTCAGCTTAGAGGGAACACCGCCTGTGAGGTTGATGGGGCTGAGAGAGCTGTTTCAGGAACTGCTCGTGAGAGAACAGCTCTGAAAGAACTTGTGATTGACGTCAGCAGTGGAGTGCGGAATCAAACTCGGTTCTCCCAGATTGGCGTCTGCACCCCCAACCACTACACCAAACTGCTTCCAAGGGGGCTGCAGGATGGATGAGGTATATAAAAGCTTAGAGGGAACCTGGTCCAGACCCATGCCGTCGCATTCTGGACCAGCTGGAGTTTCTGGGTAAACACAGTGCCATACGATAATGATATAGCAGTGGAGTGCGGAATCAAACTCGGTTCTCCCAGATTGGCGTCTGCACCCCCAACCACTACACCAAACTGCTTCCAAGGGGGCTGCAGGATGGATGAGGTATATAAAAGCTTAGAGGGAACCTGGTCCAGACCCATGCCGTCGCATTCTGGACCAGCTGGAGTTTCTGGGTAAACACAGTGCCATACGATAATGAT
>NW_015171502.1:1119711-1146812 GCF_001447785.1 Gekko japonicus | reverse complement strand
ATTATTATTATTATTATTATTATTATTATTATTATTATTATTATTATTATTCTGCTACACCACACTGACTTTTGAGCTTCTATAGAAATAATGATTTTTCCAGGGCAGCTCCCTGCAGGATTTAATTTAAAGCCGCATAAGCGATTGCTGCTAATAGCCAAACCGCCAGCGAGTGAGAATCAAACAGTGGGTTGCTTTCGGTGTGGCCACTCAGACAGCCGAGCAATTAAAAGAGGGCAGGGCAAACACCTCCGCGATGCAGAGAATGGATTCTTTTTTCTTTTTTGAGACATCTTTCCCTGGGACCTAGAGTTATCAGCACTCAGTTGATAAATAACAGGAGATGAGGGGAGGGAGCGAAGCTCGGTACTCCGATCTGGGAGACCCGGGTTTGATTCCCCACTCCTCCACATGCAGCTGCTGGTGTGACCTTGGGTCAGTCACCAGTTCTCTCAGAGCTGTTCTCTCAGGAGCAGTTCTTGGGAGAGCTCTCTCAGCCCCACCTCCCTCACAGGGTGTCTGTGGTGGGGAGGGGAAAGGAAAGGAGATTGTAAGCCGCTCTGAGACTCCTTCGGGTAGTGAAGGGTGGTGGGGTACAAATCCAACCTCTTTGTCTTCTCTTCTTGTAGAATGTCAGGGGCTTCTGGATGGGCTCTGGGATAAAGGATACTGAAGCAGAGGGACCATTCGTCTGATACAACAAGGGTGCTTTGATGGATGTCCTTAAGGGACCTGCTGCTGAAATCTTGGGAACCGACTCAGTTGTGTCAATTTTGCATGTCTGTGTGTATCCATCGTTTTCCCTGCTCCCCGCGTTCCCACGGCTTGCAAACGCCTCCGTTTCTTGTTCCCCTCTGTAGGGGTTGATGACGCCGAGTCGGAATGTGGCCTGGACCAAGGCGTGGCCTTCGACTGGATCATCACCAACGACGGAGACCAGCTTTCCTTGGAGGTCCAGCTGGAGAAGTTGCTCCAGTTCATCCAGGGCACCCTCCAACCCCCTCCAAACATCTAGAACGTCCCCTCCCTCCCTCGACCCATCCTTTGGGTACTGGACTGGGACTTGGCTGCAGCACCAAAGAGAGAAAGAGAGAGAGAACCTGGAGCGTGGTGGGACCACCGACCGTTGGGAGTCCGTTCCAGGCCTGGGGGGGATCCGCTTCCCTGTTTTGCAAGTCCATTCCGAGACGTTCCATAATCCAGTGCCGGTTCTTCCCGCAACCCATTCCAAACAGGGTGTTCGTAAGCCGCCCTGGCTAGCTGCTTTCTTGCCGACATCTTTTGAGGGGCCATTTTTGAGGCACTGGGTCCAGTTTGGGGGAACCGGTGTCACTCCTGTGTTTGTCTCTCTGCTTTTCTGGTCCACTGTTTAAAAAGTTGCCACTTTTGGCCACCAGAGGGCAGGATGCACTCAGTTTAACATTTTTTGCTGTTCTTTGCTGGTAATCTTCCTTCCGAATTCTGTCTCAGCTCGCTGCGGGAGCTTCATGCTTCCTAACCCAGATTTTTTGGGATAGTCCTACCAGAGGGGTGGGAAACGCACACTGTTTGGGGGGGGGGGGAAGAGACAGGTTTTCTCCCCCATCCCTTCCAGATTTAAGCTGATTTTTCTCTTCTAAACAGGAATGTTCAAATACGACTTGCGTTTTTTTTTTAATCCCCGCCCACTTTTTTTCTCTGGGTGGGGGGAAAAAATCGCCGTGCCTTATTGTGGAGAGCTGCCCGTCCACCAGCCTGCCCT
This sequence comes from Gekko japonicus, assembly GCF_001447785.1. Lineage (NCBI taxonomy): Eukaryota > Metazoa > Chordata > Lepidosauria > Squamata > Gekkonidae > Gekko > Gekko japonicus. Next base: position 1,145,071 of record NW_015171502.1, on the reverse strand, counting down.
CCTCCGCCCTTTGCTCGCCTGCCCGTAAGCCCTTGCCGAATCCTTCTTTCCGGACAGAGTGTGCCAACTTCCCCCCTCCCGAACAGCTGTGCGACAGAGAGATGTTCAACAGCTGCCGAGAATCGGGTGGGTGGGTGCGTTGAAGCTGTACCTGTTGGGTTTCTTCCTGTCCAGGCGGCTCTGGAAAGGCTCTCCGACGGTACATTTTGCAGCTCGCAAAGGGCGTAGGTGCGCCGGCCGGGAAAGGAGTTGGCGACCCGTTAAAAAAACACGTTGCTTACGGAGGACTTCTGGGATCAGCCGTTGGTGGGGGAGACCTTTGGTATGACAGGATAAAATTAAGAGCAGGGTAAAAGGCGATAATTTCCTTGCCACGGGGTGGCCAACGCTTGCTCCGCGTGGCTCTGAGGAAGCAACGCCTGCTCTCCTGCCGAGATTGTATCTCTTCCCACGTGATCTTGTCCCCCATGGCTGCATAATCTCTCGCTAACACTTCTTGATGCTAACTTGAACACTCATTTCAGGAGACTGTTCGGTTGACAATAAAGCTTTGGATTGGTTACTGGCTGTGTTTCTCCCTCCCCCCCAACACACTTGCCATTCGCCCTGACCAAGGAAGTCCTCCAGGGGCCTTCGGTGGCCCATCAAATCTCCTGTTTGATGTAGTGGTTAAGAGAATGGACTCTGATCTGGGAGAACCGAGTTTGATTCCCCACTCCTCCACATGCAGCTGCTGGTGTGACCCTGGGTCGGTCACAAGTTCTCTCGGAGCTGTTCTCTCAGGAGCCGTTCTCGAGAGAGCTCTCTCAGCCCTGCCTACCTCACAGGCAGTGCTCCCTCTAAGCTGTGAAGCCTTGTGAGCAGAAATTCTACTTTGTGAGCTACTGGCATTAAAGTTGTGAGTGAGCCATTTGGCTACTGCATAAATTAGTTTGCTCTGGAGCCCTCCTTCCTGAGCGAAGACAAAAATGTGTGAGCTGGAGGCTAAAATACTTTGAGCTAGCTCACACTAACTCAGCTTAGAGGAAACACTGCTCACAGGGTGTCTGTTTTGGGGAGGGGAGGCGATTGTAAGCCTCTCTGAGACTCCTCCAGGTAGTGAAGGATGGGGTATAAATCTAATTTCTTCTGTTGTTGCTTCATGCCCACAACAGCAGGCAGGGAATTGCCCAGCCTCATGATCCAGAGGGTTGCGTTCATCGTGGCTACTCACTTAGGCTGGTTCATGTGTGCGGGGAGTGGAGCCTGGGGGCGGGGGCGGGGACCCCTTCGACCAATGGCATCGAATTCCCGTTTCCTTTGCATTAAAAACACACACACCTGACGGAAGACTAGTGCAGCAGCATCCAGAAAGGCTCTACCGTCTTCCCTTGCCTGGCTGGGTTTCTAACTGCGGGGAGTTTCACGCACAGGAAAGCATTAAAAAACTGAATCCTCGAGGTGTGCCGCCTGTTCTACCACCTCGTTCTCTTGCATGTGTGAGTCGGCAAATTCCACAAGCGGCCCCCATGCTGATGGAGGGGGCGAGGGGTGGGGTCGCATTGAGCTCTAATTTGTGCTTCCTCCCACTCTGCAGTAGAAAAGAGCAAGAGTCCAGTAGCCCCTTTGTTGGGTGATAGGGAAATATTGAAAAAATGGTATTTAGCAGAGATAAGAGAGTCCAGCAGAGCCAGAGTAAGATAATTCAGACTGAGAGTCCATGTGTGATTAAAATATAAAGTTTTTACTAAATTCTAGCATGGGAAGGGTAACTGGGATGAAAATAACAACAGAAGCAGAATCGGCTACATCCTTACTCTACAAAGACAAAACTAGAAGAGAAGAGAGTATGGCTGCTCTCCTTGTTCTTTTTCAGAACACCAAACAAAGACGGGAAAAGAAGCCATAAAATGGTAATGCACCTTGACACTTTAGTCCCAATCAAATCCCTAGATCAGGGAGAAAATTCCCGGGCTTTCTACAGCTAAAGAACATTGGTTACATGAAAAACATGTGACTTCCTGTGAGTAACATAAACAAACATTTAACCCCAGATATACTGAGTGTTTTCAACTTGTAATACCCAACACCCTTCAAGACTATATTTGTGGCAGGCAGGGGTCATTTCATAGAAAAAGAGGTGCAGGAGCTTATTAGCATAACTCATTAGCATAACTTATTTGCATATGCCACACCCCCTGACATCACCGGAAGTGTGTCAGAAGGCAACACCCACTGCTCAGGCTCTGGACTGTTTTGGATTGCTAGCTATTGGGGGGGAGGGGACATGCAGATCTGTCCTTGCAGATGAGGGAGAGCTTGTACCTGAATAAAATTGGGTCTTAAAGGTGCCACTGGACTGTTTTGGATGGGGGGGGGGGCTCTGCAGCTTACCTGAGGGCTGCTGGGAGCAGGGGGTGGGGCTTGTTGCATGTGCCCGCCCCCTGGGCTCTTTACTGCCGGAGCTCCGCTCCTGTGCGCTCCTGCAGGAAATGACCCCTGGTGGCAAGGGAGAAGCTTTCATGAGTCCCTCCTCCTCCTTTCTTCTTCCCCTGCCAGTGGCTGTGGTCACACACACTAAATAGTCCACTTTTAATGCACTTTCCAAGTGGATTATGCCAGTTCACACAGTAAAAATCCAGTTGGAAAGTGCACTGAAAGTGGATTACTTAGCATGTGTGAACACAGCCACAATGTTTTTTTCCAGGCCCTTCTCGATCTATCTGAAGAAGTGAGCCGTGACTCAGGAAAGCTCCTCCCCTGCCACAAATTTTGTTCATCTTGAAGGTGCTGCTGGTCTCTTGCTCTTTTCTACTGCTACAGACGGACGGACACCCATCTCGATCTATCCCATTGCTCTGTCACGCGACATGGGTGGGAACGGATTCTGTTGCCCTAAGTCCGTTTGAATTCTGCGGGCCCTCCGTTTTTAGACACAAGCCTACCGGGGCGATAGCGAAACTGTTCGTTTACAAACTTCTTCCCTTTGGATCTTGACCTTTCTCCAAGGGGCACTGCATGGGGTCGGGTGGGCCCGTGGCTCAGTGGTAGAGCATCTGCTTGGTGCGCCAAAGGTCCCAAAGGTCAATCCATGGAACCTCCAGGTAAAAAGATCCAGTTGCAGATGATGTGAAAGACCTTGGGGGGGCCTCCGCCAGTCTGAGTGGACTGCAAGAGTCCAGCGGCACCTTAAAAAGGTAAAGGTTCCCTTGCTTGAAAGTCAGTCGAGTCTGACTCTAGGGTTGCGGTGCTCATCTCCGTTTCAAAGCCGAAGAGCCAGCGCTGTCCGAAGACGTTTCCATGGTCATGTGGCCGGCATGACTAAACACCAAGGCGCACGGAACACTGTTACCTTCCCACCGAAGTGGTACTTATTTATCTACTTGCAATTTCTTGCTTTTGAGCTGCCAGGTTGGCAGGAGCTGGAACTAGAGATGGGAGCTCACTCCGTCATGCGGCAACTCGGGTCTCGAACTGCTGAACTACTGACCTTCCACAGCCTGCAGTTCAGCGTCTTAACCACTTGTGCCACCGCAGCACCTTAAAGACTAACAAAATATGTGGCAGGGTATTATTTGATGGACTTCCATTCTGTACGGCTAAATGCGGTGTTTTCCATGGAGACCGATCTAGATGGGTAGCCGTGCTATAGTCTGTCTGTATTTTGTTTGTCTTTAAGGTGCTACTGGACTCTTGCTCTTTTCTACTGTTAGTCTAAGGCAGTTTCATGTGTTCATAAATAGTGCTGTGGTCTCACAACAACCTGACAAGGTAGGTCTGGCCAAGGAGAGGGCCTCGCTTGTGGCCACTGCTGGCTCCGGGCTATGGGTTCAAGCAGGGCTCCAGGAGGTTTCCGAGTACCTCAGCCTGTGTCAAGTCTTGGGGCTCGAACTGAATTTTTCGGATGCGGCCCTATTGGCTGCTCAGGTCAGAGCTCTCTCAGCCCCGCCTACCTCACGGGGCGTCTGTTGTGGGGAGGGGAAGGGGAAGGAGTTTGTAAGCCGCTCTGAGACACCTTCAGGCAGTGAAGGGCGGGGTATCAATCCAAGTCCTCCTCCTTCATAGTGGATTGAAGACTAAAAGGCCTGTTATTGTGAAATATCCGTCAGGGTCTGTGGACCAAGTTTGCAAGTGCCACTGGAGGGTATTTCTTGAGTCTCTTGTGCATGCTTTTTTAGAAATGGCCCAGGCAAACCCAATCTCCTGAGATCTTGGAAACTAAGCAGGGTCGGCTCTGGCTAGTCTTTGGATGGGAGACCTCCAAGGAATGCCAGGGGCATGACGCAGAGGCAGGCAATGGCAAAAACCACCTCTGAATGTCTCTTGCCTTGAAAATCCCACGGGATCACCATAAATCAGCTGTGACTTGCCGGCACTTTCCACCACCACTAGAGACAAGCACGCCCTTCGAGAGCCATGCCACGGCGCTGCCTTTGGGAATCCTCCTGGGCACGGGAGCGAGGTTGCGCCAGCTGTGTGCCTCTGCTGTGCTTAATCACTCTTCTGCAGCCAACAGGCTCAGGGATTATCCATTTCCTGAGCAGAAGGATCCAGCGCTTAATACCCTCCCGGCAGCTGGAGACCCGACGTTTCCTTTTCACAAGGGCATCTGCCTTGTATGTTTTCGTCCCGTCCTTCCCTCGAGGGACACAAAAGAGGTGCGTATGGTTCTCCCACACTGTGTCCACGACCCTACAAGGTAGGTCGGGCGGGGAGAGATTGAGCGGGAGGGTGAGGACTTGAACCCGGGTCTCTCGGCTTGCTCTCTGACTTGTATAGTCCAGGCTAGCCCAATCTCGTCAGATCTTGGAAGCTAAGCAGGGTCGGCCCTGGCTAGTCTTTGGATGGGAGACCACCAAGGATGTCCAGGGTTGCTACGCAGAGGCAGGCAAGGGCAAAAACCACCTTGAATGTCTTTTGTCCTGACAGGGATGACCCACGCTAGCCTGATCTCCTCATATCTCAGAAGCTAAGCAGGGTTGATCCTGGTTCGTACATGGATGGGAGACCACCAAGGAATCCCAGGATTGCTACGCAGAGGCAGGCAATGGCAAACCACCTCTGGACATCTCTTGCCTTGACCTGGATGGCCCAGGCTAGCTCGATCTCATTGTATCTCAGAAGCTAAGTGGGATCAGCACTGGTTCGTACTTAGATGGGAGACCACCAAGGAAGTCCGGGGTTGCTGCGCAGAGGCAGGCAATGGCCAACCACCTCTGGACATCTCTTGCTTTGACCTGGATGGCCCAGGCTAGCTCCATCTCATCGTATTGCGGAAGCTAAGTGGGATCAGCCCTGGTTCGTACTTAGATGGGAGACCACCAAGGAATCCCAGGGTTGCTACGCAGAGGCAGGCAATGGCCAACCACCTCTGAGCATCTCTTGCCTTGACCTGGATGGCTCAGGCTAGCTCGATCTCATCGTATCTCAGAAGCCAAGCGGGGTCAGCCCTGGTTCGTACTTAGATGGTAGACCACCAAGGAATCCCAGGGTCGCTACGCAGAGGCAGGCAATGGCCAACCACCTCTGGGCATCTCTTGCCTTGAGTGCTGTGTGAAGGATTTTTCCTACATATACATGATTGAAGTCTTCTGTACATTATCAGTACTTTATGAAGGTGATATTTACCTTTGGATATATAGGATATGGTTCTGTTTATTGTTATTATGATAATAATGGTTGGGATTTCACTTACAATTCTAGTAGTTTGACCTCTTTGAAGAAGAACCCTCGAAACGAGGATCAAAATCCGGAGTCTTCATCAACTACTTATGAACTTATGTATACTATGGATGGACTTGCACATTTTACAATGTAATCTTGCTTTACTGATATATTGTTCTCCGTTTTGCTTCTGTTACAACATGATTTTCCTTTGCGTGACCTTTGCGCACTCTGTCCATGGTCCGCGTTATTTATACCGTGCTTGTTTGTTTACTGGGCCACCAAGGAATCCCAGGGTTGCTGCGCAGAGGCAGGCAATGGCAAAACGCTTGCCCTGGTGTGGATGGCCCAGGCTGGACCGCTCTCGTTAGATCCCGGGAGCTAAGCAGGGTCGGCCCTGGCTGGTATTTGGACGGGAGACCTCCGGGGGTCATTTCCTGCAGGAGCGCACAGGAGCGGAGCTCCGGCAGTAAAGAGCCCAGGGGGCGGGCACATGCAACAAGCCCCACCCCCTGCTCCCAGCAGCCCTCAGTCAGAGCAAGAAGCAGCCAGGTAAGCTGCAGAGCCCCCCACCCCCCCCCCCGGTCCAAAACAGTCCAGTGGCACCTTTAAGACCAGGTTTTATTCAGGTACAAGCTCTCCCTCCTCTGCGAGGACAGATCTGCACGCCCCCCCCCCCCAATAGCTAGCAATCCAAAACAGTCCAGTGGAGCCTGAGCAGTGGGTGTTGCCTTCTGACACACTTCTGGTGATGTCAGGGGGTGTGGCATATGCAAATGAGTTATGATAATGAGTTATGCTAATGAGCTCCTGCACCTCTTTTTCTACGAAATGACCCCTGGAGACCTCCAAGGACGTATGTACAGGCAGGCAACAGCAAACCACCTCTGCTCGCCTCTTGCCTTGAAACCCGTCCGGGGGTCGCTCTAAATCAGCTGCGACTTAATGGCACTTTATGTACACCGGCACTCCCCCATGGTAGTCCAACCATTACGTCACGTTCCAAGACGTGCGACGCTGCCCCGAGTGGACGTGAACACACCTCTGGAGGAGTGGGAAGTGCTTCCCGTGTTGGTTCTTTCCCCCTCTCTCCATTTCCTCCAGGGGAACCGCTCTGCTCTCTGCAGTCCGGAGATGTGATGTCATTCTGGGGGATCCCCAGGTCCCACCTGGAGGCTGGTGTCCCTCTGTGGGTCTCGCTGGAGCAGAGCTCGTGGCAGCATCCCTGGTCCGCCACTGGGCCGCCAAAGAGGGCTGGGCAACGGAAAACAGGCTGGTGGTGGGCCTGTCCTCTTTCCTGGCGCCTCCTCAGCTGGGCATCCAGATGTTGCTCCTAATCCCCGCCCTGCCCCGCTATCTTTCCTTTTCAGCCAGCTTGGGAGGCTAAGGAGATTATTTGGGGTGGGGATCTTATGTAAGCACAGCCATAGGGAGGGTGGGGGGTCGTTCTTAAAGCAGAAGCCCCATTGGGGGAAGAGATGCACTCTCTCTTGGACCAGGGCATGGAAGACGGGCGGATGTGCACGCGGATTAGCCCACTTGCTTCTGGCACGCCTCTTTGCACCCGTCTTTGCATCGATCCACTCCAGTTCAGTATCACTTCTGTGGAAAAGACCAACGGAAAGGATGTTCTTTCCTTTTGCACTTGTGTATGTAGAGCAAAGGGGGCTGCGGTGGCTCAAGTGGTTAAGACGCTGAACTGAAGGTCAGTAGTTCAGCGGTTCGAGACCCGAGTGCCGCAAGACGGAGTGAGCTCCCGTCTCTGGCCCCAGCTCCTGCCAACCTAGCAGTTCGAAAGCAAGAGATTGCAAGTAGATAAATAGGTACCACATCAGTGGGAAGGTAACAGCGTTCCGTGCGCCTTGGTGTTTAGTCATGCCGGCCACATGACCACGGAAACATCTTCGGATAGCGCTGGCTCTTCGGCTTTGAAACGGAGATGAGCACTGCATCCCTAGAGTCGGATTCGACTGGCTTTACCTATGTAGAGCAAACAATGAAGAAAACGAGCCCAGCTTTGCAGCCGGCGTGGTGTAATGGCGGAAAAGAGCGAGGGTCCAGTAGCACCCTGAAGACTAGCAAAAAGGACCAGCATCTGAAGAAAACTCATATACCCTGGCACAGCTCTTGTTAGTCTTGAAGGTGCTGCTGGACTCTTGCTCTTTTCTACTGCTACGGGCAGACTAAGATAGCTACCTGTCTCAATCTATCTGAAGAAGGGAGCCGTGACTCACGAAAGCTCCTCCCCTGCCACCGATTTGGTTAGTCTTCAAGATGCTCCTGGACTCTTGCTCTTTTCTACCGCTACAGACAGACGAACATGGCTACCCGTGCTGATCTCTCTGCATGGTGTAATGTTTACACCATGTGGGACTGAGCGGTCAGGTTAGAACAGATAAAAGGAAGTACTTCTTCACCCAAAGAGTGATTCAGACATGGAATTCACTGCCACAGGAAGTGGTGGCGGCTACAAGCATGGACGGCTTCAAAAGGGAATTAGATAAGCATATGGAGCAGAGGTCCATCAGTGGCTATTAGCCACAAGGTATAGATAGGAACTCTGGGGCAAGTGATGCTCTGTCATCTTGGTGCTTGGGGGGGTCAACAGTGGGAGGGCTTCTAATGTCCTGGCCCCACTGGTAGACCTCCTGATGGCCCCTGGTATTTCTGGCCACTGTGGGATACAGAGTGTTGGACTGGATGGGCCTTTGGCCTGATCCAACATTGGCATCTCTTATGTTCTTATGACTATGACCTGGGAGACTAAGAGAGGTGGTTTGCCTTTGCCTGTAGCCCAGACTATCCAGGTCAGGGCAAGAGAGAAAAAAAGAGGCAGTTCACTGTTGCCTGCTTCTGCATAGCAACCCTGGACTTCCTTGGTGGTCTCCCATCCAAAGACTAGCCAGGGCCGACCCTGCTTAGCTTCCAAGATCTGATGAGATCGGCCTAGCCTGGGCCATCCAGGTCAGGGTGAGAGTGTATTATGTTTAAAAAACAACCAACCACCGGGACTCCCTCTGTGTGTATTTCAGCTGGCTGGCTGAATAGGAAGGTGCATATGAGAGCCGGTCCATTGTGGATCTTAGCATTGGGGGCAGACTTCGCACCTGCCCAACAAACAGCTGACGATACAGGCCCCCCCCCCGCGTTCTCTCTCCCCTGCCCTTTCCCCGCCCCCCTCGCCCCCCCCAGCTGCAAAGACATCTGCTCCCAGGCCTCCAAGTGATGGAAGCACTTCTTGTCGGCTGAGCGTCTCAGACTGGTACCTGGATGCGGTGTCCATGGCAACCTGCCAACAGGAGCCTTTTTGGTTTTTGAGGAAGAAAGTGGGGATGTAAGCGTGTCTCTGTGAACCCTTGAGACTGTGTGAGTCGGGGAGGCTGGGAAAACATTTCCCTTCAAACCCCCCCCCCCAGGGGGGGAATTCTAGACAGTGGCTGCACTGGATGAGTTGCCAACATCCAGGTGGGGCCTGGAGATCTTCCTAAATGACAGCTGATCTTCAGACTGCAGAGGCCAGTTTCCCTGGAGAAAATGGCTGCATTGGAGAGAGAGAGAGTCTATGGTGTTATACCTAGGATTGCCAACCTCCAGGTGGGGCCTGGGGATCTCCCGGAATTACAACTGATTTCTGAACTACAGAGAAGAGGAGGAGGAGATTGGATTTATACCCCGCCCTTCACTCCAAGTCTCAGAGTGGCTTACAATCTCCTTTCTCTTCCACAACAGACATCCTGTGAGGCAGGTGGGGCTGAGAGAGCTCTGAGAGAACTGTCCTTGAGAGAACAGCTCTGAGAAAACTTGTGACTAACCCAAAGTCATCCAGCAGCTGCAAGTGAAGGAGTGGGGAATCAAACCCGATTCTCCCAGATTAGAGTCTGCACACTTAACCACTGCACCAAACTGGAGAAAATGGATACTTTGGAAGGTGGGCTCTCTGGCAGTGTACCCACCTGAAGTCCCCTGTCCTCCCCAGGCCCCACCCCCAAATCTCCAGAAACCCAACCTGGATCTGGCAACCCCTACCCATGTTGGTGCCTGGGGGATCTGGCAACTGTACCCTGCTGAGTCCCTTTCCTCCCAAGGTTCTACCCCCAAATCCTCAGGAATCTCCCAAACAGGGATTGGTTACCCTCTGCAGTCACCCCAGTGTTTAATGGTTTTTCAGAGGAAGGGCAAAGGTGTATTCCAGTTCCTTTGTTTGGTGAGGGGATGCAGGGCAGGATATCCTGCATCAGAGCATGCAGTTCTCAAACTGATCTGTGGTGTGCAGAACCGCATGGGGACAATCTTTTGGGATGATCTCCCTAGTTATTACTTGGGGGTGAAGCAAAGCCTTAATTTTTTTTTTTGACCTTAGACCAAAAACTGGTTGAGGCCACTGTGTGAGACGGGATGCTGGACTAGAGGGACCCTCGCTGGTCTGATCCAGCAGGGCTCTTCTTGTGTCCTTATGAGGGGAAGGCCTCGGCCTCCCTGCCCTGTTGTTGGCCCTCCAGAGGAACTGGTTGAGGCCACTGTGTGAGACAGGAGGCTGGACTAGGCGGACCACTGGTCTGATCCAGCAGGGCTCTTCTTACTTTCTTATGAGGGGAAGGCCTCGGCCTCTCTGCCCTGTTGCTGGCCCTCCAGAGGAACTGGTTGAGGCCACCGTGTGAGACAGGATGCTGGACTAGGTGGATCACTGGTCTGATCCAGCAGGGCTCTTCTGACATTCTTATGAGGGGAAGGCCTCGGCCTCTCTGCCCTGTTGCTGGCCCTCCAGAGGAACTGGTTGAGGCCACTGTGTGAGACAGGATGCTGGACTAGATGGACCCTCACTGGTCTGACCCAGCAGGGCTCTTCTGATGTTCTTATGAGGGGAAGGCCTTGGCTTCTCTGCCCTGTTGTTGGTCGTCCAGAGGAACTGGTTGAGGCCACCGTGTGAGACAGGATGCTGGACTAGGTGGATCACTGGTCTGATCCAGCAGGGCTCTTCTGACATTCTTATGAGGGGAAGGCCTCGGCCTCTCTGCCCTGTTGTTGGCCCTCCAGAGGAACTGGTTGAGGCCACTGTGTGAGACAGGATGCTGGACTAGATGAACCCTCACTGGTCTGACCCAGCAGGGCTCTTCTGATGTTCTTATGAGGGGAAGGCCTCGGCCTCTCTGCCCTGTTGTTGGCCCTCCAGAGGAACTGGTTGAGGCCACTGTGTGAGACAGGATGCTGGACTAGATGAACCCTCACTGGTCTGACCCAGCAGGGCTCTTCTGATGTTCTTATGAGGGGAAGGCCTCGGCCTCTCTGCCCTGTTGTTGGCCCTCCAGAGGAACTGGTTGAGGCCACTGTGTGAGACAGGATGCTGGACTAGATGAACCCTCACTGGTCTGACCCAGCAGGGCTCTTCTGATGTTCTTATGAGGGGAAGGCCTCGGCCTCTCTGCCCTGTTGTTGGCCCTCCAGAGGAACTGGTTGAGGCCACTGTGTGAGACAGGATGCTGGACTAGATGGACAACTCTGGTCCAGCAGGGCTCTTCTGATGTTCTCAAAGCTTATCTCAAATCCCAGTTCTTAAATCAAGAGGAAAGGGTGACTCTGAACCAAATCAGGAACTAGGGAACGTTCTCCATACCACTGATAACCATACTTTTTTCTGTCCTTAAGGTATGCTTTGAATAGTCTCTTTCTAACACAGGCAAGGATTTATCACTGGCTCACTCACTTTATTTATACCCCACCTTTCTCCCCTATGGGGATCGAAAGCGGCTTACATTGTTCTCTCTTCCATTTTATCCTCACAACAACCCCGTGAGGCAGGTTAGGCCGACTGTGTGAGACTGGTCCACGGCCACCCTGCAGAGTGGTGATTAAAATGTGAGTCTCCCAAATCCTAGCGCAACACTCTAACCACTACCCAGCACTGCTGAGTAGGTCACAGTGCCCTGTGTTCTATTCTGGGTTCTAGTGACAGCAAGAATGACCAGGCACACAGCTGGTCAGATTTATGACTCAAACAGGTTGATTAAGCCCAAGAGCACAGTACACTAGCAACGGCAAGTAATCAAACAAAAGTAGCATGCTATGATCCCTGCAGCTAGCCCATGACCAAAAAGAAGCTGCTGCACTTTGCCCCACCAATCATTGTTTCCAAATAGTCTTCAAGCACGGCCCCATGTAAAGCACATTACAGCAGTCAAGCTTGAAGGTTACTGTTGCATGGACCAGTGAGGCCTAGCAAATAATCAAGTACGAGTAGCATGGTGTGTGATCCCTTCAGCCAGTCTGTGACCAAAAAGAAGCTCCTGCATTTTGCACGGTCAATCATTGTTTCCAAATAGTCTTCAAGGGCGGCCCCATGTAAAAGCACATTACAGCAGTCAAGGTTGAAGGTTACTGTTACATGGGCCAGTGAGGCCTACCAAATAATAAAATAATCAAGTAAGAGTAGCATGGTGTGTGATCCCTGCAGCCAGCCTGTGACCAAAAAGAAGCTCCTATATTTTGCACTGTCAATCGTTTCCAAATAGTCTTAAAGGGCGGCCCCATGTAAAGCAGATTACAACAGTCAAGCTCGAAAGTTACAGCAAATAGTCAAGCGAGAGTAGCCTGGTGTGATCTCAATGGCCACCTTGTGACCAAAAAAGGGTGGCTGCATTTTGTATCACCAATTGCAGTTTCTAAACAGTCTTCAAGAACAGCCCCACGTAAAGTGCATTAAGCAGTCAAGCTTGAAGGTTACTGTTACATGGACCAGCAAGGACCAGCAAATCATCATGTAAGAGTAGCATGGCGGGATCCCTCCAGTCAGCCTGTGACCCAAAAGAGGCCGCTCTGTTCTGCAATGCCAATCACAGTTTCCAAACATTCGTCAAGGGCAGCCCCTCGTAAAGCACATTACAACAGTCAAGCCAAAGGTTACTCTTCCATGGATCAGGGATCCCAGAACAGCTGTCTCCAAGTAGGGGGAAAGTTTATTGGTCAAATATAGTTGGTTAAATGCACAGTTGCGTCAAGCGGCAGTTTTTGGTTTTGATTTACTTTCCCAATCCGGCTGCCCGATATTCCATGCAAGCTGGGTGGGGCTCCCAACAAAGAACTTCTGAACCTGGCCACAATTTTTTTTTTTAACTTATCTCTTGCTTCCAGACACTGAAGGTCATCTAGCAACTGGTTCTCTCAGCATACAAGGCCTCCTTTTACAGCTAGGAATCTTCCTAATTCCTTAACTGAGTCCTAACAGTTCTAGGGTGGGATCTGAACCCCTAAACTGTGGGATTCCTATGTAGCCTTACCATCCCTGAGAAGAGACCACTTACTGTATATTGCACGGATTAAAGCAGGGACTCCTGCAGGGTTGTAACAGTCTGCTTACTTTGAAGGGTGGTGATCTCATTACATTTCTGCCTCAGGAATGGCTGACCAATCCAATTGCATGTGGTGTAGAGGAATTAGCTGCCTCTGACAGAAAATGACTGGAAAAAGCAGTGACTCATACAGAGATGAAAAAGGCTGCCTCCTCCTAGGGCTTGTAATTCTGCCGCGTTTCTGCACTGGAAATGATCGGATGATCCAACTGCACCCAATGCAGACACACAGTAAAAATTACACACACCCTGGCAGACACTGACTGGAAAGAGGCAAGGCCAGAGCAGGGACTCATGAAGAGATGCAACAGACAGCCTCTTCAGGGAAGAAGAGGAGGAGGAGGAGGAGATTGGATTTATACCCTGCCCTTCACTCGGAGTGTCAGAGTGGCTTACAATCTCCTTCCTCTCCCCACGACAGACACCCTGTGAGGTAGGTGGGGCTGAGAGAGCTCTTTCGAGGACTGCTCTTGAGGGAACCTCTCTGAGAGAACTTGTGACTGACCCAAGGTCACACCAGCAGCTGCATGTGGAGGAGTGGGGAATCAAACCCACATCTCTCAGATCAGAGTCCGCGCTCCTAACCACTACACCGAACTGCATGCCCCATGGTCCCAGGGTAACTGAATGCTGTAGTACAAAAACACAGCACAATTACTCCCCCAAAGAAACTGCCTGTTGCATCTCTCCATGAGTCCCTGCTCTGGCTTTGCACCAGATGCGGTTGATGGGGCTTCATCTTCGCTGGGGACTGGGAATCAGCTTTGGTCTACGGTTCCTCTCAGAAGGCCTGCCAAGCCAAGCAGCACAGCAGGCCCAGTAAGCTCCAGGTGGCTTTTTGGCACAGGCGGTGGCATCTTAGCAACCGTCTCTCCTGGAGACCTGCCAGGCCGCCCCGTGTGCCAGTTCTGACAGCACCCCCTTCATCCGGCTGTGCGGTTTTTGCCCTGTTTTCAGGTCTCCTGTGGGGCTGGGCGTTTGGATTTTCAAAGGCTGGCCCCCTGGGGTTGATGCAACGTCCCCGAAAGAAAATGGGTTTTTGTCTGGAAGTGAAGGGCGGAGAGGTTCTCAGGGATTACAAGCCTGGCGTCCCTTTCTTGGCATCCCCGGCAGATCGCTCTCACTATTCAGACGCTTGGACTCCGCAGCGGACAGCCGGGGAGATGGAACCGGCCAAGGGGCAGTCTGACCCTGGCTCTGCGTCAGCTCCGGACTTCTCATCTCCACCCCAAAGGAACACAGCGGAGACCCACACAGAGGTCAGCAGCGATGTGCCAGAGCTGGAAAGCATAGGAGGAACTGAACAGTTTCAGGATCCATGACAGCGGGGCCTAGATTCTAGTGCAAAGAAGAAGTATAAAGATGGCCTCTTTGGTTTGGTGTAGTGGTTAAGGGCACGGACTGTAATCTGGGAGAGCCGGGTTTGATTCCCCGCTCCTCCACTTGCCCCTGGCTGGATGACCTTGGGCAAGCCGTAGTTCTGATAAGAGCTGTCCTTGATAAGAGTTGTTTCTGTCAAGAGCTCTCTCAGCCCCACCTACCTCACAGGCAGTGTTCCCTCTAAGCTGTGGAGTCTTGTGAGCAAGAATCCTACTTTGTGAGCTACTGGCATTTAAAGTTGTGAGTGAGCAATCTGACTCCTGCATCAATTAGTATGCTCTGGAGCTATCCTTCCTGAGCTAAGACAAAAATGTGTGAGGCGGAGGCCAAAAAACTGTGAGCTAGCTCACACTAACTCAGCTTAGAGGGAACACTGCTCACAGGGTGTCTGTGGTGGGGAGGGGAAGGGAAAGGAGTTTGTAAGCTGCTCTGAGACACCTTTGGGTAGTGAAGGGCGGGGTATAAACCCAATCTCCTCCTCCTCCTCCTCCTCTTCTCTGATATGTCCCCAGGAGAGCGTTACGCTCCTCGGATAGCAATCTGTTGGTGATCCCTGGCCCTAAAGACGTCCGTCCGGCTGTCCTCGGCCAGGGCCAGGGCTTTTTCAGACCTGGCCCCACCCAACCTGGTGAAAGTCTCTGCCAAATGACATCAGGGACCTGTGGGATCTTATCCAATTCCACAGGGCCCTGTAAGGCACAGATGTTCCGCCAGGCGTTTGGCTGAGGGCAGCGACAGCTCTCCATCACGGCTGGCGCACGCACACACCCCAATCTACTTCTCCTCAGACTGTCTTACTTCCTCCCCCCCCAGACACCCGCGAGGCGATCACAGGCCGGAAATGGGAGTGAACTATAATTTTTGCCACAATTTTTAAATGAATGTACTCAGGGGTCATTTCGTAGAAAAAGAGGTGCAGGAGCTCATTAGCATAACTAATTAGCATAACTTATTTGCATAGGCCACACCCCCTGACATCACCGGCAGTGTGTCAGAAGGCAACACCCACCACTGGACTCTTTTGGATTGCTAGCTATGGGGGGGGGGGGGACGTGCAGATCTGTCCTCACAGAGGAGGGAAAGCTTGTGCCTGAATAAAACTTGGTCTTAAAGATGCCACTGGACTGTTTTGGGCTGGGGGGCTCTGCAACTTACCTGGCTGCTTCTTGCTCTGACTGGGGGCTGCTGGGAGCAGGGGGTGGGGCTCGTTGCATGTGCCCACCCCCTGGGCTCTTTACTGCCGGAGCTCCGCTCCTGTGCGCTCCTGCAGGAAATGACCCCTGAATGTACTAATGCCAATACTGTTGGTATTTATTTTATAGCTTTAATGTTTTTACTATGTTGTGTAGTGCCCAGAGCCCTACAATAGAAAGCATCAGGCAATTCAACAACAACAACTACAACAACAACAACAACAATAATAATAGATTGGATTTATACCCCAACCTTCACTACCCAAAGGAGTCTCAGAGCAGTTTACAACCCCCTTCCCTTCCTCTCCCCACAACTGACACCTTGTGAGGCAGGTGGGGGCTGAGAGGGCTCTTTCGAGGACTGCTCTTGAGAGAACAGCTCTGAGAGAACTTGTGGCTGACCCAAGGTCACACCAGCGGCTGCATGTGGAGGCGTGGGGAACCGAACCTGGTTCTCCCCGATTAGAGTCCACACTCCTAACCACGACACCAAAACACTAACAACAACATTGTCATGTTGTGTTCAGTCCGTTGCCTCACCCTCTTTTGGCTCACACATCTGACTAGGTCTGCCAGCTCTGGATTGGGAAATGCCAAGAGATTTGGGGGCTGTAGCCTGGGAAGGGGGGTGTTTGGGGAGGGGAGGGGCCTCAGAGGGATGTGATGCCACAGAGTCCAGCCTCCAAAGCAGCCATTTTCTCCAGGGGGAACCGGTCGTCTGGAGATCTCCAGGCACCACCCGGAGGCCGGCAACCCTACACCAGACCCCGCCACTGCTTAGAAACGGCCATCTCCTTCCGTAGAGCGGCAGGTGCTGGGGCTCAGCCTTTCGTGGAAGCCTTATCATCAGACTGAGAGGTCCTGTCCCTGAACCCCAGAGGGACAACCAGCTGGAATCGGCCAGCGGTGAGAGAAATGTACTCTGGGCATGCTCAGAGGCCCTACCACAGAATCACAGAGTTGGAAGGGGCCACGCAGGCCATGTAGTCCCACCCCCTGCGCTCAATAGAGTGTCAGCCTGGAGCGTCCCCGACAAGTGTTTGCCCAGCCGCTGCTTCAAGACGGCCAGGGAGGGGGAGCTCAGGCAGCTGATTCCAACCGTTGCACAACTCTGACTGCCAAAAAAGTTTTCCTAAGATCCAGGCGGCACCTTCCCACCCTTCACTGAAACCCATTATATTGCGAGTCCTCTCCTCTGCCGCCGACAGGAACAGCTCCCTGCCCTCCTCTAAGTGGCAGCCCTTCAAGTACTTCAAGAGAGCCATCCTGTCCCCACCCACCACCACCACCTCCTCTTCTCTTCGCCCGGTCTTTCGGCTGGTCACCCTGGTCTCATCCCCAGCATTCAAAACAGGATAGGATCACCGACTGCCTGGAGAAAGAACAAATATATCCTGCCCCTTTAATAGAGGTTTCCTGGGATGTTGTTTACCAGGCTTACCTCCCTGCCAGGAAGAGCTTTCAGCTCTCCATTTCCATGCCTTAAGGGACGGGGCAGCGCGTGGTAGTGGTTACAAAATAGTAATTATCGTATGGCCTTGTGCGGTATAGCCAGGAGATCCTAAGATCGTCTGGCAGCCTGAAGTCCTAGCTCTTTTAGCATTATGCACTACTAGGGGGTGAGGTAGACTTGTTTTTTGGGGGGCCGAGAGAGCTCTGAGAGAACGTGTGACTGACCCAAGGCCACCCAGCTGTCTTCATGTGCAGGAGTGTGGAATCGAACCCGGTTCTCCAGATTAGAGTCCGTCACTCTTAGCAACTACACCATGCTTGCCTCAGTTGTTAAGATAGGGATACTGGGATCTGGTCAACCTGGGGCTGTTGCCATCCCTCATTCTGAGGCTGCAGTTAGGGCTGCCAAGTCCCCCCGGGGGGCGGAAATCCCCCCGCCCCAGAGGCCTGTTCCCTGACGTCGGGGAATCGGGCCCCAGGGGGGGAACCCCGCCCCAGCGTGCACGTCACAGGGAAGTGACGTCATGACGCCGGGCACGCTGGGGGCGGGGCCACAGCCATACAAGGGAAAACTCTATGGTTTTCCCGTGTATGGTCGTGGCCCCGCCCCCAGCGTGCCCGGCATCATGACGTCACTTCCCTGTGACGTGCATGCGCCGTGCGCGCCGGGATCCGCATAGGAGTCCCCCGCCGGCAAGGTAAGTGCCACTTGGCAACCGTAGCTGCAGTGCAGACGGTAAACGACTGGGTGATCTCAGCGTCCAAACTCCAATGAGGCCTCCAACAGGACAGTATAAAACAGGGGTGTCAAACATGCAGCCCGGGGGCTTCTATCACGCCCGCAGTGGAACTGGCTGTCTTCTGCTTCTTCTTCCGGTTCTGCTGCTGCTGCCGCGTCATCATAGGTTTGCAGCTTACAGATACACACCTGAACAGCAGACTCAAGATTGCAACAGCACAGGCATTTTGATGCAATAATTCACAGCAAGAGGTATCAGTTATCAGACACTGTTAAATCAACAAAATATTGCAAGAGTGCTAATGTTTTAAGCATGTTTTTAGTGTCTGTATCCTTTATAAAGTCTGTATCTCTTCTACCTGGCATTACATTTTATGACACACATGGCCCAGCCCAACAAGGTCTCATTTATGTCAGATCCAGCCCTCGTAACAAATGAGTTCGACACCTCTGGTATAAAATATAAACAGCATTATTGGACTTTTCCAGCTTTCGAAGGATGTCAGGTCGACGTATCTCTCACCTCTCATCCCTCCCTTCGAGAGAGCAGCATACGGTTTCTCCCTTGCATATTTCATCCTCACAACAACCCTGTGAAGTAGGTTAGGCTGAAAAGGTGTGTGACTGGCCTAAGCAAATTTATTGGCATTGGGAGGATATGAACCCAACATCCCCTTGATGACTCTTTAACAACTGCACTGCACTGCCTTGACGTTATAGCAGGGTTGGAGGGTCTTTCATTTAACTGCTCCTTAGGGATGTTGATGGCACAGTTAAAAGGGTTCATCTGCTGCAGTGGTTAGAGTGACAGGCTAGGATCTGGGAGATGCCGGGTTCGAATCCCCACTCTGCCATGGAAGTTCACTGGGTGACCTTGTGCCAGTTTGGTGTAGTGGTTAGGAGCGTGGACTCTAATCTGGAGAACCGGGTTTGAGTCCCCACTCCTCCACATGCAGCTGCTGGGTGACCTTGGGTCAGTCACAGTTCTCTCAGAGCTGTTCTCTCAAGAGCAGCAGTTCTCTCAGAGCTCTCTCAGCCCCACCTACCTCACAGGGTGTCTGTTGTGGGGAGAGAAAGGAGATTGTCAGCCACTCTGAGACTCCGAGTGAAGGCGGGGTATAAATCCAATCTCTTCTTCATCACGAGCAGTCCTCAGGAGAGTTCCCTCAGCCCCACCTACCTCAAAGGGTGTCTGCTGTGGGGAAAGGAAGGGAAGGCAACTGTAAGCTTCCAGTGAAGAGCGGGGTCTTCTCCTCCTCCTCCTCTCAGCCTAAACTATATCACAGGATTGTTGTGAAGAGAAAATGGAAAATTTGAACCCAGATCTCTCTGACCCAACACTTGAACCCAGGGTTCCCCAAACTTTTTGCACCTGCAGGAACCTCTGGACTTCTGACACAGAACGGAGGGCACAGCCACAAAATGGCTGCTGCAGGAGGCAGAGCCAGCCACAAAATGGCTGCCGTAGCTTATCTTCAGTCTAGGGCTACCAAGTACTTACCGCAAATCGGTGGGGGGCGTATAGTTCTTGGCGGGAACATTCCCACGAGGAAAACACAGGCGCTGCACTATCCTGTTGCCCAGACATGACGTGGGCATGTAGCTGGGTGACACTCTGGCAATGGGGCTGAAAACTCGATGGTACCATCAGGTTTCCAGCCCCACTGCCAGAGCGTCACCCGGCTACGTGCCCAGCGTGCTTACATCACGTCAGGGCAACAGTATAGTGCAACGCGGCCATGTTACACGCAAGAATGGTCCGGCGGGAAAGCAATTGGCCCCCCCGCCGATTCATAGGTAGGTACTTGGTAACCCTACTTCAGTCACACAACACTTCTAAAAACTGGCACAGCCAATGAAATTTCCAATAGCCAGCCAGAAGCACTGTTGGAAGCACCTGCCCACTTCCCAAAAACACTTGGTGGACCCCAGAAAAGTGTTGGTTCACGGTCACCAGGTTGAAGACCCCTGCTCTAGCTGATATGGACATGCCAAACGGGTTGTCAAGAACAAAAGGAACAGGAAGCACCTCACCCCTGGCATCTAAAGGAGGGCCCTTCAGATTCTAAAATTATCTCAACTGTAACTGATTTTCACCAGTTCGAGCAGCTTCAAGAGAAAACATTGGTCTCACCAAGCTGGGTACAAATCCATCCATCCCTCTGAATAATTTTCACCGAGCTCTCTATCACTTCCCAAAGGTCTGGTGCTGGGCTTCACTTCCCCCCCCTTGTTGCTCATAAGAACATCAGAAGAGCCCTATTGGAGCAGGCCAGGGAGGGTCCATCTAGTCCAGCATCCTGTCTCTCGCAGTGGCCAACCAGTTCCTCTGGAGGGCCAACAACAGGGCAGAGGGGCCGAGGCCTTCCCCTCACAAGAACCTCAGAACAGCCCTGCTGGATCAGACCCAGTGAGGGTCCATCTAGTCCAGCATCCTGTCTCTCGCAGTGGCCAACCAGTTCCTCTGGAGGGCCAACAACAGGGCAGAGGGGCCGAGGCCTTCCCCTCACAAGAACCTCAGAACAGCCCTGCTGGATCAGACCCAGTGAGGGTCCATCTAGTCCAGCATCCTGTCTCTCGCAGTGGCCAACCAGTTCCTCTGGAGGGCCAACAACAGGGCAGAGGGGCCGAGGCCTTCCCCTCACAAGAACCTCAGAACAGCCCTGCTGGATCAGACCCAGTGAGGGTCCATCTAGTCCAGCATCCTGTCTCTCGCAGTGGCCAACCAGTTCCTCTGGAGGGCCAACAACAGGGCAGAGGGGCCGAGGCCTTCCCCTCACAAGAACCTCAGAACAGCCCTGCTGGATCAGACCCAGTGAGGGTCCATCTAGTCCAGCATCCTGTCTCTCGCAGTGGCCAACCAGTTCCTCTGGAGGGCCAACAACAGGGCAGAGGGGCCGAGGCCTTCCCCTCACAAGAACCTCAGAACAGCCCTGCTGGATCAGACCCAGTGAGGGTCCATCTAGTCCAGCATCCTGTCTCTCGCAGTGGCCAACCAGTTCCTCTGGAGGGCCAACAACAGGGCAGAGAGGCCGAGGTGACTCAGGTGGTGACTGATGCAGCTCGACACATCCCCTGTCCCCAGGCTCCGCTTGTGCCCTTTTCATAGCCACACCGATGTGCCATGTGCCAATTGAATTTGCCATGTGCTGACTGTTTCTGCCTGATGGCCTGCCGCTGCCTCTGCAACTCAGATATCCAGATTTTTATGAGCTGGCCAGAGTGCAAGCCTGCGAAAACCAGAAGTCCTCCATCCCCCCCCCTGCGAAAAAGAGAAGTCCTCCATCCCAACTCTCAAGCTGAAGGAAGCCCCCCCTCCTCTGGTGCAGATGGCTAACAGGATGTGAAACAATTAAAAGCAGTATTTTTCCCTGAAGGCAACCTTTCTCCCCACCCTGCTGGGAGGCGATTGTGCCACAGAGCGGAGGTGTACCGTGCGTTGAGCACTGCCTTGTGAAAGAAAAGATCCCCTGAGCCATTAGATGGCTAATGCCCAGGAAAAGATGAATAGTTTATCAATGTGCCCACCAGCGGGAGACCCAGTTTGCAAAGACTGTAGCTGCAAGCGAGGTAATTTTTTCCTGCTTGGAAGGTGGGCCGGGTTACCTCGTTTTCCCATGGGGACCCCCGCCCACGCCACACTTGAACATATGTTACAAAAGATCTTTGCCTTTTTAAGATAATTATAGGGAGAGGGCCAGCAATGCAGCATGTTAATTTAAAAAAAACAAGAATACAGCTTCCCGGCTTTGCAAAAAGTTGGTTGCGAGAACGGGGGGGGGGGGGGGGGAGTCTAGAATTTATGAGCGTTCCTTGGGCAAGCCATAATTCTGTCAGAGCTGCTCTTGAAAAAGAGCAGTTTCTCTCAGAGCTCTCTCAGCCCCACCTACCTCACAGGGTGTCTGTTGTGGGGAGGGGAAGGAGTTTGTAAGCCGCTTTGAGACTCCTTCAGGTAGTGAAGGGCGGGGTATAAATCCAATCTCTTCTTCTTTTACCTCACAGGGTGTCTGTTGTGGGGAGGGAAAGGGAACGGAGTTTGTAAGCCGCTCTGAGACTCCTTTGGGTAGTGAAGGGCAGGGTATAAATCCAATCTCTTCTTCTTCTTCTTCTTCTTCTTTTACCTCACAGGGTGTCTGTTGTGGGGAGGGGAAGGGAAAGGAGTTTGTAAGCCGCTCTGAGACTCCTTTGGGTAGTGAAGGGCAGGGTATAAATCCAATCTCTTCTTCTTCTTCTTCTTCTTCTTTTACCTCACAGGGTGTCTGTTGTGGGGAGGGGAAGGGAAAGGAGATTGTAAGCCGCTCTGAGATACCTTTGGGTAGTGAAGGGCGGGGTATAAATCCAATCTCTTCTTCTTCTTCTTCTTCTTCTTTTACCTCACAGGGTGTCTGTTGTGGGGAGGGGAAGGGAAAGGAGTTTGTAAGCCGCTCTGAGATACCTTTGGGTAGTGAAGGGCCGGGTATAAATCCAATCTCTTCTTCTTCTTCTTTTACCTCACAGGGTGTCTGTTGTGGGGAGGGGAAGGGAAAGGAGTTTGTTAGCCGCTCTGAGACGCTGAGTGAAGGGCGGGGTATAAACCCAATCTCCTCCTCCTCCTCCTCCTCCTTCAATTGACATACCTCCGATCTCCTAGGATTGCCGACCTCGAGGAGATAAAGAAACGAAAGACAACCGTGACATTATTGTGCAATCTATTCAATAATTATCATCTAGCATTTATATTATGGTACAAATGACAAAACGCATTCCAGTGCAAAATGTACAAATGTTTTAAGTGTCCTTGTAAACCAGAGCACAGCCAGTTTCATTCACAAGGACACTTTAAATATTTGTATGTTTTGCACTGGAATGTGTTTTGTAATTTGTAGTAAAAGGTAAAGGTTTCCCTTGCTTGAAAGCTAGTCGAATCTGACTCTAAGGGGCAGTGCTCATCTCCGTTTCCAAGCCAAAGAGCCAGTGCTGTCCGAAGACATTTCCGTGGTCATGTGGCTGGAATGACTAGACGCTGAGGTGCACGGAACGCTGTTTCCGTCCCACCGAAGTGGTACCTATTTACCTGCTTGCAGTTTCTTGCTTTCGAACTGCTAGGTTGGCAGGAGCTGGGGCCAGAGACAGGGGCTTACTCCGTCACGTGGCACTCGGGTCTCGAACTGCCGAACTACAGACCTTCCAGTCTGCAGCTCAGCGTCTTAACCTCTGAGTCACCGCGGTCCCTATTTTTACCATAATTGACTAATTTTTTACCGTAATAGAAATGCTTGATGCTAATTATTGAATAGGTTGCATAATAATATCACAGTTGTTCTTCGTTTACTCACAACCTGTCCCATGATCTCACGTTGGTATAACCTCCAGGTGGTTCCTGGAGATCTCCTGGGATTACAACCAATCTCCAGGCGACAGGGATCAGTTCCCCTGGAGAAAATGGCCGCTTGGGAAGGTTGGGCTCTTTGGCGTTCTACCCCACTGAAGTCCCTCCTCTCCCCACACCCCACCCTCCTCAAATATCCAGGTATTTCCCAACCCGGAGTTGGTAACCCTACCGATCTCCCCACACTTCCACGTTGGCCTTCAGAAGAAGAGGGCCAGCAACAGGGGAGGAATGCAGGGTTGCCATCTCTGGGTTGAGAAACACCTGGAGATTTTGGAGGTGGAGCCGGGGGGGAAGACGGGGTTTGGGGAGGGAGATCAGCAGGGTACAATATATAGTTACCATTTGTCTGGGCTCAATTCTGGGGGGAAACATAGCGAAGGAAATAAATACGTCAACACTGGAGATCGATTGGGCAGGTATAGCCTGAATTGTGGGATGCCGAGAGTAACTGTTGCGAATCAGAGCTCCCTTCATCAGATAGGGACCTCCATCTGTACTTGTATCCGACGAAGGGACGTTTGACTCTTTAAAGTCCATACCCTGGAAAAAAAAATTTTTTGCCCCCCGAAGGGGATTTTTTATTGCATTTTTTATATAGACCACAAAACGACGATGAAAAAAGGGAGGGGTACTACATTTAGGGAGAAAGAAAAGATAACCACTACTGACTAAAAACCCAAGAGAGGAGATTATTCTTCTTTATGTATATGGAGTAGGCCCTGTAGACCACATCCATTTCGCTCATAAGATAGTCCGCCTTCAAATCTGTCACTGGGGCCAATGCTTCGCTCATTGTTTGCTTCAGATTCTCTCCTTTAATCTCTGGAACGCCTTGGAAATGACGGACCAGGTTTGCCTTCTCCATTTGTAATTGTAAAAGCTGTCAGGGGGTGTGGCATAAGCAAATAAGTTGTGCTAATGAGTTATGCTAATAAGCCCCGGCACCTCTTTTTCTACGAAATGACCCCTGAGAGAGATAAGGAATGCCTCTTCTGGGATGGTGTTGGAAGCATTCCCTCCAGTATAAGAGAGACAAGGAATGCCTCTTCTGGGGTGGCATCAGAAGGATCAGTTCTAGTATAAGAGAAAGAATGACTGTTCTGAGGTGGTGGTGGAAGCATTCCTTCCAGTACTAGACAGACAAGGAATGCCCCTTCTGGGATGATGCTAGAAGCATTCCTTCCAGTATGAGAGAGATAAGGAATGCCTTTTCTGGGATGGTGTTAGAAGCATTCCCTCCAGTACAAGACAGATAAGGAATGCCTCTTCTGTGATTACATTAGAAGCATTCCCTCCAGTATAAGAGAGACAAGGAATGCCTCTTCTGGGGTGGCACCAGAAGCATCAGTTCTAGTATAAGAGAAAGAATGACTGTTCTGAGGTGGTGGTAGAAGCATTCCTTCCAGTACTAGACAGACGAGGAATGCCCCTTCTGGAATGATGCTAGAGGCATTCCCTCCAGTACAAGACAGATAAGAAACACCCCTTCTGGGATGACATTCCCTCCAGTATAAGAGAAAGAATGCCATTTCTGGGATAGTGTCGGAAGCATTCCTTTCAGTATAGGGTAGATAAGGAATGCCTCTTCCGAGATGGAATTAGAAGAAGCATTCCCCCCGGCCTCCAAAAGACAGGAAATGACTCTCTTACCAGCAGCTCTGCCAGAGAGCAGAGATGCTCTCAAACAAATATTTCCTTTCCCCTTTTCTCCTCCTATACATACCTATGCCCTGACTCCGTTAGTTCTCGGAAGCTAAGCAGTCAGCCTTGGTTAGTAGTTGGATGGGAGACCCCCAAGGAAGCCCGGGGTCGCTACGCAGAGGCAGGCACTGGGAAACCACCTCCGACCGCCTCTTCCCTTGAAATCCCCACTTGGGGTCGCCCTAAGTCGGCCGCGACTCGACGGCGAATCAGAAACCAAACCAAGACGCCGATCTGTGTCGCTCGATCATCGGTCCAGGCTCCTGTGTCAGGCTGGCAGCCCAAAGGGAACCAGGCGGGCGAGCCCGTTGCAGAAGCCCCGCCCGGGTCGCAGCAGCAGCGGCGAAGTTCCACCTGTTGCTCTGCGGAAGGCGGCTCGGGCCGGGGGGACCAGCCCGGCCTCCCTCCCCGGGGCCCAGCCGGCGGAGCCAAGCCAACCCCCAGGGCGGTGTGTGCGCCCGGTCGAGGGGCGGGCGGCGGACTACAATTCCCGTGGAGCCGGCGGGGCGCACAGGCGCAGTGGCGGGCGGCGCCTTTG
>NW_015171502.1:1070031-1119107 GCF_001447785.1 Gekko japonicus | reverse complement strand
GCCCCCTGCGGGCTCCTCCCCCCGTGGCCGCCCTCCGCCCTGCCTCTTGCCAAGGCAGCCAGCCCAATGTGAGCGGCGAGCACTGGGCGGCCCCCGGCCACTCGCCCAGCTCTAGCGGCGGCGGAGGGGCCGCCGGCGGCGGGGGCAACAAGCACCGGCAGGCCAGCCCCTTGGCGCACCGGCGGGACAGCAACCCCTTCACCGAGATCGCCATGAGCTCCTGCAAGTACACCGGCGGCGTCATGAAGCCGCTCAGCCGCCTCAGCGCCTCCCGTCGGAACCTCCTCGACGCCGCCGCCGAGCCCGAAGCGCAGCCGCTCCAACTCCTGGGCGCCGGCGTCGGGCACCCGCCCGAGATCGTCATCTCCCGGGAGGACAACCACTCGCCCCAGGGGCTCCTCCACCCGCACCCCAACGCCGTCGGGGCCGGCCCCGGGGGAGCCGGCCACAAGCACCCGCCGGTCGCCGGCGGGACCTCCTACGCCAAAGCGCCCAAGCGCAAGAACCAGAACATCGGCTACCGCCTGGGCCACCGGCGCGCCCTCTTCGAGAAGCGCAAGCGGCTCAGCGACTACGCGCTCATCTTCGGCATGTTCGGCATCGTGGTGATGGTCATCGAGACGGAGCTGTCGTGGGGCTTGTACTCCAAGGTAGGCGGCGCCTTCCGTCCACAAACAGGGGGCGCACGCCGACCTCTCCAAAAACGCGCCTTGGAATTGCGCCGCGCGCTTGGGGAGGGGGGCGATCCTGACAACGAGGAGTGGGTGGGGGAACATCCAGCACCCTTGGGTGGCGGGTGAACTTTGGGGAGCCGCAGAACGGAAGCCTAGACGGGGGAGAAGAGCGCCCCGCGGAACGCCCTGCTGTTAGCGCCGAAGTTGCGCGCCTGGCGCACGCACCACCCGCCCAGTCATAACGCTACTTCCAAGTTTGGCTGGTTTTCCCCATCCACTCTTGCAGTTCAGGCTGGAGGTGGAGGAAGGGAATGGGGGGAAGGTTCCCTGTTGCTTCTCTCCCCCCCCCCCCCCGTTTGTCTCCGCTTAGGATCCCGGGCTGTATCCAAGAAGACAAGGTTACAGGTGGCAGGGAAGGGGGGGGCATCTCGGAATTGCATGCGGGGAGGAGGGGAGGGCGAGAAGGGCGGCTCCCTCTGCTTTCCCACGGTCTTCCCTAGACCTCGCCTCTTAAGCTGTAATAACCCTTTGCAGTCTCCTTTGGGAGGGGATGAGGGGCTCCGGTCTCTCTCCCCCCCCCCCCATGATTCATGAACAGCCCTCCGCCTTCTCGCTATCATCCCCTAACAGGCAGTCACAAGAAATGGTGTGGGTTTTTTTGCTTTCTAAGGAAAAAGGGGAGGAGATCCAGAGATTTGCTCTCCTCCGGCTTGTAATAAGGGGACGATCCCGTTTCATGTCCCCCCCTCTCCCCCCCCAAGAACGTCTGCTGTATTTGGCTGTTGATGGGGGGTAAAATGGGGAGGGGCTTTGTGAGCCTGTGGTGTTATGATCTGGTTGGGGGGGGCTTAGGCCACTCCCCCCCCCAAGCCCCCTTCCCATGACAGATCATCCATAAAGGGGACTCCTTCTCTTGGCTTCCCCGAATGTACGCAGAATAGCCCTGCCTTATCCTTTCTGACTTTGTGGCGACTTGCCCTGGCTTCCGGCCACCTCGGCTGTCTCTCTGCAGCTCCCCGTCTCTGCTCCCCGCCCCTTTCCTTTCTGATTTAGATGGGGGTTTCCAGCCCTGTTTGGTTTAGGGGATCCCTTAAACCTAGAACTTTGAGGCGCGCACGGTTTGTGGGGATGTGCCTGCAGGGAAACCTTTCTGGGTGCAAAGAGCGTCCTTGGGTGCTTTCCCGGGCTTGGGCTGACTCAGTTTCCTTTCCGATGAGGGATGCCAGCCTCCAGGCGGGACCTGGGGATCCCCTGGAATGACCGCTCATCTCCAAACTACAGTAGCCCTGGAGGAAATGGCTGCTTCGGAGGGTGGGCTCTGTGGCAGGGTACCCCCCTGAGGTCCCTGTCCTCCCCAGGCTCCATCCCCCAAATCTCCAGGAGTTTCCCAGCCTGGATCGGGTAGTCCTACCCAGTGTTCCCTCTAAGATGAGTTAGTGTGAGCTGGCTCACAGTTTTTTAGCCTCTGGCTCATCCAATGCGCCTCTAAGCTGTGGAGTCCTGTGAGCAGAAATGCCGCTTTGTGGGCCACCGGCATTAAAGTTGTGAGCGAGCGATTGGGCTGCTGCATCAATGAGTTTGCTCTGGAGCCGTCCTCCCTGAGCTGAGATAAAAACTGAGTGAGCCGGAGGCTTAAAAGCGGTGAGCTGGCTCGCACTAAGTCAGCTTAGAGGGAACACTGGTCCTACCCCCCCACCATCCCCCGTAGGTGGCCCTGGGGGGGGGGACGGACACCTGGCAGCCCTATTTCCAATCCACCCTGGTCAGCCTTAGGGACTGGACGCGAGGGGCCAGACCTGCAGCACTGAAGACATCAGCTCCGTGTCAGCCCAAATTCTGGAAGCAGACTTGCTTTTAGGCACACCTTCGGCTGAAAACCGCAACCGTGCCCATGCTTGGGGGAATGGCCGGAGGGTCTCTCCCTTGCAGACCTGGCCGCTCTCCATCTGAATCTGGCTGAGGCCTAACCTCAGTTGGGTGTAGTATTTAGCGCACGGACTCTAGTCTGGGAGAACCGGGTTCGATTCCCCACTCCTCCGCTTGCAGCTGCTGGATGACCTTGGGCAAGCTATAGTTCTGACAAGAGCAGTTCTGGTCAGAGCAGGGTGTCTGTTGTGGGGAGGGGAAAGGAGACTGTAAGCCGCTCTGAGATTCCGAGTGAAGGGTGGGTAGTGAAGGGTGGGGTATAAATCCAATCTCTTCCTCTTCTTCCTCCTCCTCTTCTTCTTCTCTCTTGCTGTCCTGTGGCGGAGAGTTCCAGAGGTTGAGTGCCTGCAATGCACAAATGACTCTTGTTTCACCTGGCTGATAGCTGGCTGTAAAAGTGGGGATCTTCGTCCTCAGACCATTGGCCCATCAAGGTCAGTACTGTCTACTCAAACTGGCAGTGGCTTTCCAGTGTCACATTACCTGCTGCCTGGCCCTTTTTAAAACTGGAGATGCCGGGGATTGAACCTGGGATCTTCTGCATGTGAGACAGATGCTATTGAGACAGATGCTATTGAGCCACAGCCCCTACGCAAACTGGCATTGGCTCTCCAGGGTCTCAGGCGGAGGTCTTTCCCATCACCTACTGCCTGGTCCTTTTTAACTGGAGATGCCGGGGATTGAACCGGGGACCTTCTGCATGCCGAGCAGAGGCTCTTCCGTGGAGCTACAGTCCCTAATCAGTCTGACTGTGGCTCTCCAGGGTCTTTCACATCACCTTATTTTCTGATCTTTTTAATTGGAGATGCTGGGGATCGAACCGGGGACCTTCTGCATGCCAGGCCGACGCTCTGCCACTGAGCCACATAGTAGAAGAAGAAGAGATTGGATTTATACCCTGCCCTTCACTACCCAAAGGTGTCTCAGAGTGGCTTACAAACTCCTTTCCCTTCCCCTCCCCACAACAGGCACCCTGTGAGGTAGGCGGGGCTGAGAGAGTTCTTGACAGAAACTGCTCTTTTTCAAGAACAGCTCTTATCAGAACTACGGCTTGCCCAAGATCATCCAGCCAGGTGCAAGTGGAGGAGTGGGGAATCAAACCCGGTTCTCCCAGATTAGAGTCCATGCACTTAACCACTACATAGACTGGCTCCTGGCCCAAGGTACTTCCAATCAAAACTTAGGCCAGAGCGGAATAGGGGAAGAGATGGGAGAGAGGAAGTCAAAGAACTGACAAGAGCTGGAGTTTGTCTCTTTCAGTACGACACTAAATTGCTTTGTGGGATAAGATCAAGGGCCGTTCTGTTTTCTGCAGCAGTCGCCGAGATGACTCGGGAAATCCCCAGGCAGGACACAAGAAGTAACAGTCTTCCTGTATTCATCCCCAGCATCTGATATTTAGAGGTACGCTGCCTTTGGACATGGAGGTTCCACTAAAATCGGTTTACAGATATCCTTCAATAGACCTGTTTCCCCCCCTAAGCCCTCTTTAAACACACAACCGTGAAGCTAGTGAGCAAGTAGTGGTGACTCCCACAGAGCTAATGGCACCGACCCAGATGTGCGTTTGCTGTATTTGGTGACCTCCCCCCAAGTTTCCAGGCTTGTGAATGGTACACTTTCTCTCCCCCACCCATCCCTAAGACTCAGGAGGTTTCCTCCTTCTGGCTCCTTAGTGGTGCTGCTGGTCTGCTCACGCTTGTGCCCATTTTACAGCTGGGAGACGTGAGGCCGGCCGGCAGTGGTCACGTCACAAATAAACAGGCATTGGGGCTGTAGACCAGGTAGATCAAAGGCACACCCGTGACCATTCTTAGCTGGGCTAAGAGATATATATTTTGTGGGGCGGCGGGGGGGAGAATACTGCTTATCTGCTTCTGGCGAATACATTTTAAGTGCGCAGTCTTTTTTATGAATGCCAGGTCGGCTTCAGGCCATTTCACCTTCAGTTCTCCTCTTTTGGGATGTTTTCCATTCATCCTTTAATCTGTTGTGTGTCCCCCGCCTTCTGTTTACTCTGAAGGTGCCTTTCCTAGAGCCAGCTAGGATTCTCCAGCCGGAGACATGTGGAAGTTGCCTTGGTCCATCCCGGCCAGTGTTGTCTACTCAGACTGGTGGCAGCTCTCCAGGGTCTCAGGCCGAGGTCTTTCCCCTCACCTACTGCTTGGTTCTTTCTAAACTGGGGGTGCCGGGTATTGAACCTGGGACCTTCTGCGTGCAAAGCAGAGGCTCTTCCACTGAGCCACAGCCCCTCCCTACCTTTGGTCCATCAAAGCTAGTATTGGCTACTCAGACTGGTGGCAGCTCTCCAGGGTCTCAGGCAGAGGTCTTTCCCCTCACCTACTGCTTGGTTCTTTTTAAACTGGAGGTGCCGGGGATTGAACCTGGAACCTTCTGCGTGCAAAGCAGAGGCTCTTCTACTGAGCCATAGTCCCTCCCATACATCTATGGGGGGCGGAAAGAAATGACATAGCTGGCCTGTTCCATCATGTAATGTACCATCAACTTGCAGCCGACTTACAGTAACCTTAGCAGGGGGTGTTCGAGGCAAGTGAGAGGCAGAGGCGGTTTGCCATGGCCTTCCAACGCAGAGCCTTTCTCGGCAGTCTCCTAAGTACTGACCTTGCTCAGCTTCTGAGATCTGACCCAATCAGGCTGTACCATCCCGTCTCCCCTCCCCTTCCTGCTCCTTCGCTTTGTAAATTTATCTCATTTACCAAGTTCCTCTATCGCCGTTCCGAGAAGAGCACTCGAGAACCTTTTTGGCTTTGCTTTCCGTCCCACCTTCCCCCCCAGAGTGGCGTACATCTTTCTCTCTCTCTCTCTCTTTTTAATCTTCACAAACAAGCCCGTGAGGGCCTGACCTGGAGAGCCCAGGTGATCCCAATTGCGTCAGATCTCGGAAGCTCAGCGGGGCCGACCCTGGCAAGTGCTTGAAAGGGAGACCTCCAAGGAATACCAAGGCCAGGATGCAGAGGCAGGCAAATATCAAGCCACTTCTCAGAAACGTTCTAGCTTCACTAAGGGTCACCAGAAGTCACCATGATTTCCAGGCATGCAGGCGTGCACACACGCACACAACCCCCCAAAGAAGAAGAAGAAGAGATTGGATTTATGCCCCACCCTTCACTCAGAGTGGCTTACAAACTCCTTTCCCTTCCCCTCCCCACAAAAGACACCCTGTGAGGTCGGTGGGGCTGAGAGAGCTCTGAGAGAACTGTCGTTGAGATAACAGCTCTGACAGAACTACGGCTTGCCCAAGGTCATCCAACCAGGTGCAAGTGGAGGAGTGGGGAATCAAACCCGGTTCTCCCAGATTAGAGTCCACGCACTTAACTACTACACCAAACTGGCTCTGTGAGGTAGGCAGCGCAGGGTAGTTAGAGCCTGGGTCCCCTTCCTCCAGTCTTAGCACAACGCTCTAACCACTACACCACACTGCCTGTATCCACTTCCCCTTTTGAGAGCATTTGTGCCCTGCGTCACTTGAATTCCAATCCCCTGGGAAACGCCTTCTACTGCATTTTGGGCCTGGGCTGGCCATGGCAATGGAGCTTCGGCAGCTAGGTGAGAACTACTTCTGTGGCTCATGTTCCAGTGTGCCACGCATTTTTTTTTTGGGGGGGGAGGCTGTGCCCACCCCCAGTCAAGAAAAGTTGCAGAATCCATTCAGCTCCCCAGTTTTCTTGTTCCAAGGCCGGCCTCGGAGGCGAAAACGGGCTTATCAGGACCAGCCGCGGAGGCTAAGTGTGAGCCAGGAGTCGGGTTTGAAGTTCAGATTTCCGTTCAGCGGTAATGTCTTACCGGGCTGCCCCGGGGCGAGCTGTTCTTCTCATAGCTACGGCGTTGCGTCTTCCGTTTCTCTTTTTCTGTACTTATAAACCAAATTATTTTTTTAGCCACGAGGGGTTCCCGAGCAGCTTGCAATAGAATAGAGTATTGTTAAAAATCATTTAACCCCCTCCCCGCATGCGCAAATGCAAAAACACTAGGAACGTCTCACCGTAAGACAGAAAACGATCCCTGGTTATGCTTTGTTTCGGACTGGGGGGGGCGGATTAATGCTCTCTTGAGACCGACCTGCCTTGTTGATAATTTTGGGATAAGTAATCCCCGTTGTTTCTGTTCTCTCCCAGACTGATCTCGGAAAGGGAGTTGTGCTGGTTTTAAGCAAAATCCCCTAACAGGCAGTCTGGGGCAAATCTGTACCTGGCTTTTCTCCACAAAGGGGACCCAAACATAGAATGAAGAACATTAGAAGAGCCCTGCTGGATCAGACCAGCCGTCTGTCTAGTCCAGCATCTTGTCTCGGTCAGTTCGTCTGGAGGACCAGCATCAGGGCATAGAAGAAGAAGAGAAGAAGAAGAGATTGGATTTATACCCCGCCCTTCAGTCAGAGTCTCAGGGTGACTTACAAACTCCTTTCCCTTCCCCTCCCCACGACACCCTGTGAGGTAGGTGGGGCTGAAAGAGCCCTTCCCAGAACTGTCCTTGAGAGAACAGCTCTTGTCAGAACTATGGCTTGCCCAAGGTCATCCAGCAGCTGCAAGTGGAGGAGTGGGGAATCAAACTCAGTTCTCCCAGATTAGAGTCCGCACACCTAACCACTACACCAAACTAGCCGAGGCCTTCCCCTCATAAAAACATTTGAAGAGCCCTGCTTGATCAGACCAGTGATCTACTCCAGCCTCCTGTCTCACACAGTGGCCTCAGCCTGTTCCTCTGGAGGGCCAACAACAGGGCAGAGAGGCTGGGGTCTTCCCCTGATAAGAACATCAGAAGAGCCCTGCTTGATCAGACCAGTGATCTACTCCAGCCTCCTGTCTCACACAGTGGCCAGCCAGTTCCTCTGGAGGGCCAATAACAGGGCAGAGAGGCCGAGGCCTTCCCCTCACAAGAACGTAAGAAGAGCTTTGCTGGATCAGACCAGCGGTCCATCTAGTCCAGCATCCCGTCTCCCACAG
Source organism: Gekko japonicus (assembly GCF_001447785.1). Classification (NCBI taxonomy): domain Eukaryota; kingdom Metazoa; phylum Chordata; class Lepidosauria; order Squamata; family Gekkonidae; genus Gekko; species Gekko japonicus. The sequence continues at coordinate 1,111,543 of NW_015171502.1, read as the reverse complement.
GCCAGCCAATTCCTCAGGAGGGCCAAAAACAGGGCAGAGAGGCCGAGGCCTTCCCCTCATAAGAACATCAGAAGAGCCCTGGTGGATTAGACCGGTGGTCCATCAAGTTGCTACTGGACTTGGGCATGTTCGGTGTGGAGGAGGCTGAGTGGGGACATGATGGCTGTCTTGAAGTATTTCAAGGGCTGCCCCTTGGAGGAGGGCAGGGAGCTGTTCCTGTTGGCAGCAGAGGAAAGGACTCGCAATCATGGGTTTAAACTAAGGGCTGGAAGGTACTGGCTGGATAGTAGGAAAAATTTCTGTACAGTAAGAGCAGTTGAGCAGTGGAATTGGCTGCCTAGGGTGAGCTTCCCCTCACTGGCCATCTTCAAGCAGTGGCTGGATGAGTGACTGTCAGGGATGCTTTACACGGATCCTGCATTGATCAGGGGGTTGGACTAGATGGCCTTCGTGGACCCTTCCAACTCTGTAATTCTTTGTTTCTGAATACTTCCAAAGAAGTAACCGTATCCCTCCTCAACTTCCTCTTTCCCAGGCTGAACATTTCCAGTTCCCGCAGCTTTTTTTTTGTAAAACTTATTTTCCAAACCCCAAATCATCCATCTCCCTCTCTTCTGCACTGCAAGTTTCTATGGCCGTCCTATCAAAAGCCCTCCAGAACTGGAGACAATACTCCGAAAGGGGTTTTGTCCAGTGCAATATACAGCGTTACCGTCACATCTCCTCTCCCAGGCACTGTGCATCTATTGATACACCCTAAGACTGTATTCGCCTTCTTTGCTGCAGCATTACATCGGCTGCCCTTATTCAATTTGTAGTCCACCAAAACCCCAAGATCCTGTTCCCACATGCCACTACCCAGAAGCAGAAGAAAGCCAGCATGGGGTAGTGGTTAAAAGTAGTGGACTAGAGTTTGGGAAACCCGAGTTCAAATTCCTCCTTTGCCGTGGAAACTCGTTGGGTGGCCTTGGGCCAGTCACACTCTCTCAGCCTACACTACCTCGCAAGGTTGTGTAATGGTTAAAAGTAGGGTTTGGGAAGCCTGAGTTCAAATTCCCCCTTGTGGTGTGGAAACTCGCTGGGTGACCTTGGGCCAGTGACACTCTTTCAGGCTCTCCTTCCTCACAGGGTCGTTGTGAGGACAAAACAAGAGGAGAGGAGAAGGATGTCAGGCGTTTTGGGTCCCCGCTGAGAGAGAAGGACGGGCTACAAATAAAGGAAATGAATGAGAGTATCCCTCATCCCGTATGTGCGGAGAACATCTTTACCACCCAAGTGCGAAACCTCACACCCCTCCTCCTTTTGACTGGGGGTGAGATTTCCGGGGCAGAGCGGGGATCTGAACAGGTGCCTCCTGGATCCAAGGCCGGTGCTGAAACCGCTGCACCACGCTGGCTGTTGATAATACTGGCAGGAGACTGCCCTCCCTCGCAGGGTTATTGTAAGAATTAGGTTGCACGCAGCAGCGTGGGAAAAGCACTGTGCAAAGTCATCTCGCGTGTCCCCCCCCCCCATTTTTCTGGCTTAGCTCCCCGCATCTCCCTTCTCTTCCCGGCTTCCACATGAATAGTTTGCTTTTTGTGGCTGCGTTTGGAAAGCCGAGGCACAGAGAAGAAGCTCTCTGCAGGAAGGGAAGCGTTGGCATGGGAACTCTGGGAGGGCTTCAGAAGCGTGGCAGGAGCTGGGGTTGCTCTCGGGGTGCGTGCCAGGGAAAGCGCCCCTGCCTCTTCCTCCCCCCCCCTTTCTGAAATCCATGCAGAATGGGACACTGGCGCCGTTCCCTCGTTTGGGTTGGCGTGATCGGGAACACAATAACAGGTCCCAAGGCCGTGGCCAGGGTGGGGACGCTGCTTTCTTCTCTTGCCAGTCAGGGACTAAAAATATATATATCCTCCCCCCCCCCCCCGCCCCGGGGGGGGCCCGCCGGGGAAGCATGAGAGTTGGTGCGCGCTCCTCCCCGCCCCATCAGGAGCTGAGCATTGTTCAATGTTGTCTCTGAGAAAGAGAGAGAGAGACAGAGATGATGATCAAATATAGACAGTGTGATCTCCAACGCGTTGTTCCGTAATCCAGGTGCGTGGAGGCCGACTGTGCTTTGGGGACTTGCAGGTTGGCAATCTGCACGTCCTCAGAGGCACCCTTTTAATCGGCAGATCCCAGTGGCTGTTCAGAAAGGGTCCTTGTGCTGTGGCGGCAGCTGGTGCATTTTGGAGCCAGGCGGTGTTCACTTAGGGCAGGAAGGGTCGCATCCAGTGTTCCCTCTAAGCTGAGTTAGTGTGAGCTAGCTCACAGTTTTTTAGCCTCCGGCTCACACATTTTTGTCTTAGCTCAGGAAGGATGGGGCTCCAGAGCAAACTAATGTATGCAGTAGCCAAACAGCTCGCTCACAACTTAAATGCCAGTAGCTCACAAAGTAGAATTTTTGCTCACAAGACTCCACAGAGGGAGCATTGGTCGCATCAGTGTTTAGTTCTCGTGGCCCTTTCTTGCACGCCCAGGGAAATGCTGATTGCCACTTTGGGGTCAGGAAGCCATTTTCTTTCAGGCCGGTTTGGCTGGGGATCCTGGAGGTTTTTGGTCATCTTCTGGGCATGATAGAGCGGTCACTGAGGGTGTGGGGGGGAGGTATTTGTGAATGTCCTGCATTGTGCAGGGGGTTGGACTAGTTGACCCCGGAGGTCCCTTCCAACTCTGTGATTCTACCTTGGATCAGGTTAACCCTTGCTTGCTGAAGATGTACATGACAGCCAGGGATAGTATGCTGGTGAATAGTGTGAGCTCTGAGCCCGCAGGGAGGGAGTTTCAATCGGAACTGAAACTCGGGAGCACTGGGTGGAGCTGATTCGGCAACGGGGCTCGTAGCAAAGAAAAGAGAACATTCGTTTTCGTGCCAGCTTGGGGAACTTCCTGCCACCGAATGTATATGTTGCGGGCAGCAGCCAGAAAGGTTCTCTGATGGCTGCCGCCACCCTGGTACGGGTTTCCTCGGGAGGGCCCAGCGCACCTACCCTACCCCCTTTATACACTCCTTTTTGAAAAGGTTTCCCCTTATAAGTGACCGAACGAGGCGTGAGGACCCAGGCAGAGTAACAAACTCCTTTCATTAAAGAGGTTTAATAACAACCGTAGTTTTAAAACCATGTATGAAAAATGAGCACGGTAACCAACCACCGGGTCCAGAGGGAACCTGGGAAATGTCGGCCCGGATAGCTACTCCAGTACAGGCTTCCCTGGAGCCACTAGGCCTTCCTAGAGCCTGCAGGCCGCACCACTATAGGCCCAGGACCGTGACAGTATTGCTGACCACAACGCTAGGTGGTTTCAGAAGGGGATGAGATGAACTTGTGGAAGAGATCTTCATGTTCAGAGGTGGTTCGCCATTGCCTGCCTCTGCGTAGCAACCCTGGACTTCCTCGGTGGTCTCCCATCCAAGGACTAACCGGGACCGACTGTGCTTAGCTTCTGAGATCTGATGAGATCAGGCTACCCTGGGCCATCCAGGTCAAGGCAAGAGAGGTTCAGAGGGGGTTTGCCATTGCCTGCCTCTGCGTAGCAACCCTGGACTTCCTCAGTGGTCTCCCATCCAAGGACTAACCAGGACCGACTCTGCTTAGCTTCCGAGATCTGATGAGATCAGGCTCCCCTGGGCCGTCCAGGTAAAGGCAAGAGAGGTTCAGAGGTGGTTGGCCCTTGCCTGCCTCTGCGTAGCAACCCTGGACTTCCTTGGTGGCCTCCCATCCAAGGACTAACCAGGACCGACTGTGCTTAGCTTCTGAGATCTTATGAGATCAGGCTACCTTGGGCTATCCAGGTCAAGGCAAGAGAGGTTCAGAGGTGGTTTGCCATTGCCTGCCTCTGCGTAGCAACCCTGAATTTCCTCGGTGGTCTCCCATCCACGCGCTAACCAGGACCGACCCTGCTTAGCTTCTGAGATCAGACTAGATGGGGCTAGCCTGGGCTGTCCAGGGCAGGACATTCCCCAACTGTAGTCCAGCCCTTTAACCGGTACACCAAGCTGATTCTTGCCAACAGGAAGCCCTTGAAGTACATCCACATTAACAAAGCAGGGCAGTAAAACAACCAGTCGGTCCCTGGGGATCCTCATGCTTGCTTCCGTCCTTAAGGTTCGAAGCCTCTGCATAAATCTGCTCTTAGGACGGAGAAAGTGGGCAGACTTAGACTGGCAGGTTGGTTTGGGGAGGGGCCGGTGGCTCAGTGGGAGAGCCTCTGCTTGGCATGCAGGAGGTCCCAGGTTCAATCCCCGGCGTCTCCAGTTAAAAGGGATCAGGTTGTAGGTGATGTGAAAGACCCTCAGCCTGAGACCCCAGAGAGCCACTAAGGGGAGGGGCCGTGGCTCAGTGGGAATGCCTCTGCTTGGCATGCAGGAGGTCCCAGGTTCAATCCACGGCATCTCTGGTTAAAAGGACAAGCCTTGTGATGTGAAAGACCTCTGCCCAAGACCCTGGAGAGCCACTCCAGTGTTCCCTCTAAGCTGAGTTAGTGTGAGCTAGCTCATAGCTTTTTAAGCCTCCGGCTCACACATTTTGGTCTCAGCTCAGGAAGGATGGTTCCAGAGCAAATCAAGTTATGCAGCAGCCCAATCACTCGCTCACAACTTGAAGAAGAAGAAGAGATTGGATTTATACCCCGTCCTTCACTACCCAAAGGTGTCTCAGAGCGGCTTACAAACTCCTTTCCCTTCCCCTCCCCACAACAGACACCCTGTGAGGTAAAAGAAGAAGAAGAAGAGATTGGATTTATACCCCACCCTTCACTACCCAAAGGTGTCTCAGAGCGGCTTACAAACTCCTTTCACTTCCCCTCCCCAAAACAGACACCCCGTGAGGTAGGTGGGGCTGAGAGAGCTCTTGACAGAAACTGCTCTTTTTCAAGGACAGCTCTTATCAGAACTACGGCTTGCCCAAGGTCACCCAGCCAGGTGCAAGTGGAGGAGTGGGGAATCAAACCCGGTTCTCCCAGATTAGAGTCCGCGCACTTAACCACGACACCAAACTGGCTCCCGAAGTAGAATTTTTGCTCACAAGACTCCACAGCTCAGAGGGAGCATTGGCCTCTGCCAGTCTGAGCAGACAAGACTGACTTTGATGGACCGAGGCTCTGATTCAGTATAAGGGGGGCTTCATGCGTTCATGTGTTCAATACCTGATGGGTGAGATCGCTTCCCCACAACGAAAATCACGGCCGGTGCGCTCTGCATGTGCGTTTGCATTGCGCTTGCGCTTACTTATTGACATCCCGCTGTGCTCCCCAGCCGGGACTCAGAACATTGTTCTGCCCTCCTCTGTTTTCTCCCAACAACAACCCTGTGAGGCAGGCCAGGCCGAGAGCTCGTGACAGGCCCGAGTCCACCCAGCGAGCTTCCGTGGTAGAGGTGGGGATTCAAACCTGGGTCCCCCAGGGTCCTAGTCCATAGCTCTATCCACTACACCGCACGGGCTCTCAAAGATTCTCTGTCCTCTTTCTTAATGACTTCTGGAGAGGCAGAGCCTGAAAGAAGGGAGCGAAGGAGGACAAACTTCGCTTGGAGTCTTTAATGCTCTGCAGCAAAATCGAGAACGGGACTCGTGTGGTTAGAATATCTGTAAATGAACAGGTACAGACCATCATTTAAAATGGTGCCAAGTGCTCAACGTCAAATCTTGTCTTAAGTTAGAAATAGTACGTTCCCCTTACCCTTTACCCTTAGGAAGTAGGAATTAGAGTATAAAATCAATACAATTTATTCCAAAAATAAAATAAAATGGTGCCAAGTGCCCAATGGATCAGCTACACAATTTTTAAAAAAACTTCTTGCTCCGTATGATGCTAATGAACTCTCGAGAGGCTCAAGCTCACCGTCGAGGAGCGGTCTCGTCTTGTTGTGTTTTAATTTATTTGTTAACGGGAAGGAGCTTTGAGCTGCGCCGTAGCCAAGGACTGCTGAGCTGGGCTTTTGGGTGTTTGCATTTAATCCGTCCTCTGCGGGTCACCTCGAGGATCGGTCGGCAGAAAGGCAAGAGCGCACGTCTTTGAAATGTTTTTTAAAAACTTTTCTCTACGTCCCGCTTTTCACTCTGATGATGACTCAAAGTGACTGACGACAATGTCACCTTTTTCGTTTCATCCTCACAACAACCCTGTGAGGTAGGTTAGGCTGTGCATGGGTAACCAGCCAGCTTCCATGGCACAGTGGGAATTCAAACCTGGGTCTTCCAGATCCTAATCCGTCTCTAACCACACTGCTTTGCATCTCATGCAGTTCAAAGAGATGTTATGTCTGGCTGGATTTCCTGTTCAGAGCCTTGTATATTCAGCAAGGAGGCCGTGTTGAGTGTTTTCCTACCATCTCATGGGACCCCATTTTGAAGATTGTTCCTGGTACCTTATTTACAAATTCAGCTTCAAATATTTATAAAAAGAGTCCTGCTGGATCAGACCAGTGGTCCATCTAGTCCCAAATCCTGTCTCACACAGGGGTCAACCAGTTCCTTTGGAGGGCCAACAACAGGGCAGAGAGGCCGAGGCCTTCCCCTGATAAGAACATCAGAAGAGCCCTGCTGGATCAGACCAGTGAGGGTCCCTCTAGCCCAGCATCCCGTCTCCCACAGTGGCCTCAACCAGTTCCCCTGGAGGGCCAACCACAGGGCAGAGAGGCCGAGGCCTTCCCCTCATAAGAACATCAGAAGAGCCCTGCTGGATCAGACCAGTGAGGGTCCATCTAGTCCAGCATCCCGTCTCACACAGTGGCCTCAACCAGTTCCTCTGGAGGGCCAGCAACAGGGCAGAGAGGCCGAGGCCTTCCCCTCATAAGAATGTAAGAAGAGCCCTGCTGGATCAGACCAGTGAGGTCCATCTAGTCCAGCATCCTGTCTCACACAGTGGCCTCAACCAGTTCCTATGGAGGGCCAACAAGAGGGCAGAGAGTCTGAGGCCTTCCCCTCATAAGAACGTCAGAAGACCCCTGCTGGGTCAGACCAGTGAGGGACCATCTAGTCCAGCATCCCGTCTCACACAGTGGCCTCAACCAGTTCCTCTGGAGGGCCAACAACAGGGCAGAGAGGCCGAGGCCTTCCCCTCATAAGAATGTAAGAAGAGCCCTGCTGGATCAGACCAGTGAGAGTCCATCTGGTCCAGCATCCCGTCTCACACAGTGGCCTCAACCAGTTCCTTTGGAGGGCCAACAACACAGGCCAGAGGCTTCAGGGGGCAGGGCTCTCTATCTTCAGCTGTTAAAGGTGGCTTATTAATGGAAGGCCTGGTGGAAGAGCTCCGTTTTACAGGTCCTACGGAACTAGATAAGGTCCCGCAGGGCCCTGATCTGGGAGCTCGTTCCACCAGAATGGAGACGCCACCGAAAAAGCCCTGGCCCTGGTTGTAGCCAACCTGGCTTCCTTGAGACCCGGAAGGGCCAGTCGGTTCTGGGATCCTGATCCGTTTGCAGATATGCCAGGGATTGAACTGGGGGCCATCTCTGTACCAAGTGGACGCTCTACCCCTGAGGCACGGCCCCTTATTTTTGCCCCCGGTTTCTTAATTTCGCCCGAGGACACACCGTTTTGGAACGTGCATCACTAAAACTAGTGAGCAAAGTTTGAATCCACTGGCACGTTTAAGACCAACAAAGTTTAATTCTGGGTATAAAATTTCATGTGTGTGCACATTTCTTCAGATACATTGAAACAGACTTCCTCAAGGCTTACATATAGGTAGAGAGAGGATGTGGGACTTAGTTGCCAGGAAGGGCTAATTAGAGCTAAGATGCATAAGTAATTGGGCAATGAGTATAACTGAGGCCCTGTCCAGAGAGGTTTTGGGCCGGGAGAGGGACGGATCGGGGCCGCAGCAAACGGGTGCGATCCCACAGCAACATCTGGGAATCGTGCTGCGCCCGTTCCCAATCCACCCCTCCTGGCCAAACCCCGCAGCAAAAAAGAACCACCTACCTAGGTGGTTCTTTCTGAAAGGCCGCATCACTGCCAGCCGTGGGATCGCCGGCATGGCTTTCCGCCGGCGCATCCCCGCCCTCCGGCCATACTGCGCATGCTCGAGCATACGCAGTTCGGCAGCCTCCCCCTCCCAATCGTCTCTTCCTCCCCGGCATCTGATCGTGGCGGGGAGCAACGGCGCCGCGGCTCAGGGGATCGTGGGATCCCGCCGTGGCGTCTCTTTTTTGGTGCGGCTTTTAAAAGCCGCACTTTGGCCAGTGTTTTCCCTGCCGTGTGGCAGGGACCTGAGATTGGATTAAAGCGGTTGGTGGGGCCTGTGAACAGCAGCAAATTAGCATACAAATACAAGAGTTAACAAACAGATGTGAGAGTTCCTGTATGTGTATGCTAATCTGTTGCTATTCACAGGCCCTACCAACTGCTTTAATCCAATCTCAGCTGTACTTATTGAAGGAGAGGAAGAAGAAGAAGAGATTGGATTTATACCCCGCCCTTCACTCGGAGTCTCAGAGCAGTTTACAAACTCCTTTTCTTTCCCCTCCCCACAACTGACACCCTGGCCCCGGTCACACGGGAGGTTTTGCCCTGTAAGAGGGACGGATCGGGAGCGCAGCAAATGGGTGCGATCACACCGCAACATCTGGGAAGTGGCGCGCACCCGTCCCTGATCCGTCCCTTCAGCCTGAAAACGTGCATTAAAAAAAACCCTAGGAAAGAGTACTACCGACCTGAAACGCCGCAGCAAGCGCGGCCGTGGGATTGCCGGCACGCCCGTCTTCAGCAGCATTTGAGGCTCCCGGCCAAACTGTGCATGCGCACACATGCTCAGCCGGCTGCCTCGCTCTCTCTTCCGTGGCTTCCCCCCTGTCATCTGATTGTGCCGGGGAGCAACTGCGCGGCGGCTCAGGAGATCTGTCTGATCCTGCCGCCGCGCGTCTCTTTTGGCCGCACCAATTTCCCCCGTGTGACCGGGGCTTCTGTGAGGTAGGTGGGGCTGAGAGAGCTCTTTCGAGAACTGTCCTTACGAGAACAGCTCTGCCAGAACTATGGCTTGTCCAAGGTCATCCAGCAGGTGCAAGTGGAGGAGTGGGGAATCAAACCCGGTTCTCCCAGATTAGAGTCCGGACACTTAACCACTACACCAAACTGGCTCTCCCGGTTACTTATGCATCTTGATTCCAATTAGCCCTTCCTGCCAACTAACCTCCCCCAACTCTATGTAATAGTTTGCGAAGTCTGTTTCAGTGTATCTTATACCCACTTATACCCAGGATTCAACTTTGTTGATCCTTAAAGGTGCCACTGGACTCCAACTTTGTTCCACTAAAACTAGCACGAGAGCCAGTGTAGTGGTCAGAATGTCAGACTAGGATCTGGGTGAGCCGGGTTCGAATCCACGCTTCTGTCATGGAAGCTTGCTGGGTGACCTAGGGCCAGGCACAACTCTCTCAGCCTCACCTGCCTCGTGGGGTTGTTGTGAGCATAAAATGGAGGAGCATAACAAAAGTGGCTCTGAGTCCCCACTGGGGGGGGGGAAAGCGGGGTGTAACTGAAGTAAAATAAATAAATGAAACTAGGCTTTGGAACAGGGAAGAGCGAGACAGAGCTGCCCAAGTCTCTGGTTTTGGGAATATGGTTTGGGGTAGCCCAAAGCTTGTTTTGCCCTGACTTGGACGGCCCAGGCTAGCCTGATCCCATCAGATCTCGGAAGCTAAGCAGGGTCGGCCCACGTTAGTACTTGGAAGGGAGACCACCAAGGAAGCCCAGGGTTGCTACGCAGAGGCAGGCAATGGCAAGACCACCTCTGAATGTCTCTTTGCCTTGACCTTGGCCCAGGCTAGCTTGATCTCATCAGATCTCGGAAGCGAATCGAGGTCCGCCCTAGTTAGAACTAGGATGGGAGACACCCCCCAAGGAAGTCCAGATATGCTACGCAGAGGCAGACGATGGCGAGCCGCCTCTAAGCAGGGGTGTCAGACATAAGGCCCGGGGGCCAGATCCGGCCCGTCCAGGGCTCTTATGCGCCCTGCGAGCAACTAGTGTAAGGGAGGCAGTATTGGGGGGACTTGGTGGAACCACTCCATTATGGCTTCAGCACAGCAGAACAACCTCGCCGGTAGCAGTCAAGCATCGTGGGAGCGCCTGTCCAGCATTGCACTGCCGCCTCTGTGGGTTTTCCTCTGCATCCCCCTCCCAACCCATGGGGACCTGCAGTGAGGATACATCAACTCAAAGCTTACCAGCTGCTGTCCTTTATACAGTTATCCATCTCCGGTACCTGGCATTACGTTTTATGGCACACACAGCCCGGCCCGACAGAGACATTTATGTCAGATCCAGCCCTCGTAACAAACGAGTTTGACACCTCTGCCCTCCAGGTTCCCCCCCCCCCCATAAGTCGGCTGCCGCTTGACAGCCATTTCCACAAATGCCAGAACTTATTTTGGGGTGCAGACTTTGAAGCGTCGTCGGTATCTGTAGCCGGATTCTGAAATCAGCAACTAGGAAACCTCAGTAAAGAGCTGGGGGCCAAGCTTCAGCCGAGCCAATTTCTGTATCTGCTCCTCCGATCGACAGCTGTAGCCAAGTCAGCACTATCGAGATTGCCTCCATCAGCTTCTTCTCCTTCTGAAACGCCGCCGTTTGCAGATATCTGAAATTTGCTCAGGGTAGGTGTGGCGGGTTCTTTTTTTGGTGTGTGTGGGGGGATGCGGTTGATCTCCGGCACCTTTTGAAATGACCCCGACGTGGTGGGAGGCTGGTCCAGTGGAAACAGTTTTGAATTTTTTAAAGGGAAAAAAAAAGGGAATTAAGAAAACATCAAAAATGTAGATTCAGATGGGGTAGCCATGTTGGTCTGAAGAAGTAGAACAAAGCGTCCAGTGGCACCTTTAAGGCCGACAAAGTTTTATTCACCGTATAAGCTTCCCTGTGCAAGCACGCTTTCTCAGATAACAGTGGAACAGAACCTCCTCAACCATTACTTATAGGGGATGGGGTGGGGGTTGTTGTCAGGAAGGGCCATTTAGAGCCAAGATCATTAAGTACTTAGAAGAAGAAGAGAAGAGATTGGATTTATATCCCGCCCTTCACTACTCGAAGGAGTCTCAGAGCAGCTTACAGTCTCCTTTCCATTCCTCTCCCCACAACAGACACCCTGTGAGGTAGGTGGGGCGGAGAGAGGCCTCTCGAGGACTGCTTGTGAGAGAACAGCTCTGGGAGAACTTGTGACTGGCCCACGGTCACACCAGCAGCTGCATGTGGAAGAGTGGGGGCTCAAACCTGGTTCACCCAGTTTAGAGTCTGTGCTCCTAACCACCACACCAAACTGGCATCTTGAGTCTAGTTAGCTCTTCCTGGCAACTAACCACCCCCCCACATACATGTAATATTTGAGGAGATCTGTTTCAATGAATCTGAAGGAGTGTGCATACTAAATGTCTCTGTTCTCGCTTGTATCCAGAACTGAACTTCATTTGTCTTGTAGGTGCCACTGGACTCAAACCTTGTTCGCACATCTGTTTGTTACTCTTCTATTTGTATGCTAATTTACTGCCATTCACAGATCTTCCTTACATCAGATCTCAGCTATAACCACCCAGTACTTCTGCATCTAAATGGCCCTTCCTGACAAAGTCCACACCACCTCTTATGAGTAATGGTTGAGGGGGTTCTGTTCCACTGTATCTGAGGAAGTGTGCATGCACACGAAAGCTGATACTAAAAACATAGCTATCTCAGTGACAGACATACCTCATCAGAAAATAAACCTAGGAGCGTCGAATTTGGCCACCAGCTTCAGGATGATAACGGGAGCTGCCCTCCCGGAAATGAAAGAAATCGACACATATTCTCCCTGATTATCGCCAGAACACTCCATTCCAGTTTGGAATGTAGTGGTTAGGAGCGCAGACTCTAATCTGGGAGAACTGGGTTTGATTTCCCCACTCCTCCATGTGCAGCTGCCGGTGTGGCCTTGGGGCGGTCACAAGTTCTCTCAGAGCTGTTCTCTCAAGGGCAGTCCTCAAAAGAGCTCTCTCAGCCCCACCTGCCTCACAGGGTGTCTGTTGTGAGGAGGGGAAGGGAAAGGGGATTGTAAACCGCTCTGAGATGCCTTCTGGTAGTGAAGGGCAGTAGTATAAATCCAATCTCTTTTTCTTTTTCCCTCCCACCTCCTATTTGCAATGGAAGCGAAGGTTATGTTTGTTGGCAATCCTGGATGTCAGACTTTGAAACCGTTTCACAGGGAAGCTGTGTTGGTTCAGTAGAAGAGAAGAAGAGGAGACTGGATTTATACCCCGCCCTTCACTCGGAGTCTCAGAGCGGCTTACAATCTCCTTTCCCTTCCCTTCCTCACAACACACACCCTGCGAGGTAGGTGGGGCTGAGAGAGCTCTCCCGAGAACTGCCCTTGAGAGAACAGCTCTGAGAGAACTTGTGACCGGCCCAAGGTCACCCCAGCAGCTGCACGTGGAGGAGTGGGGAATCAAACCCGGTTCTCCCAAATTAGAGATCGTGCTCCTAAGCAGTACACCAAACTGGCTTTCCGGCCAAACTGGCTTTCTCGCCCGCAGAGAATATATTCTCTGCGGGCGAGCAGTCCTCCTGTCCCGGCAGAGGGGGTCCTGACATAGGAGGGTGTCATATTGAGTACCCTCTTCCCTTGAAACAAATAAGCGCCTCCCTCTGCTGGGTCCCACATCTCCAAGTTCGGTGGGGGGTGGTGCGGGAGAGCGGAGGAAGTCCCCGCACCACCACCCACCCACCCTCTCTCTCTTCGGGTGAAGCTCGGGGCAACCGTCTGCTTCGGAGAGGGGCTGGGAATCTCGGGACAGCTGGAATCACCAGGCCGCGGAACGTCTTCTCTCTCGCTCCCCCCACCCATCCCTCCTATTGTGAGAAGGAAACTGGAGCCGGTTGGTTGGCAGGAGTACCCCCTTGCGTGGGCGGTGGGGAATCAACAGCTGTGAGAGCAGAGGCGGGCAGAGAGGAATTCCCTTCCACCAGGGCTGGGCCAGGTGGCGCCGTGCCAGCGGCACCCCCGTTGGGAATGCCAGGCGACGTTCTTCTTCGTCTGCGCATTGTGATCTTTTGACGCCCTTTGCCCCTCGGGGGTCGGTTTACGCTGGGCTGTGCGTTTGGATCTGTTTAGGTCTCTCCCCTCATCCGGTTCCCGAGAGGAAGGGAGGGTCAGAGTGGGTAGCAATTCAACTCTTTCAAAAACCCCAAAATTGAAATAGATTAAAATGGGCAGCCGTGTTAGTCCGTCTGTAGCAGTAGAAAAGAGCAAGAGTCCAGGAGCACCTTGAAGACTGCCAAAATTTGTGGCGGGGTTTGAGCGTTTGTGAAGCGGTAGTCTTTAAGGTGCCACTGGACTCTTGCTCTTTTCCCGAAGAAGTGAGCAGTGACTCACGAAAGCTCCTACCCCGCCACAAATTTTGTTAGTCTTTAAGGTGCCACTGGACTTGCTCTTTTCCTGAAGAGGTGAGCAATGACTCACGAAAGCTTATACTCAGCCACCTATTTTGTTAGTCTTTAAGGTGCCACTGGACTCTTGCTCTTTTCCCGAAGAAGTGAGCAGTGACTCACGAAAGCTCCTACCCCGCCACAAATTTTGTTAGTCTTTAAGGAGCTGCGGTGGCTCAAGTAGTTAAGACACTGAACTGCAGGCTGTGGAAGGCCAGTAGTTCAGCAGTTCGAGACCCGAGTGTGCCGCATGACGGAGTGAGCTCCCGTCTCTAGTTCCAGCTCCTGCCAACCTAGCAGTTCGAAAGCAAGAAATTGCAAGGAGATAAATAGGGACCCCTTCAGTGGGAAGGTAACAGCGTTCCGTGCGCCTTGGTGTTTAGTCATGCTGGCCGAGTCAGACTCGACTGGCTTTCAAGCAAGGGAACCTTTACCTTTAAGGTGCCACTGGACTCTTGCTCTTTTCCTGAAGAGGTGAGCAGTGACTCACGAAAGCTTATACCCAGCCACAAATTTTGTTAGTCTTTAAGGTGCCACTGGCCTCTTGCTCTTTTCTACTGAATTAGATGGTTATCATTCTAATGTTTGGGCTCTGAGGTGTTTCTTTTTTACAAATCACCTGGTTTTATGATCAAATCTGGTCTTAATTCAAACGTGTAATCTTTGCGATAGAATTGGTGATCCCTGGTCCCGGTCACACAGGCTGGAAAATGCGGGGGGGAAGCGTGGCTGTTTGCCCCGGAGCAAACTAACGTGCGGCCGCCGGATCACACGTCCCGCCGATGTCCCGTGGTTCAGGTGCCGATCACACGACTATTCTGTGGCGCGGCGCGGCGCGGCGCGATCACAGCAGCAATGGCTAGGCACCGCTGCCGTGGCAAACGGGTTTTTTTTTTTGTAAACCGAAATGTGCGCATGCGCCATTGGGTGTGTGTGTGCATCCCGTGGAGACTTGGGGGGAAAAAACTTTTTGCGACGGGACATGGGCGGGCGCCGGATGCCATGAACTACCACCAGAAACGCGATCAGACGCCCACCCTTGCCCTGGGTTTCCGGAAACTAGTACCTCGGAGGTACTAGTTTTTTACGCTGCATCTTTGGCGGGAAGCCTCAGGTTCGCCACGGGAGCTCTATGCTTCCCAGATGTTGCGGTGTGATCGCGCCCGGAAAATCCGCCTATCTTCCGTCTCTGTAGTGTGGCTAATGCTCCGTGTGACTGCAGCCTCTTTATGGATTTATGACTAAACTGCTTTTCTTTCTAAAGAGAGAATGGTGTGGGGAACATTTCCATCAGTCACAAAATGGTTCCAGTTCCTATCTGGGGGGGACCAGTGCCCGGCAAGTCTGGGGAGGGGCTGTGGCTCAGTGGAGGAGCCTCTGCTTGGCATGCGGAAGGTCCCATGTTCAATCTCCGCTCATGATGTTTGCTGGGTGACGGTGGTCCATTCGTTCTTTCTCTCTCGGCCTAGCCTACCTCACGTGGCTGTTGTGAGGAGAAAATGGAGGAGGGGAGAGCTGTGCACGGGGCCTTGAGTTCCTCAGAGGCGGGGTGGGATAAAATAGATAGGGGGAAATAGGCCTGTCCTTCCCTGGGCATATTCACTTCCTGTCAAATGCCAGGAAAACAGACATCCGAATTGCAAGATGTCATATTCCTGCATGGGTCGGGCCGCACCTGGAGTCTTGTGTGCTGTTCTGGAGGCCTCCCTTCAGAAAGGATGTGGGCAGAATGGAGCGGGGTGCAGAGGAGAGCGACAGGGACAATCGAGGGCCTGGAGACCAAGAAGCCCTGGGAGGAGAGGCTGGGGGACTTGGGAATGTTTGATGTGAAGAAGAGGAGGTTGAGGGGGGACATGAGGGCTCTCTTGAAGTGTTTGAAGGGCCATCACTCAGAGGAGGGCAGGGAGCGGTTCCCGCTGGCGGCAAAGGGCAGGACTGCAAGAGTGGGTTTGAGGCCACCTCCGCACTGTCATTTTTGTCACTGGTTTGTCCCTATTGCTTTGGGTCTCCCCCCCTTTCCACATGTGTTTTGTTCCCTATAGGACTACTAAAAAGGTAAAGGTAAAGGTTCCCTTGCTCGAAAGCCAGTTGAGTCCGACTCTAGGGTTGCGGTGCTCATCTCCGTTTCAAAGCCGAAGAGCCAGCGCTGTCCGAAGACGTTTCCATGGTCATGTGGCCGCCATGACTAAACACCAAGGCGCACGGAACGCTGTTACCTTCCCACCGAAGTGGTCCCTATTTATCTACTTGCAATTTCTTGCTTTCGAACTGCTAGGTTGGCAGGAGCTGGAACTAGAGACGGGAGCTCACTCTGTCATGCGTCACACTCGGGTCTCGAACTGCTGAACGACCGACCTTCCACAGCCTGCAGTTCAGTGTCTTAACCACTTGAGCCACCGCAGCTCCTATAGGACTACTAGAGAGAGCTAAATACATTGGGGGGGGGGGAGCCCTGAGGCAATACGGAGAAACCAGTGACAAAAACGACAGTGCGGAAATGGCCTAAATTACAGGCAGGAAGGTACCGGCTGGATCTTAGGAAAAACTTTCCACAGTCAGAGTTGTGCCACAGTGGAACGGGCTGCCTCGGGAGGTGGTGAGCCTCCCCCTCACTGGCCGTCTTCAAGCAGCGGCTGGACAACCCCTGGTCAGGGATGCTGTCCAGGGGTCATTTCCTGCAGGAGCACACAGGAGCGGAGCTCCAGCAGTAAAGAGCCCAGGGGCGGGCACATGCAACAAGCCCCACCCCCTGCTCCCAGCAGCCCTCAGTCAGAGCAAGAAGCAGCCAGGTAAGCTGCAGAGCCCCCCCAGTCCAAAACAGTCCAGTGGCACCTTTAAGACCCAAGTTTTATTCAGGTACAAGCTCTCCCTCCTCTGCACGTCCCCCCCCCCAATAGCTAGCAATCCAAAACAGTCCAGTGGAGCCTGAACGGTGGGTGTTGCCTTCTGACACACTTCCGGTGATGTCAGGAGTGTGTGGCATATGCAAATAAGTTATGCTAATGAGCTCCTGCACCTCTTTTTCTACGAAATGGCCCCTGCGTAGGCCAGGGGTGTCCAAACTTGCTTAACGTTAACAGCCACACAGAAGAAACGCCAGACGTTTGAGAGCCACAAGACATGGACAGATATCACACACATGTTTTTATTGAAAAATATGCACATTTGCTTTTTATTAACGTCAAATTAGACTGTGTGGAAGAGCCACGTGCGGCTCAGCCCGAGCCGCAGTCTGGCCGCCCCTGCTCTAGGCCGATCCTGCATTGAGCTGGGGGGCTCGCACTAGACGGCCTGTAGGGCCCCTACCCGCTCTGTGATTCTGTTGTTTTGTGGCTGCAGCGTGCCTCTCTGTGGCCCCGGTCACACGGGCCGGATATCACGGGTGGGGGAGGCGTGGCTGATTGCCCCGGCGCAGTTTGATCCGCGATTATACGATCAGATGCACTGGCGGCACACCACGGGTCCTTCCCTCAGCGCCGGCGCGTAAACGAGGGGCCGGAGGGGAAAGCCACGCGCCAGCGCGATCACACCGCAGGCATCCGGAGGCAGACTGTTTGCCAGTACTTTGGAGGTACTACTTTTTTATGGCGCGTTTTCGATGGTAAGCCACAGGTTGGCCACGGGTGTCCTCCCCCCGTGTGATCGCGCACGGATAATCCGCCCACCGCCTGTGGCTCTCCCACGGCAAATTCGCCGTGTGAACGGGGCCTCTGTGTGGGGGGGGGGGCAGTGTGTTGGGGGAATACCCTTTCTGGCTTGCTCCTGCCATTCACGAGGGGTTAACTCCCCACCGCTTCCAGCCATCCAGAGACGCTAATTGGGTTTTGCCCGGGCCTGGAGAGAGGAATCTCTCTTCTGCTCTGTGCCTGGAGAGCAGGGAATCAGGGGGCCTTTCTCGGGGCGGTGCTAGGCGTAATGAGGTTTTAATGCTCTTTATTGTAAAAGAGGGAGTCCAGCTGCAGCCGAGGGCTCGTTTCTCTGTTCTTGAGTTGGGAAATCAATGGCCGCTAATGAGGATCAACAGCGGCACCTTGCTGTGCGGTCCCGTCCCGCTTTCCCCTGCCCTTTGGAGCAGCGCTGCATTTAAATGTCAAGGCTGCCTTTTCCGAGGGGAGGCCGTTTTCTTTTCTGGGCAGAGCCCAGCTCTTGTACCTTTAACAGCTGCAAGGCAGGCAAAAATCCAGCCAGTGAAGCTTCTCCCTGTTGCCCCGTCTGCTGGATCTCTGCTTCTGTTGTCTTTGGAGGGGGGTGGGGAAGCTGTGGTTCAGTGGTAGAGCATCTGCTTGGCATGCTGAAGGTCCCCGGTTCAGTCCTCGGCATCTCCAGCTAAAAGTGTGAGGGAAGAGAAGAAGAAGAAGACGAGATTGGATTTATACCCCGCCCTTCACTACCTGAAGGAGTCTCAGAGTGGCTTACAAACTCCTCTCCCTTCCCCCTCCCCACCACAGACGCCCTGTGAGGTCGGTGGGGCTGAGAGAGCTCTTGACAGAAACTGCTCTTATCAAGAACGGCTCAGCCGCGGCCATCTTAATACATAACAGATGGTAACTTTTTTTGTTCTCGAGGCACTTGGAGCCGACTACTTCTGAGCATGAGCAAAGCGCCTCTCACCTCTGACAGAGAGCATTTTGAACAAAACTTTCGGTGCTTGAAGACCTCTTCCTCTGTTTGCCGAGTGGCTTTTAAAATAGTTTATTTACTGAAACATTTATACCTTGCCTTTCCTTGTGGTTCAAGATGGCTTATGATAATAGTTGAAAACATTTCTGGTTAAAATCAGAATAAAACAACAAGCCCCACGTCTCTCCCCCCTTGACAGACAATGGCTGTTCAACCCCCCTCCAAAGCTCTTGCGGGGCCTCCTGAAGATCTCCGACATAAAAAATAGGCGAGAAGGCATAGAGTCTCTGAGTATGAACAGAGGGCTTTTTTACCCTCTGACGCAGAGTGCTTTTAAATGAGAAAAACAGTGGGTGGGTCCTGTGCTCCTGAGCGTCTACAGAGTGCCCTCCTCCACACTCTCTCAACCTAGGCTGCCTCACAGGGTTGTTGTGAGGATGAAACAGAGGAGAGGAGGGTGATGTAAGGTGCTTTAACAAATAGATTAAATAAATAAACACATCTTATGAATAGTAGTAGAAATCACATCGGGGGGGGGGAGAAGAAGAGGAAGAGGAAAAGATTGGATTTATACCCCGCCCTTCACTATCCGAAGGAGTCTCAGACCGGCCTACAATCTCCTTTCCCTTCCCCTCCCCACAACAGACACCCTGTGAGGCAGGTGGGGGCTGAGAGAGCTCTTTCGAGGACTGCTCCTGAGAGAACAGCTCTGAGAGAACTTGTGACTGACCCAAGGTTATACCAGCAGCTGCATGTGGAGGAGTGGGGAATCAAACCTGGTTCTCCCAGTTTAGATTCCATGCTCCTAACCACTACACCAAACTGGAACCAACAGTGCAAACTGATCTTCATTTATAACATTATTTTTTTTGAAAAAACTGTATTCTCCTCTCCCACTCCTGAGGTAAAACGTTAATTTTAAAAGACAAAAAAATGCCCAGGAGAGCAGCCAATTGGCATCCCAGCACGAGGAGGACAGTTATTACGAAAATAATAGCCTGAAGTTAATGAACGGGAGAGGGAGAGAGAGAGAGAGAGTACCTTCGGCAGCTGAGGAAGCCATTCTGGTGAAAAGCAAAAACCAGTCAGAGATAAACACTCAGTGGATAAATACAGTAACCTCCTGATGGGTTCTGAAAGTTTGGGTTTCTTCTCTACAAATAACAGTGTTGACCTCTTTTACAGTGCTCGGAAACCAGCCCATTGATAGAGAATCCCTGTCGAAATCTTGGCTCTTCTGAGCTGTTCCGTGGTTCCCTGCTGTAGCTGTTGCCTGAATTTGTGGTTTGGATCCAGGGCTAGCTAGTCACTGTGTGTGTCTGTGCATGCGGACACAGAGTGCTGCAGGTTTGTGGTGCTTTTGGCGATAAACATGTGCCGGTGTACAGGCTGAGCAGGAGGGAAGCAAGCAGGCAGCTACTGACGCCACGTCAGTTTTCCTCCCCTTGCAGTTCATAAGAACCGAAGAAGGGCCTACTGGACTATTCCAGTGGTCCATCTAGTCCAGGATCCTGTCTCGCACAGTGGCCCCAACCAGTTCCTCCGGAGGGCCGACAACAGAACAGAGAGGTCAAGGCCTTCCCCCTCATAAGAATGTAAGAAGAGCCCTGCTGGATCAGACCAGTGAGGGTCCATCTAGTCTGGCATCCCGTCTCACAGAGTGGCCTCAACCAGTTCCTCTGGAGGGCCAACAGCAGGGCAGGGAGGCCGAGGCCTTCCCCTCACAAGAACAACAGAAGAACCCTGCTTAGTCAGACCAGCGAGGGTCCATCTAGTCCAGCATCTTGTCTCACACAGTGGCCTCAGTCAGTTCCTCCAGAAGGTCAACAACAGGGCACAGATGCCGTCCCGAGGCTTTCCCCTGACGTTGCTTCCTGGCATGGGGATTCAGAGGCTAACTGCCTCTGAACATGGAAGTTCTTTTTAGTCGCCATGGCTGCTAGCCCCTGATAGACCTCTCCTCCAGGAACCTGTTTGATTCCCTTTTCCAGCTCTTTATTCCTGTGGCCATCACTACATCTTCTGGCATCGAATTCCACATCATAATTACGCTCTGGTTAAAGAAGTATTTCCTTTTGTCCATCCTGAACCTACTGCCCATCAACTACATTGGATGCCTTTGAGTTCTAGTCTTTTGGGAGAGGGAGAACAATTTCTCTTTGTCGACTCTCTCCATCCCGTGCCTCATTTCATAAACCTTAATGTCTCTTTTTAAACTGAAAAGTCCCCGACTCTTCAGCCTTTCCTCGCAGCGAAGGTGCTTCAATCCCTATGAATGCTTCTCGCCTGCCAGAAAGCTGCAAAATGTGGGATATGTCTGTCCGTTGCTTTGGCTAGATCCGAAATGCAAAACCGTTTTACTCCTCCTTTCCCAAGCAGGCAGTGATGCTCACTGAGAGCCAGTTTGGTGTAGAGGTTAGGAGTGTGGACTCTAATCTGGGAGAAGCGGGTTTGATTCCCCACTTTTCCACATGCAGCTGCCGGTGTGACTTTGGGTCAGTCACAAGTTCTCTCAGAGCTGTTCTCTCACGAGCAGTCCTCGAAAGCGCTCTCTGGGTGCATTCAGACGGGGCATTTAAGCCAGTATAGAAGCTGGTTAGAAACGGAGTACTTCCGTGCGATCACATGCACAACATGCCTTCCGTCCCTAACCGTTGCCAACACCCCTTAAATCGGTGTAGTTTGCCACTTGGTACCCAAGTGGTGTTTCCCTGAGTGCTCCAGTTCTAGCCGTATTTTCCCCGTCTGATCACTCTCCGCCGGTGTCTAGCCGAACCTTCCACTTCTTACCCGCCATTTTTTTAAAGCCTCAGCGATATGTGCTTGGGCGACGCTTCGCCCCAGTGTTAATTATTATTATTATTATTTTTTAAAAAAACGTGATTAGTTTTAGGCTTCGGATGAGTCCGGGACCTCATGGAGCCCAGTTTCACTGTAAAAGTTTAAAGGGCAGTGTTCCTTCACGGACATGATTTTCAGGATAGTGTGTTCTGCACCTGCGTGAAGATCTCAAATCTGTGGATAGCTGCCTACGCGCATGTGCAAAATGTAAAAAAACCCAAACCTGCTGACACTCGCTGTGGTGTGCCTAGTGTGGACGCCTGGGAGCGATGTGTTGTGCGGTGAGGGAGGTGAGTGTGGCCGCGCTTGCCCTGGATCCAGTTAGTCCACTTGGAACTGGAGCAGCGGCAGGCCATCTGAACGCACCCACTCAGCCCCACCTACCTCACAAGGTGTCTGTTGTGGGGAGGGGAAGGGAAAGGAGATTGTAAGCCGATCTGAGACTCCTTCGGGTAGTGAAGGGCGGGGTATAAATCCGATCTCCTCCTCCTCCTCCTCCTTCTTTGCACAGCTAGCGGGCATTGGCCTTCAAGGCAAGAATCTTCCGACCCTTCGTGCCCATTATGAGAACATCTGCAGCTATTAGCTATACTGAAGCCTGCGGGAAGAGAATCCTCTCCACACTTGGCATGGCCTAATTGCGTTATCGGCTTGCTGTTGGATTGGATGTAATCAATTTATTGCGTTTGGCAATTCTGCCTTACAGCACATTTCTTTTTCAAAAAATTCTGCAAAAGAAAACCAAGCCTTTGGATTAACTCTTTGTCTCCGGAAGGTCCTCTGCAAAGTTTGTACATGAACAGGCTTTGATTTACTGCAGGTTGGCTGCAGGTCCTTGCAAAAGAAAGTTTCCTGTCTTATGTCCATTTTTTCCGGGCAGTGTCTGAGACTACTGCAGTGTACTGTCCGTGGGTCGCCCCTTGAAGACAGCGTGGAAGCTGCATCTGGTTTAAAAATGCGGCCTTGGGAGTGAGCCGGAAGAGCCGTGGGTTGGATCTTGCAAGCTTTTCCGCTTGATCTTGCCTGATTTTCCTTTTTTCCCACTGCCAAATCCACGTTTTCCATGCAGGTTCTGTGATGCTAACTGTAGAGATGTGAAGGCCCGGAAAAAAACCGGAAAAATTTGGGGAAAACCCAGGTTTTTCCCGTTTTTTTCCTGAAGCCTTTTTTGTTTTTTTCCGAAAAATTGGAAAAAGGAAAAAAAAGACAAAATTGATCATGGAACGTTTTATTTTAACATGATGAATAAAATATTTTAAGACAAGGTGTTCAAATATTTTCCAAATCATTTCTAATATATAATATTATATATATGGTATCAGATTGATCTAATTTCTGTGCACTGAGGACAAGCAAGTCCTAGGTTACAAACTGAACTCTCCAATGCAAGAACAAGATGCATTTCTTCCTTTGGGAGGTGCTATTGTCAGAAGAAAATAAAAAGGTTTCAGTTTTGTTTTTGCATGTGGGTTTGTAATAATTGTTTGGATACACCATATTTTTAATATGCTAGTTGTGATAATTTCATGCCAAGTAAAAATGTCCAGTCATATTTTATGTTCCTAAAGTAACAGAATGACTTTCAATCTACAAAAGACAAAAGAAATTTTAATGTAGCATTTTTTCAATGTTTCCGAAAATTTTTGTTTCCCCCCCGAAAAAAACCCTTGTGCTACGGTGGCCACTGCACAACTGATCAAACTTCTAGTGACCAATCAGAAACCTTGCTGGGTAAAGGCCCTGCCCACTTACTAAAAACACTTGGCAGGTGCCATGGTGCCCTGCCTGTGGTGTGGTGATCAGAAAGGGCTCCTCTTTACTTTTTTTTGCCGGTGGAGGAATTGGTAGGATCCAACTCCATATTGTGCCTAGCGCAAAACAAATACACTGGCTACCAGTACATTTCTGGGCTTGATTGAAGATTGATTGTTTGGTATAGTGGTTAAGTGCGTGGACTCTAATCTGGGAGAACAGAGTTCGATTCCCCACTCCTCCACTTGTACCTGCTGGATGACCTTGGGTAAGCCATAGTTCTGATAAGAGCTGTCCTTGAAAGGGCAGTTCTCGAGAGAGCTCTCTCAGCCCCCACCTCCCTCACAGGGTGTCTGTTGTGGGGAGGGGAAGGGAAAGGAGTTTGTAAGCCGCTCTGGGACTCTTGAGTGAAGGGCGGGGTACAAATCCAATCTCCTCTTCTTCTTCCTGGCTGCCTTGGGGCCTAGCTATATGTTAGCAGCATATAGATAAATATGTGATACTGTTTATATGTATGTCTGTCAAGCAGATGTGTGTTGGGAGTTCCTGCTGTTGCTGAAACTTAGTCCCTCAGTTGCATCTTGGCCTGACTTGCATTGGGACCGTGGCCATTTTCCTGACCTGGGGAGGTGCCGTCTGCTCTTCTGGGGGAAAGGCTCGTGTACTGACGGGCTATGTGTATATGCATGGTCTATGTATAAAGTTCCCCAGTGGAGAAGTTCACTGTGGCTGTTCCAAACAAAACAGTGCAGGAAGGGAGGTTTAAGCTTCCTCGCCTTTTACACCGTGACTGTGATGCTAGTCGGGCCCCCACATCCCTGAGAATCTAGGTTTCAACAAACGGGGCACTCCCAGTCGCATTCTGCTTGCAGAGCCTGTGGCAGACCCATAAACAGTGTACTTGAGCTCTCTGGGAGTGCCCGGGGAAACGCTGATCGGCACTTCGGGGTCAGGAAGCACTTTTTCTCCTGGCCAGTTTGGGCCGGGGATCCTCGAGTTTTTTTTTGTCAATTTCTGGGCGTGGACCAGGGGTCACTGGGGTTGTGTGAGGGGGGAGGTATTTGTGAATGTCCTGCATTGTGCAGGCGGTTGGACTAGATGACCCTGGAGGTCCCGACTCTGATTCTATCTCTGCATGAATTTCCCCATAGTTTAAGGTCAACAAGGGCTCCCCTGCTTCACGTACCAACTTACGGAGCGGTCACGTTGCGTTTACAAGAGTGGAGCCTTCATAGGTGTGGCTTCGGCCTGCAATTTGCCTGTCTTCCTCTGTTAATTACATATGGACTGGACTATTGCAGTGTGGACTACTTGGGGCTACCCTAGTAGAGTGTTCGGAGGCTGCCGCTAGTGCTGAATGCTGTGGCTAGACCGCTGGTCTGAGTCAGCTGTTGGGAGCCTGTGGCCCCGATATTACAGCAATTACACTGGCTACCGATCCACTCCTGAGCCCAGTTCAAGGTGTTGGTTTTGACCTTTAAAGCCCCACATCAGGGGTGTCAAGCATGTGGCCCGGGGGCCGGATCAGGCCCCCAGAGGGCTTCTATGAGGCCCGCGGTGGGACTGGCTGTCTTCTGCTGCTGCTTCCAGTTCTGCTGCTGCTGCGTCATCGTAGGTTTGCAGCTGACAGATGCACACCTGAACAGCCTACTCAAGATTGCAACAGCACAGACATTTCGATGCAGTAATTCAGAGCAAGAGGTGTAAGTTATCAGACACTGTTAAATAGAATATTGCAAGCGTGCTGATGTTTTAAGCATGTTTTTATTTTAAGTTAAAAAAAACAACCCTTTGTGTTTGTGTCCTTTATAAAGTTTATATCTCCGCTACCTGGGATTACATTTTATGACACACATGGCCCAGTCCAACAAGGTCTCATTTATGTCAGATCCGGCCCTCATAGCAAATGAGTTTGACACCCCTGCCCTACATGGCTTGGGACCGGATTATCTGAGGGGCTGTCTTCTCCCATAAATTGCTGCCTGGGAACTGAGGTCACAGGGAGGGACCCTCCTGACCGTCCCATCAATCAAAGAAGCTCATCTGGTGGATACATGAGACAGGGCCTTTTCAGTGGCAGCCCCATGGTTATGGAATAATCTCCCCAGGGAGGAGTGCCCGGCCCTGTCACTTTCGATCTTTAGAAGCAGCTGAAGACAGTTTTATTTAGGACTGCATTTGGTCAAGTTTGGGCCTGAATTGTGATTTTTAATTTCGGGGGGAGGTTTATCGTATGCATTTTATCTGTGTTGTAATCCACCTCAAGCTCCGTGAAGGAGAAAGGCAGCTATTAAATGCTTTAAATAAATGAATGAATAAATATCTGCAGGCGGGCAGAGAGGCAAAAGCTGGTTTTGTTCCAATTGGCGCTTGCTAGCTTGCGAATACTAATTTCCTGGCCTATTGGTGGTGGCTCTTGCTCCCTCCCTGTTTTTCTGTTTAATTGGATTGTGGTGGTTTTCTGCATATCAATCGTGTGTCATTCTAGGCGGCTTTCCAGCTGCTTTGAAATTCTAGGACCACAGGGCTCCTGAGCGCCCTAAATAAAACTGGCACGGCTAACCTTCCCTCTCCTTCTTCCCCCGCACAGGGTTCCATGTTCTCTCTGGCACTGAAATGCCTTATCAGCCTCTCCACTGTCATTTTGTTGGGTCTCATCATCGCCTACCACACCCGAGAAGTTCAGGTACGTCCTCATGCTTCCGGGACCCAATTGGGGGACTGGATCTCTTTTTGGATAAAGTTGGAAGGTCTGGGCACAGAGAAAGCCAGTTCGATACCTGCTTCGGGTACCAACTTGTGTGAAAGCCAGAGTGTCTTGGTGGATATTGGGTAAAGGTCAGCTTTTCATCGACATGAATTGGTGTCTGGAGGTGCCATATACCAAGGCAGACCATTAGTTTGCTAAGCACAGTATTGTCTACTACAGTGGTTCCCAACGTGGTACTTGTGGAGCCCACTGACTACTTTTCTGGTGCTCACCAAGTGTTTTTAGAAAGTGGGCAGGGCCAGGTGGGGCTTTTGTCCCGCAAGACTTCTGATTGGCCATTAGTGATTTGATTGGCTGTGCAGCTTACTTCCCACAATTAGAAAGGATACCTTACACATTTATCTCCTATATTTTGACATATTTATTGCTTCCCTGTTTTTTGTTCCCTTAATTATATCAAAACAGCTGTTGACCTTATAACCTTAGCGTGTTGTTTAGTTTTGTCTTCGCCTGTCTTAAAACCTCTTAATCATGTGACATGCTAATTTGCTGTTCAGCCTCTGCCTATGAGTTTGAACTGTTACCTTCCATTCCAATGTATTTGAAAAAGTGTGCAGGCACACGAAAGCTCATGCCATGAATAAACCTCTGTTGGTCTTAAAGGTGCCCCACTGGACGCAAAATTTGTTCTAAGGATCTTCACTGTATGACTGAAGTTAAGCTGCGGCAGCCATTTTTTGGCTGGTTTCACCTACTGTGGCAGCCATTTTGTGTCTGCACCCACCCAACCCTTGGTCAGAATTGCAAAATTGCCCGTAGTCTCAAAAAGACTAAGGACCCCAGTCTCTACTCTGATGGTTGGGAAAACAGCCTTTCCCGACATCTCCAACTTGTTTTTGTGGCACTTGAATCTGCTTGTGAAGCTGTGCTCTGCCACTTGGGGTGCCGTTCCCATTAAGACCAGCGACCTGAAGGCCTGTTTGTGAGTTATATTGAACACACGTACCATCCGTGTACAGTGTACACTTGAGTTTTTCTTTGTATGTGCATTGGGTAATTCTCAGGTTACATTCAACGCATGTACAGCTGAACGTGTGATTGAAACCGCACATTTACGAGGTACTGGTCCTCAGCTTTGTCTGTACTGGGAATGCACATTGTGTCTTCCTTACAAACAGATGCACGAATCCCTTCCTGTGGTACCTGGCACCAAGTTTAGGGGCCAGGCAAAACCCTGCTGATTTGCCCGGGCGTTTTTGTGAATCCCTTCACGTGCCCTCTGTCTTTTTTGCTGTTAAATTGGTCGAGAAAGTCAGTGCAGCTGGCTGCGCTCGCTGAGCCATTTGACCATGCGTGTGGCTGCGTTTGTGTGCGTATGTGTCTCGGTGCTGTTTATTTTGCTCCTTTTACCCACTTGATTACTTATTGATTTTTTAAAAGCTGTTTCTAGAATGTATTTTTGGGGGTTGGTTTTGATCTTGTTAGAAGATGCCTTCTGTTTGGGGTAACCGGCTAATAAGTATTATGAGTTTGGGGAGGGGGCACGGTTAGAAGCCATGCGTGGGTGCCAGAGAAATGCATGTGGTGGGTATGCTCCTTAAAGCATTTAGGGTTTTGTTGTTGTTGTTTTTTTTAAAATAATATGCGATATAGGGTTGGGCAGGTGGCCACCAGTGGTAAGTGGAGGGAGGTAGGGTTACCAGATCCAGGTGGGGAAACTCCTGGAGATTTGGGTGTGGAGCCTGGGGAGGACAGGAACCACAGTGGGGTACAATGCCGTAGACTCCACCCTCCAAAGCATCGATTTTCCCCAGGGAAACTGATCTCTGTCGTCTGGAGATGAGCTGTAATCAATGCTCTCTCTAAGCTGTGGAGCCTTGTGAGCAAAAATTAAACTGTGAGCTACTGGCATGAAAGTTCTGAGCGAGCGATTTGGCCACTGCATAAATCAGTTTGCTGTGGAGCCCTCCTTCCTGAGCTAAGACAAAAAAATGTGTGAGCCAGAGACTAAAAAGTTGTGAGCTAGCTCGCACTAACTCAGCTTAGAGGGAACACTGGCTGTAATTCTGGGGGATCTCCAGGTCCCTCCTGGAGGCTGGCGTCCCCAACTGCCTTGCTGGAGTGGAGCAAAGCCTGTACTAGCCCCAGCTTGGAGATCCAGTACACAGGAACGGCTTCACCCGTTGGATTTGACGCAGCCCAGGTGTCCGGACACTTCCCTTCTCTGACATAGGGTTGCCAACTCTGGGTAGGAAAATTCCTGGAGATTTGGAGGTGGAGAGTGGGGTTTTAGGGAGGGGAGTTTCCTCATCAGGGTACGACGCCATCACGCCCACCCTCCAGAGCAGCCGTTTTCTCCAGGGGGACTGAACCCTGCAGGGTGGTCAGTTGTAATTCCGGGAAATGTCCAGGTCCCACCTGGAGGCTGGCAACCCTGTTCCCAGGAGTCCTTCGCTTTAGGACGAGTTGGCGGGACTTTTGCCAGCTGGGAGTCGGGTTGCCGTGCCTGGAGACGGCTGCCATGGAAACCAGATGCCGCCCTTCCCTCCCTCAAATTTTGGTGTGTCACTGTCGCCTGCCATTTGTGTTAGTAAAGGGGGGGGCCCGGGCTGATCGGTGCCATCTCCTTCTCCCCCTCCCGTGCCCAGGCCGGTGTTCACAGGGAAACACCACCACCACCGCCCCCGCCTCGCGCTGCCCTGAATGGCAAAAAGCCATTGCAAAAAAAAAAAAAAAAAAAGAGGGGAAAGATTTCCTGGCTCAGCTAGGCCGAAACCCTGAGGTTGCAGCTGGACGTTGCTATGGTTACTGGAGCAGCCGGTGCTGTGGGTTCCTGGCATCGGGGAACTCCCCTTTTCTTTTCTTCCCTGCATATTCTGATCCCGTCTCTTTCAACCCTATGGTGTGTTCTCCGTTTGTGTGTGTGTGAATGTGTCATCTGCTTCCCCCCCCCCCTTCGATCCAGCCCTGCCCATACATCTACCCCAAGTAGGGCTGCCAAGTGGGGGCGGGTGGCGGGTAAACCCCCGCTTTGGAGGCCCGATTTCCACCGCCGCGGAATCGGGCCCCGGGGGGAACTCTGCCCCTCGAAGCGCAGCGTCACAGGAAGTGACATACACGTCGACCACGTTGGGGGCGTGGCCCAGATCGGGGAGGGAAAACTCTACGGTTTTCCCTCCCACGATCGTGGCCACGCCCTCAACGTGATCGACGTTGCACGTCACTTCCTGTGATGTGCTGGCGGGGCGCGCGGGACGGCTCCCGGAGCTAGCCAAGGCTCCCCCGCCGGTGAGTATTTTCGACTTGGGAACCCTAACCCCAAGCTAGTCTCCAGGTGAACCTGGGGACCCCCCGGAATTACAGCTCATCTCCAGACGACAGAGATCAGTTCCGCTGGAGGAGATGGATGCGTTGCAGGGTGGAGTCTATGGCACTGTACCCCACTGAGGTCCCTGTCCTCCCCAGGCTCCATCCCCAAATTTCCCCATACAGCATCCCATTTTTGGCCCTATATTATTGGCTTACTGGCCTTACAAGTGTCACAGGGACTTCGTTGCATGGTGTATTTTGTATTCTGTACTATTTGACCTCTGAAGAAGGCTCTCGTGAGCCGAAACGCGTCAGGTCACACGTCGTTCTTTTTTTGTGCATTTGCAGCCCCGTAGCCAGAAATTTTGGGTTGGTGGGGCATGGGGAAAATTTGTGGGGGAGGGGTGCCCACACGCCTTCCCTGAACTCCCAAGTGGCGGTCTCGCCACTTGGAGTTCAGGCGCAGGCAGCCTCCGCTTGTAAAACACCATTGAAAGGAAACCTTTTAAAAAAACCTTTTTTTGAAGTGGGGGCTGCCTGCGCCTGAACTCCAAGCGGTGAAATCACCTGGTGGAGTTCAGGAAAGGCATGTGGCTGCCCCCCTCCCTCCCTTCCTGCAAGATTTAAAGGACCCTCCAGCTGATCGGTGGACCACATGCTCCCGCTGATCAGCTGGAGGGCTCATTGAATGTCACAGGAGGGGAGGGAGGGGCAGCAGCTATTGTGGGGCATGCCTCATATTTGAGGGGGCAGAGCCCCAGAACGCCCCGCTGTGTTTACAGGCCCATGCATTTGTCACTTTGAACATTTTATGAGGCCTTATTTGGGCCCTTACAAGGTTTTTATACCTTTCTGAAATAAACATGGGCGCTTCTGTCTATGCCTATTGATGTTTTTAACTTTTGGCCCTTAAGTAGTTTTCTTAGCTTCCTTTGGAGGTTTTTGTCAATCCCCAAATCTCCAGGAAGTTTCCCCACCTGGAGTTGGCAACCCTAAACCCCCCAAGTGCTGGTGGTCAGGGGGGAACCAACAACCCTGATCCCAACGCAGGCTGAATTTGAGCTGGGGGCTCAGTCGCAGTATTTTTCAACCCCCAGAACATGCCAAATTAGGACCAAGGCTGTGCCTCGGAGTAAGTACAGAGTGCATCTCAAGGAAAAGAAATGGGAGGAGGACAAAAGAAAGTAGTAGGGGTATACCCTGCAAACTCACGGATGTATTTCGGTCGGGGAAAGGAGATCTGTGAACCAAGAGAAGATGAGGGTTAAATTAGGGCAGTTCCCCTTCCCGTGCGATGGAAGATAGTAGAGTTTTCTTTCGTTTTTTAAAAATTACGTAAAAGAGGAATTTTGTAATTTTCCAGGCTACGGTGGGTGGCCCAGGCTAGCCCATTCTTTTTTTTTTTTCTTTTTTTTTTAAATTAATTTTTTATTGATTTTCAACAATTTACCAAAACATACAATCCCATTGACTTTCGTCAGTTGGATACAATTATACATACACAGACAACACACAAAAGACACATATACACTACCTTCACCCACCCACACCATAACCTGTTTTTCCCCATATCACATGGCGGCGGCGTCTATCCGTGATAAAGTAATTACTGAACTCAAATCGGAACTCCAGTCAGAACAGTTTCAGCAGAAGCTAAGAGAAGAAGTGGGCAAAGCACTTCAGCTGTTTTGGGACAAGGTGTTTAGAAAGCCCCAGGATTTATGTGTAGAAGATAAGGATCAGGATCAGGAAGAACAAATACAAGAGATACAAGCCCAAAATGACTACCAGGACTGTAAGCAGGTGGACGAGCAGCAAAAAACACAGTTAGAGTTGCAACAGATGAACAGAAAAGAAAGGACAAAAGAAGCGGATTTTATAAAAGTTACCTTGGAAAGAAGGAAGACGGCAAAAAGAATAAAAAAAGGAAAGACAAAAAGACGTTGGTTTAAGCCCTTGTGGAGAGAAAAGACGCTAGTACAGAGGCGAAAAATGAAGAAAGTTACAAAGCAGTGTGCAGGTCGTAATCAACTGAATGAGGAAGTTTGCAAATATGAAAGACTCTCAGGGGAGACCATGTTAAAGGAGTATAAAAATTTAAGACATCTGATAGAAAATAGGGAAAATCAGATCAAAAAGGAGAGGCAGGTTAAGTTTACCAGACTGAGTAATATGACTTAGGTATGTTTTGCTTTAGTACTAAGTTTGTGAAAAATATGTGGCAGCAAAATAGGATGGAAATATGTGAAAAACATATATGGTATTTGGTTAATTGCAGAAGAGATTGAGGTCAGTACGACTAGCGGAAATATTTGTTTGAAGTGGTCTGTTTTGAGGGTCTGGCACCATCTGGTAGCAAACTAAACTTGAGTGGGTTGTTAAGTAGGTGAAGTTAAGGGGAAACATAACTGTGTAGTTAAAACAAATTTACCTCTATGAACCAGATAGAAGGGTCAATAACTGATTGGGGAGATTAATTTCTGAATGTAATTTGATTAAATTTGGGGATATTAAATGTATACATTATCTGAGAATTAGGAGGTAAAATTATAACTAGGAGTATTAGAAATGTTCCTCTAAAACGGGATTGTTCAGAAAAATTAAATAGCTGATTAAGTTGTAATTGTACCAAATGATGAGTATTTGAATGATAGATTAGAAGACATCATTGAACAAGAAGAGTAAATGGTCAGAATATATGACATTAAGGTGCAGTAAGTTAGGAGGAAATTATTTATTGCTAAAGAGATAAACCAGCATTTCCAGCGCATACTTGACTCAAAGCCAGACTGAATGGCCAAGCGAATAAATTAATAAATTGCTGGTGGAAAGGCAGTCAAAAATGAGCAAAGTAATATATAATGATTAACAGTAAATCTTAAGGATAATAAATTTGTTTTTGAAACATGATAGGGGAATAGTGTGATAAGGCTAGCCCATTCTTGTCAGATCTTGGAAGCTAAGCAGGGTTGGCCCTGGTTGGATGGGAGACCACCAAACAATGCCAGGGTTGCTATGCCGAGACGGCCAATGGGGAACATAAGAGCATAAGAGAAACCATGTTGGATCAGGCCAGCGGCCCATCCAGTCCAACACTCTGTGTCACACAGTGGCCAAAACCCAGGGGCCATCAGGAGGTCCACCAGTGGGGCCAGAACTCCAGAAGTCCTCCCCCTGTTGCCCACCAAGCACCGAGAGCATAACATAAGAGAAGCCATGATGGATCAGGCCAATGGCCCATCCAGTCCAACACTCTGTCTCACACAGTGGCCAA
Source organism: Gekko japonicus (assembly GCF_001447785.1). NCBI lineage: Eukaryota > Metazoa > Chordata > Lepidosauria > Squamata > Gekkonidae > Gekko > Gekko japonicus. The sequence goes on along the minus strand of NW_015171502.1, from coordinate 1,079,625 downwards.
AACCCAGGTGCCGTCAGGAGGTCTACCAGTGGGGCCAGAACTCCAGAAGCCCTCCCCCTGTTGCCCCCCAAGCACCGAGAGCATAACATAAGAGAACATAAGAGAAGCCATGATGGATCAGGCCAATGGCCCATCCAGTCCAACACTCTGTCTCACACAGTGGCCAAAACCCAGGTGCCGTCAGGAGGTCCACCAGTGGGGCCAGAACTCCAGAAGCCCTCCCCCTGTTGCCCCCCAAGCACCGAGAGCATAACATAAGAGAACATAAGAGAAGCCATGATGGATCAGGCCAATGGCCCATCCAGTCCAACACTCTGTCTCACACAGTGGCCAAAACCCAGGTGCCGTCAGGAGGTCTACCAGTGGGGCCAGAACTCCAGAAGCCCTCCCCCTGTTGCCCTCCAAGCACCGAGAGCATAACATAAGAGAACATAAGAGAAGCCATGATGGATCAGGCCAATGGCCCATCCAGTCCAAAACTCTGTCTCACACAGTGGCTAAAACCCAGGTGCCGTCAGGAGGTCCACCAGTGGGGACAGAACTCCAGAAGCCCTCCCACTGTTTTCCCCCAAGCACCAAGAACATAACATAAAAGAGAAGCTATGAGGGATCAGGCCAATGGCCCATCCACAGTCCAACACTGTCTCACACAGTGGCCAAAACCCAGGTGCCATCAGGAGGTCCACCAGTGGGGCCAGAACTCCACAGTGGCCAAAACCCAGGGGCCACCAGGAGGTCCATCAGCGGGACCAGACCACCTCTGCTTGTCTCTTGCCTTTGAACCCCCCCTATGGGGTTACTACAAATCAGCTGGGACTTGAGAGCGGTTTCCACTGCCATTAGAATTAGGGTGTCCATATGGTATTCCCGATGCTCATTTCCCCCACATCTCTTGCTTTTTAGGAGATGGGCTATGACTCAGTAGTGGAACATCTGCTTTGCGAGCAGAATTCCTCAAATGCAGCGTGCAGGAGGTCCCCGGTTCAATTCCTGGCCTCTCTTGTTCGAAGGACCAGGCAGTAGGTGACGTGAAAGGCCTTTGCCTAAGACCCTGAAGAGCTCTTGCCAGTCACAGAAGGCAAAACCGACTGCCCCGATTCAGTCATCATGTTTTGGAGAACCACAGTACAGAAGGAGAAGCTTGAGGCAGCCCCAGTGCCTCATGTTATCTCCCCCCCGCCCAGCCATCTGCTAAACGGCACACCTGGACTCAGTGAAGCATGCAGGATCACAAGGCAGGTGGCCCCGGCAATTAGCCCCGGTGACCCCATGTCTTTCTCCGGCCACAGGGTTACAAATTGGCCAGAGGGAAAAAGAAAAGCCAGTTTGGCCTCCTCTCGGCCTCTCGGACAGCGCTCTGATCGGCAGAAAGCAGCCGGCAGAGTTGCTCAAAGTGTGAGAACAGTATTATCTCCGGCTAGCGTCACCCGTTCAAGCTGCCGGGAAAGGCGCAGGAGCAGGGAGCGGGTTTTGGCAACACTGCCCCGGCAGGCATCTTAACGGGAAAGGGCTGTTCTTGGGCTTATCACTTGGCAACTTGACGTAGTGGCGAGAAGCTACTTGAGCCGAAATTCTCTCTCTTCCGCGCCAGTGTTCCAGGAAGGCTCCTTGGGGCCTGCCATTCCATAGTTGCCAAAGAGGGAGTGGCCAGTAAGACCACTTGGTAGGGTTGCCAGGGTCCAGGTGGGGCCTGGAGATCTCCTGGAATCACAGCAGGTCTCCAGGTTACAGAGATCAGTTCCCCTGGAAAAAATAGCTTATTGGGAGGGGGGACTCAGTGACGTTGTACCCTGCTGAGGTCCCTCCCCTCCCTGGACCCCACCCTCCCCAGGATCCACCCCCCAAATATCCAGGAATTCCCCAACCTGGCACTGGCAACCCCACCACTGAGGCAAGTGTGTCGGGGGTCAGCCAGGGCTCAGTGATAGGGAGGACTCCTCAGGAGAAGAGGACTCCTCAGTAGGAGAGGAGCCCTGCGTAGCCAGTCTTGAGTTAACAGGAGAAGCTGACCAGCAGGAAGATGAGCTGCAGGCTTGTCAGGACTCGCAGCCAACAGCTGGTGCAGAGGCACCCTGATTCAGCAGGTGAGCTTCAGTTGGCCATTCCTAGCCCACTAGTATCACTCACACCCTTAGAACGCCGCAGTCAGAGGCTGAGAACAGGGCTACAGACAAGACAGCAAAGTGCACGCCTCCTGGCCTGACGCCAGCTGTTTGCTGATGACAAGGATGAATAGTTGCAGGATTGCTTCTGAGCAGCTGGCTGCAAGCATGGCCCTTAGGCATGGGGCTATAAAAACCAGCCAAGAGAGGCTGTTAGGCATGGACACAACTCCCACGATAGATGCTAAGCCACTGCTTTACCTGACTTCTGGACCCCTGACCTTGGACTGAAGGACTCTGCCTTGCCTGACTTCTGGCACCTGATACTCGAAGCCTGCTAGCCAGTACAGTGTGGGACTGATTCCCCACAAGCAGCTGTGCCGCCATTGTTCTTCCATTTGCCCCGGTTGCATTGGTCAATTTCACAGTATTCACTGCATGGCCGCATTTTGACCCACATCTCCCCCCGATTTCTCCCGCATCTTCTCGATCTCAAAAAACAAGGATCGAGAAGACGCGGGGGAAATAGGGGGGAGAAATGCGGGTCAAAATGCAGCCGCGGAGTGAATAGTGTGAAATTGACCAATGCAACCGGGGCAAACGGAAGAGTGATGGCGGCACAGCTGATTGTGGGGAATCGGTCTGGGAGTCAGTTCCATCTCCGATTTTCCTCCTCTACCTTGGCCTCTGTTTTGGACTCCATCTCCCCACCCAGCAGCCCCACACTTAAGTCTGAGCCACCCTTCTTTGGGGGGAGGGTTACCCTGACCCCATCTCTCATGCTCCCCCCCTCCTCCACGGACGTGCAATTTTCGTTAGCTGCAGAGCGTGCCAGGAAAGAGACAGAAAGGGATTACTCTTTCGTGTGGGTTTTCGGTGCCTCTTGCAGATGCCGCCTCCAGAAGGAATCGGTTCTACTTTTAAGCGTGATTTATCTATCTTCTGGTTTTCTTTTAATCCTGCCCTCCCTCTGAGGAGCTTGGGGGAAGCGTGAATGCTTCTCCCTTCCTCCACTTTATTTTGGGATCGGCTGGCATGCCCCGAATCAGCCCTGAGTCAGGTACTGTCATTCCAGAGCCTCAGTCAGGCCCCTGTTAATAGTCTTCAGTCTCGGGAAAACAACTCACCCCCTTCATTAAAGCTTGGAGATGCTATCTTCTGCATGAGCTAAGACGTCTGCAAAGGCCTTTTGTTAACTGTCTCCTCTCAGACAAGCGCAGCAGTGGAGGTTTTGTGAGCCAGGATGCAGGCGAGTCGGGTCCAGAGCCTCTGTGGCTGCTTACACTGGGCAGGAGAGGGTTAAAGAGGCCTTTGCCAGCACCTCTTGAGGATCAGCCTCTAGGGGGAGCCAGTGTTCCTTGAGCCCTTCAAAATCTGGGCCCTGCCACGGGTCCAGAGTCTCTGTGGCTGCTTACACTGGGCAGGAGAGGGTTAAAGAGGCCTTTGCCAGCACCTCTTGAGGATCAGCCTCTAGGGGGAGCCGGTGTTCTGGGCCCTGCCACTGAATTTGGGTTTCCAAAGGAGGATTCGAGACCGTTGTTTTCCTGTAACAGTTATGACTGTTGCATGTTCACCTGCTTTGTTCGAGGCGTCAGTCTGTGATTTGATCTGATTTTTACACAGTTTATATCCTGCATTTTTGCTTTCACAGGGGCCACCGAGGCGGCTAACAAATTAAAACATACACAATAGAAATCACCATGAAAACAATGCCCCAAGTCATTAAAACCAGAGCTAAAAGACATACAAAACATTTAAAAACCCAACAATTGAAAGCATTGGTCAGGAAGGAGGGATCCCCGAGGGGACGCCAAACAAAATAAAAAAGTCTTTACCTGCTGGCGGAATACGGCAACAGAAGGGGACAGACGAGTCTCTCTGGAGAGGGAGAGTTCCAGAGTTTTGGTGCCACAACCAAGAAGGCCCTGTCTCGTGTTGCTACCGACCTAATCTCAGAAGAGCCAAGAACCAGATGGTCTGAGGGAATGAAGTCCCTCACTTAACAGGGATTGTCACCATATGCCACTCATCTGAATCCTGGTTTCTGTTCTTTTTTTTTAAAAAAAATTATTTAGAATTTAACATACATCTGTTCATTGTATAATATTACATATATTTTCAGAGTCCACTCTTTTTATCCAACCATTTGTACAGTTCTACCCATCTATCTAAAAAATCTTCATCATTTTTCCCTTGTAGATACATGTTCAGTTTATCTATTTCTGCTACTTCCAACAGTTTGCTCAATACTTCGTCTGATCTGGGTGTACATTCTAGAGACACTTAATGACATAATAAGACAAAATGAAAATATTCAGGGCCTGAAACTAAAAGGCCAGGAATACAAACTGCTGGCTTTTGCAGACGACCTACTGTTCATATTAGAAAATCCAAAAGACTCTAGCCGTGAACTCTTAAAAACCCTCCAAGATTATGGGAAGGTGGCTGGCTTGAAAATAAATTATAAAAAAACCAAATTAATAACAAAGAACTGTGACAAAGATACCAAACAACAACTACAGGAGATAACTTCGATGGAGATAGTTAAGAAGATAAAATATCTAGGCATAATAATGACAAATAGAAATAGCACTCTAATTGAAGATAATTACTCAAAACTGTTAGAGGAAATAAGGGAAGACTTGAATAAGTGGAAAGATCTACACCTGTCACTCCCCCCCCCTTATTGGCTTCCCACAGTGCTCCAACCTCCAGTCCAATTCTTGAATTTCCTTCATATCTCCCTTTTTCCCTATTAACATCCACAGGTAACTTCTCCTTCAATTGTTATTCTTATACATTGTCTATTTTCTGCTATCTTTCAATTTTCAATAATTCTCAAAGCAAAGGCCCCTGCCACACGGCAGGGGGAAAGCCCTTTAAAGCGCGGCTTTTAAAAGCCGCGCCAACGTTGATCCGGCTCGGCGGGATCCCACGGATCCCCCGGCCGAGCCGCCTTTTCTCCCCGGCGCGATCAAACGCCGGAGAGAAAAGACGGCTCTAACCGGGAGCCGGCCGATCTGCGCATGTCGGAGCATGCGCAGTTCGGCTCCGGCCCGGGGTTGAGCCGGCGCAAGGGAGCGCCGGCGATCAGACGCCCGGGAAGAGGCGCCTCATCCGTTTGAACCACCGAGGTAGGTGGTTCAGTTTGAGGCGGTTCTTCCCGGGTTTGGGCCAGTTTGGAGGCGGAAGCAGAACGCTTCCCAGATGTTGTGGTGTGATCGCGCTGCTTTGATCCGCCTCCAAACTGTCCCGTTCCCGGGCCAAATCGCCTCGTGTGAACGGGGCCTAAGTATAACAAAGAAACGTATGAAAAATTATTAGATGAGACAAATCACCTCAAAGCAGAAGAGAACTTACTATCACAATGTAATTTGAAATTATCGGGGTGGGAAAAGCTCCAGTTAAAATCAAGATTCCAGATAGATCTGAAAGTGTGTTTCTACCAAGAGAAAAATGAGCTAGATAAAATCTGGCTCTCATCGAATGATAAAATGATCCAGAAAGTGTATAAACTATTGTTAGAGGATTACTTATCAGAAGAAGTGCAAACCCATAACCTAGCGGTTTGGAAGAAAGACCTAGGCCAAGAACTATCTAAGGAATCATGGTCAAAGATCTGGAAATCTGTAAAATATATGAGAGCAACGACTTATAGAGAAAATGTATTTAAAATGTACCATAGATGGTACTGGTCCCCAGAAAGGTTAGCCAAATGTTACCTAAATTGCTCAAACGTGTGTTGGAAATGTAAATTAAATGTTGGCACCTTTTACCACATGTGGTGGCGCTGTAAAAAAATCCAAACATTCTGAAAGTAAAATTGGAAATAGTACCTGAGATATTTCTATTAAATGTTATGCCAGATAAGTTATCCTTTAATGAGAAGTATGTAATTGCGTACGTAATAACAGCAGCAAGAATACTCTGGGCTAAACATTGGAAACTGGTTTCTGTTCTTAACATGGCGCAAGTTTCTAGCCCTCATTGTGTGGTTCTTTCTTTCTTTCATTTTAATTAACATATCATGATTCAGGTAGTTTGCAACAAGTTAGAGAAAAATCTGTCCAACGGTTAGCAGAGGTTTTATGCACCGTCATTTCTGTCACAGTTGCTGAAACCTAGATCTGTTAGAAGGTTAAGCAGGGGTTCTGGGACATGCTTTTAGGAGGTGTGCAAAATGAGGACATTTGGGCAGATGCCGGAGTGAGGGAGCTCAGCTTCCCACCATTCCCTCTTCTGTTTGCTACTTAAAGGTGTGGTGTGAGATGATAGAGGTTTACAAAATTATGCATGGGATAGAGAAGGTTGAGAAAGAAGAACTTTTCTACCCTTTCTCACAATACGAGGACTCGTGGGCACTCCATGAAATTGATGAGCAGCAGGACTCTTTTTGGTCAGGAACGCACAGGAACGGAGTTCCGGCTGGCTCCCGAGTTGGCCACGCCCAGCAGGAGCTCATTAGCATAATAGGCCACACCCAATAGCAGAAGCTCATTAGGATTGGCTACATTAGGGGTGTGTGGCTTAACATGCAAAGGAGTTCCTGCTACAAAAAAAGCCCTGTACAGAATAAGAAGGGAAAGGTGAGTGTGGCTGGATGACCACACTTCTGGTAACATGATGGTGTGCGTATGCGCTAATGAGCGGTGCTGTCAGGGTGTGGCCTATTATGCTAATGGGTTTTGCTGTTGGGTGTGGCCTATTATGCTAATGAGTTCCTGCTGGGCTTTTTCTACAAAAAGAGCCCTGAGAGCAGTAGGCATAGAACAGATAAAATGAAGTCCTTCTTTACCCAGAGAGTAATGAACACATGGATTTCATCGTCACAGGAAGTGGGGGTGGCTGCAAGCAGACAGCTTCAAGAGGGGATTGGATAAGCATGTGGAGCAGAGGTCCATCAGTGTCCTCTTCTTTGCCAGCTCTCGGTTTGGAGTTTTTGAGGGGGTGGAACCTGGGGAGGGCAGTGTTTGGGGAACCTCCGCCGAATTTAATGCTGTAGAGTCCACATTCCAAAGGAGCCATTTTCTTCAGGGAAACGGATCTCTGTAACGAGGAGACCAGTGCTCCCTCTACGCTGTGGAGTCTTGTGAGCAAAAATGCTACTTTGTGAGCTACTGGCATGAAAGCTGTGAGCAAGTGATTTGGCTATGGCATCACTTAGTTTGCTCTGGAGCCGTCCTTCCTGAGTTAAGACAAAAATGTGTGAACTGGAGGCTAAAAAACTGTGAGCTAGCTCACACTAACTCAGCTTAGAGGGAACACTGACCAGTTGTAAAATTGGGTGATCTCCAGCCACCACCTGGAGACTGGCAACCCTACGTCATCAAGCAAGGTGGTGCTCTCTGTGAAGACAAAAAGAACATAAGAGAAGCCATGTTGGATCAGGCCAATGGCCCATCCTGTCCAGCACTCTGTGTCACACAGTGGCCAAAACCCAGGGGCCATCAGGTCCACCAGCAGGGCTCCAGATGCCCTCCCACTATTCTCCCCCAAGCACCAAGAACATAACATAAGAGAGGCCATGATGGATCAGGCCAATGGCCCATCCCGTCCAGTGCTCTGTGTCATGCAGTGGCCCAAACCCAGGTGCTTGAAGGCTTGTTAACTTGGCCAGTGAGACTCCTCTCCTCCTCCCGCCCTGGGAGATTCAGTTGGACATTTATCTAACTTGCTCCCCAACCCAACACAGAACGGCCGCTTGGTTTTAAGCAAAGGGATTTGCTTTGCATTAGAAGCCTGGGGATCTCGCAGCAGGCTGGGGATCGCATACCCCCCCCCCAGCAATCTGCATTAAGACCGTGACCCTCTTGGGGCTTTGTAGCTTCAAAGTGACACGGGGATGCATAAATGCCTTGGGCAACTCCAAGGAAGAGATTTTTAAAGGAGGAAAAGAAGTTAATCGCCAAAGCTGGGTGCAGGAGCCAGGGATGTACAGTAATTCTGTGTCACGGCTGGGATTACAGCGAGTGAACGGCTGGCTTCCAGAGGTATGTCCCCCACGCTGCCTCTTTGAAGCTGAATTGTAAAAGAGGAGAGAGAGAGAGAGAGAGAGAGAGAGAGAGAGAGAGAGCAGGGAGCAAAGAACATCTGGCTAAGCATCCCTTAAAGGGACAGGACAAGTTCTTCGGGCAGCGGGTAACCGTAGTGACTGCCTGACACTGCGGACTTGGAAGTGATTCCAGCTGTGCTTTTTTCAATTGGTCAGGCTGGCAAATAGCTGGTGCCGAGGATTGATTTGCCCGTGCCGTGGTGGGGGTGGTGGGTGGCGTGCTTTGGGTTTGCACCGAAGCCACATCAAGAGAATGATTAATGTTCTGGAGCCTGTTCATGCAAAAAAAAAAAATGTTCTGGTAGGTCCCCTTAAGTATCCCTTCTTATAGGAGGGGCCGTGGCTCAGTGGTAGAGTCTTTGCGTGGAAAAGGTTCCGAGTTCAGTCCCCAGCATCTGATTCAGTATAAGGCAGCTTTATACTCAGCTGGCATGAGCATGAACATATGGACACACTAAGCTGGTTTATGCTGAGCCTAACTGGTCAAAGTCAGTCTTGTCTAATCCGAGTGGTAGAGCCAGTAGCCACTGACAGATGTATCCTCCATGGATTCGTTTTATCCCCTTTTAAGGACGTCTGTGCCTGTGGCCATCACTACATCCTCCAGCAGTGAGTTCCACATTTTAATCGCTCTCTGTCTAAAGTGGTATTTCCTTTTGTCTGTTCTGAACCTACTGCCCATCCGCTTCATTGGATGCCCTCAAGTTCTGGCCTTTTGAGAGAGTTAGGAAAAGTTCTCTTTGTCCTTTCTCTCCACCGCATGCATCATTTTTTCTCTCAGCAATTTTCTTTTCTTTCTTTCTTTCTCTTTTTTGGCCCCCCGGAGGGGATTTTTTATTGCTTTTTTAATTGGACTACAAACTACAAAGAAATAAGGGAAGGGAACGACAATTAAGGAGAAAGAAAAGATAACCACTACTAACTAAAACCCCAAGAGTAGGAGATCATTAAAACAGCTTAAGTACAAACTCTTTCCTTAAATCGCTAATATCTTTTGAACATAGTCAGACATGCTAAAATATCTTTTAAAAGATTTAACTGCTAGAGAGAAACCCCAGAGCATCCCATTATTAAAAACTATATTTTCAAAGGCACAATTCAGAGTCCTTCAGCCTTCATTTTTTCTTTTCTTGCCTTTTCCTTAGTTTATATGGACTTTTAGGGGCAGTCGCCCCTTTTTCCGAAAGAGAGTCCTCTCCGGAAGACCCTGAGTCCAGCTCGCCACTGGACTTACTGTCCTTCTCCTCTTTATCCACCTCCTCTGGCTCGCCCAACTGGATTCTCAAAAAGTCCCCTGCTTTGGAAACAGAGTCAATCTTTTCTTTTTTATCCTGAAGTTTGAAGGTTACGCCCTCTGGAAATAACCACCTGTAGCCAATTGCATTTGTTTGAAGAAAAAGAATTAAATCTTTATATTTCTTTCTCCTTTGTCTTATTTCA
>NW_015171502.1:1067214-1069101 GCF_001447785.1 Gekko japonicus | reverse complement strand
ACCTCTCAAAAGTCCCATGGCTAGGAGCCTTTCAACCAGGCTCCAGGGGGGGTAATAATAATAAAAATAATAATAATACTTTCCATTTATTAATCGCTTTCCCCAGTGGGCTCAAAGCGATGTACAGTTACTCAGTATAGACAGGGGACTAACAATGTTTGTAGGGGATAGGGAAGACAACACATATTCATTTTTAATTGCACGCGCCGTCACTGCCCGGTATAGACGTCTTTCTGGCTTGGCTCTGTCGTTTTCCGCAGGGCTGCTTGTTGGCCAGGCTTCAGGACCCGTATGTCAATCACCACACTGCCACCACCTGGCCGGAACATCCATTGCAGGGATTCTTTCGTAGCCCAGAAGCTGTTTTGCCTTCCAAGCCTCGACCAGGATGTCCGACCGTCAGCTAACGCCCTCCCACAAGGGAGATTGGCGTGCCCACTCTCTCTAAGGAGTGGTTCCCATTTTATCTACTCGCCGAAGCTTTCGAATCGCTGGGTGGACGATGAGCTGGGGACAACAGGCTGGCTGCTCACACCAGCGCGGGGCTTGAACCAACACAGTTCAGATGTTAAGACAGTGGGATATACCCACTGTGCCACCCCTCCTTTCTGCTGGTGCGTCGCCCCCCCTCTTTTCTGCTGGTGCACAGATTTCATCCTCGGGAGGTCCGGGAGATGAGTCTGCTCAACGTGTCGCCATAAACCGGAAGTCCAGCAATTTTATTTTCCATACAAGACAAAACATGAAATAAAGAGACTTGCATACAACAAAAAAAGGGAGGTTTTCATTTACAACATAAGATTTCCTGTTAAAGTACCTCAAACGTTATGAAACTGCATTTTTCAATTTTCCCCACCTTATATTTCAAAATGTATCTTTGTAAATAATTAAAAAAACAGGTTATAGTTCTTATTTCTTCGCATTTCGATTGTATGTCCACAAAAATTAATTATTGATTTCTTCTATCTATTTGTAAAATTTTAACCATGTATTCTCAAAGTCTTCCTCCTTTTGTCCTTTCAAAATTAAAGTAAGTCTGTCCATTTCTGCTGTTTCAAGAACGGCATTTTATAAAACTCAGTTGTTAATCAGGCTGGTCACAGGCTGATAGACCTATGTATTCAAAATAACCTTTCTATACTTAATGGTTCCTTTCAGTATGATACACCTGGTAACTATACCTTTATTTCCCCCAGGGGATGCAGTGTTGTGGACTATGCAGTATCCTCTATGGATCTGAGAGACTGTATTACTGACTTTTCCGTTGGCTCCGGGACCGAAAGTGATCACCTTCCCATTCTATTGTCCCTTCAATCTGGTTGTGTTCTAGATAACCAGTGCCCATTTTGTAACTCTGAACTCAACTTATTCCAGCATAAAAAAATAAGCTGCTCTGCATTGTCTCTGGCGCAGATTCGCTCCTGGATGTCTAGCTCACAGGGCTTTGAACTAAAGTGCAATCTTACTAATGCTAGTTCAATGGAAGATGCACTTATAGCTTATAACTTTATAATTGATAACCTCTCCTCCTATGCTAAATCAATCGAACCCAATACTCACAATGACTCCCTTAATTCCTGGTTTGACACAGAGTGCTGGCTTATTAAAAGTAAATTAAGCCAGTTTTTTCGACAGATACGGAGGGGTTCTTGCCCATGGATCCCCTCCTTATACTACAAGCTTAAAAGAGAATGTGGTTTATTATTGGCTCAAAAAAAGCACTCTTTCTACTCCAAGAAATGGTCTCAACTTTTTAATGCTGTCCAAACTAATGATGGTAGAGCTTTCTGGTCGCTGGTAGGTAGACTAAATTATCCAACTGGAGCTAATTCTATTTGCATTATACCTGCAACCAGATGGCACTCCTATTATAATTATTTATTCAAT
>NW_015171502.1:1056498-1065517 GCF_001447785.1 Gekko japonicus | reverse complement strand
GGGTTTTTATGCTAGCGAGACTCAATCTTTTCCCCTCAGCTGTTGTTTTAGGCGGATATAGGGGTATCTCCTATAGGGACAGAACCTGCAATTGTCTCTATAGTGAACCTGATTCAGTTGCTCATATCCTTCTGCGTTGTCCTCAATATTCTACTTTGTGTAGCTATCTGATTAGTCCCCACTTACCTACCACAAGGAACCCGACTGACAATGATCTTAAAATTTTATTGTCTGATAAGTCGGACTCGACTGTGCGACTGAACAACAAAGTCCCCGGCAATTACTTTGTCTGTTCCCAAATTCTTAGCCTATGTTTGGAAGCTTAGGGTAGGGGCGTACAAGCCTTAACCCCCTTGTATTTTTTAGAATTGCTATATTCTCAACTGAGTCTATTATTTCCGAGAAGTTTATAAAAACGATTCCTTGTCGGTGCAGCATAGTGTAAATTGTTATAATCCATTACTTCGTGCTATTTATTTTCTATTTGTTTCATTGTTCTCTTTGCTGCTGTGTTATGCCAATAAAGGTCTATGTAAAACAAACAAACAAACAAAAAACCTCTGTCATGTCCAGGCTTATCAAGTACTTACCTTGATTTGGCGGGGGACACATAACGTCTTGTCAGGAACATTCCCGCGTGGAAAACAAACACGCCGCACCATGCCGGCGGTGCCCAGACATGACAGCAGCACGCTGGGCACGTAGCTGGGCGACGCTCTGGCAATGGAGCTGGAAACTCAATGGTACCATCGAGTTTCCAGCTCCATTGCCAGAGTGTCGCCCAGCTACGTGCCCAACGTGCTGGCGTCATGTCTGGGCGCCGGCATGGTGCGGCAGGGATGTGTTCCACCGAGGGATGTTTCGGCCGGGAACCATGTGTCCCCCGCCGATTCGAAGGTAGGTACTTGGTAACCCTGGTCATGTCTCCCCTTAATGTCGCCTGTCTAAGCTGAAAAGTCCCCAACTCATCAGGCTTTCCTCATAGGAAACTATAACACTACGGTCCACCGCCCTTCCCTCCCGTTCTGTTTTTCACCAGCCATCAAGAAAAGGGGGCACTGTTTGCGAGGCCTCGCCCCACAGGTTGACAGGATACTCCCTGTATCCCCACTTCCCAGGGGTGGGAAGAGGAGAATTTAAGGGCAGGAGATGAGGAAAAATGTTTCACCTTTCAAAAACGGGAAAGAATGAGGAAATTCAGATTCAGCTTTGGGGACAGATAGCCGGCATCTTTCTGCCTGTAATTTAAACCCAGGAGAGCCAGGATCCTAACCCCCACCTCTGCGGAGTGTCTGTCTTGCCATTTGTGGTGCCACAAGTTATACCGTCTGCGCATGTAGCGTTGGCCTCAGGGGGGCAACTCAGGAACGGGAAGTGGCATAGTTCATGGCGTTGGGTTTGCCATGGAGTTTACCAGCTTCTGACCACATTTTTTTTAAAAAGGCACCAAACTTTTGAGCGGTGCCTCGCCAACCCGTGCATGTCAGGATCCTGTCAGCGCCAGGCCGCTTGACCCATTGCAGCAAGGACACGTGATCTTGGAGCTGAGCCCTTAGCGCAACTGGGATGAATCATGGAATCATAGAGTTGGAAGGGACCTCCAGAGTCATCTAGTCCAACCCCTCGCACAGTGCAGGACATTCACAAGTACCTCCCGTGCACACCCCCATGCTCCCTCTAAGCTTTGGAGTCTTGTGAGCAAAAATTGTACTTTGTGAGCTGCTGGCATTACAGTTGTGAGCCAGCGATTTGGCTACGGCATAAATTAGTCTGCTCTGGAGCCCTCCTTCCTGAGCTAAGACAAAAATGTGTGAGCCAGAGGCTAAAAAAAACTGAGGTAGCTCACACCAACTCAGCTTAGAGGGAACACTGGTCCTGAGAGCAAAAATTCTACTTTGCGAGCTCCTGGCATTAAAGTTGTGAGTGAGCGATTTGACTACTGCATAAATTAGTTTGCTCTGGAGCCATCCAGTGTTCCCTCTAAGCTGAGTTAGTGTGAGCTAGCTCGCAGTTTTTTAGCCTCCGGCTCACACATTTTTGTCTCAGCTCAGGAAGGATGGCTCCAGAACACACTAATTTATGCAGTAGCCAAATCACCTGCTCACAACTTTAATGCCGGTAGCTCACAAAGTAGAATTTTTGCTCACAGGACTCTACAGCTTAGAGGGAACATTGGAGCCATCCTTCCTGAGCGAAGACAAAAACGTGCTCACACTAGCTCAGCTTAGAGGGAGCACTGCCAGTGACCCCTGCTCCACGCCCAGAAGATGGCAAAAAACTGAAGGACCGGTCTAGCTTTTTCCCTTGGTGGTGGTGGTAGAATGTGCTCTCAAGGCTCAGCTGACTTACAGGGACCCCGTTGGGTTTTCAAGGCAAGAGAAGAATGGAGGTGGTTTGCCATTGCCTGCCTCTGCGTAGCAACCCTGGACTTCCTCAGTGGTCTCCCATCCAAGGACTAACCAGGACCGACTCTGCTTAGCTTCTGAGATCTGATGAGATCAGGCTACCCTGGGCCATCCAGGTCAAGGCAAGAGAGGTTCAGAGGTGGTTTGCCATTGCCTGCCTCTGCGTAGCAACCCTGGACTTCTTCAGTGGTCTACCATCCAAGGACTAACCAGGACCGACTCTGCTTAGCTTCTGAGATCTGATGAGATCAGGCTACCCTGGGCCATCCAGGTCAAGGCAAGAGACGTTCAAAGGTGGTTTGCCATTGCCTGCCTCTGCGTAGCAACCCTGGACTTCCTCGGTAGCCTCCCATCCAAGGACTAACCAGGACCGACTCTGCTTAGCTTCTGAGGTCTTATGAGATCAAGCTACCCTGGGCCATCCAGGTCAAGGCAGCTATACCCTTACAGGCTTCCAAAAGATAGATCAAGATGGGCAGCCTTGTTAGTCTGTCTGTAGCTGAGGTTTCCGAAAGGTCTGCCAAACCTTATTTGAGTGGCTTTTGGAAGCTGCGGTGACATGGGGTGTTTGTGTGTGTGTCAGTGGCTGGGTTAGCTACGTTTGTCGTCCCTTTGCACTCTTTATTGTTGTTCTTGGCTGCTGGTTTTATGTCCTTGTTACGGGAAATCGCTCAATGCCTGAGGACGGTGGCGTGGGAGCCTTTTAGAAAGAAAGAAACGAGGCCCAAACTTGATACTGAATCAAAGTCGTGGTCGACGTAAATAGAGACGAGCCGTGCCCGTTTGCTCATTTACTTTCATTATCTTGCTTGGGTTCGAGCTCCCGGCTTCTAAAACCTCGTCAAATGTTGCAAACCGGGCATGTACCATTTTTCTCCGTTTCAAAATCTTCATTTGGTTCGGTTTTATTGCTTTAATCATTCCCTTCGGTTTTCACGATTGGGTTTCAGACGGAAAGGCACGATGTAGGCCTCATATCTCCTGCTCTCTCCAAACTTACTCTCACCTTCCTGTCAACCTCCGCTTGAACCTTTTTCGGCTGGAAGATCTGTTTGTCTCCACTGGTTGGAAAGTGTCATATTATCCAACTCTCTCCCTCTGACCTCCCTGAGAACTCTTTAACCAGAATGGCTGGGCAGGAGAGAAGAATAATGTCCTTTGTTCATATTTCTATGAGTTTCCATTACTGTAACGAATGGGTCTTCTTTGGCTTGTTTTTCACTTGTTTGGAGACACAGGCACACCCGTCAGGGCTATTTATTTCCATTATTTATAGTCCATTTTCCTCAGTGAGACTCAAGGCAAGTTAATGTAAGTCAGTACAGTCAGCAGGGTGGGACATCCAGTAAACAGTGCAGCAGGGTCTAGATTTGCAGAAACCTGAAACAGAGCTGAACCAAAGCAGAAGTAAGAACATAAGAGAAGCCATGTTGGATCAGGCCAATGGCCCATCCAGTCCAACACTCTGTGTCACACAGTGGCCAAAACCCAGGTGCCCTCAGGAGGTCCACCAGCAGGGCCAGAACTCCAGAAGCCCACCCGCTGTTGCCCCCCCAAGCACCAAGAATACAGAGCATCACTGCCTCAGACATAGGAACGTAAGAGAAGCCATGTCGGATTAGCCCAAAGGCCCATCCAGTCCAACACTCTGTGTCACACAGTGGCCAAAATCCAGTTGTCATTAGGAGGTCCACCAGTGGGGCCAAAACTTCAGAAGCCCTCCCACTCTTGCCCCCCAAGCACCAAGAACACAGAGCATCACTGCCCCAGACATAAGAACATAAGAGAAGCCATGTTGGGTCAGGCCAAAGGCCCATCCCGTCCAACACTCCGTCACACTGTGGCCAAAGTCCAGGTGCCATTAGAGGTCCACCAGTGGGGCCAGAACACTTGGAGCCCCCCAAGCACCAAGAATACAGAGCATCACTGCCCCAGACATAAGAACATAAGAGAAGCCATATTTGGTCAGGCCAATGGCCTATCCATTCCAACACTCTGTGTCACACAGTGGCCAAAACCCAGGTGTCATCAGAAGGTCCACCGGTGGGGCCGGAACTCCAGAAGCTCTCCCACTCTTGCCCCCCACGCACCAAGAATGCAGAGCATCACTGCCCCAGACATAAGAACACAAGAGAAGCCATATTGGATTAGCCCAAAGGCCCATCCAGTCCGACACTCTGTGTCACACAGTGGCCAAAGTCCAGGTGCCACCAGGAGGTTCACCAGCAGGGCCAGAACTCCAGCCGTCCCTCTGTTGCCCCCCTCCCCAAGCATCAAGAATACAGAGAATCACTGCCCAAGACAGAATGTTCCATCTCGATCTTGTGGCTACTGATGGGCCTCTGCTCCATGTGTTTATCCAATCCCCTCTTGAAGCTGTTTATGCTTGTAGCCACCATCACTTCCTGCGGCAGTGAATTCCACATGTTAGTTACTCCGGGTGAACACATGAACACACACGAATGCCACATGAAGCTGCCTTACATTGAATCAGTGTGTGACAAGAAAGCAAGAAACTGTGACAAACCAATGCTAAATACTATAAAGATTTGTAAAACTAAGTATTCTGTGTTATTTTTCTCAAAGGCTGAAAAAAACCCCTGTGTTTGAAGCTGTTACACAGTGGGGCATTGATGTGCGTCAAATCTATGGAAGCATGCCCTTCAAATGCTAAATAGTTTTGTGCAGATTGTCATATTTCTGTAATTGTACAGTGATGATTCTTGGATGGTAGATTGAGATATAATATGACAAGTGCGATCCTGTAATGGCATATTGAGGAATACGCTTATGATAAGTCTTGGAGAAAATAATACGGAATGCTTAGTTTTACAAATCTGTATAGTAATTAGCATTGGTTTGTCACAGTTTCTTGCTTTCTCGTCACACACTAGTTAAACTTTGGCCCCCTCTTGTATGTGTTATACTGAATCAGACCCTCAGTCCATCAGAGTCAGTACTGTCTGCTCAGACCAGCAACAGCTCTCCAGGGTCTCAGGCCGAGGTCTTTCCCATCACCTCCTACCTGATCCTTTTAACTGGAGGTGCCGGGGATTGAACCTGGGACCTTCTGCGTGCCGAGCAGAGGCTCTTCCACGGAGCTACAGCCCCTACTCAGTCTGACTGTGGCTCTCCAGGGTCTCAGGCGGAGGTCTTTCCCATCACCTACTGCCTGGTCCTTTTTAACTGGAGATGTCTGGGATTGAACCGGGGACCTTCTGCATGCCGAGCAGAGGCTCTGCCACTGAGCCACAGCCCTTCCCTTTTATCTCTGCTTCTTTTATCTATTCTAAGCCTAATGCTCATTAATTTCATCGAGTGCCCACGAGTTCTTGTACTGTGAGAAAAGGAGAAATGTATTTAAGCATAACATGTTAAACGATGCAGAAATCACATAGTAAGAGCATACTTACAGATTGGGAGTCAATTTTAACCCGGATTGTAATGGTGGTTTTTAACTTTTTATCTCTGTCTCACTGTATCCTGTATTTTGTAATGGCCAATGGCTTTATACGATAAACCTCTGAATTGCAAGTAGATAAATAGGTGCCACTTCGGTGGGAAGGGAACAGCGTTCCGTGTGCCTTGGTGTTTAGTCATGCCGGCCACATGACCACGGAAATGTCTTCGGACAGCGCTGGCTCTTCGGCTTTGAAACGGAGACGAGCACCGCAACCCTAGAGTCGGATTCGACTGGCTTTCGAGCAAGGGAACCTTTACCTTTACCTTACCTACCTGCTTACAGCAGTAGAATAGTCCACGGTCCCTATCCGTTTATCAGAGCATCTTTCTAAACCATTTCGTTACCATACGGCCCTCATTTTTTTCTGTCAGATTGCAGATTTGGGGTTTTCAAGGCCAGAGTCATTCAGAGGTGGTTTGCCATTGCCTGCCTCTGCCTCACGACCCTGGTATTCCTCGGTCGTCTCCCTTCCAAATACTGACCAGGGCCGGCCCAGCTTAGCTTCCGAGATCTGATGTGTTTGGGCTAGCCAGGTCAGGCCCATGGCCCTATTGCCTGCATGGAAAAGCCCTCTTGAATCATTCAGTTTTGCATGGTTTGCAGAAAGCCGGGAGAGGGGGAGCCTTCCTGACCTCTTCAGCCAGGCTGTTCCATAAGGTGGGGTGCCACTACTGAGAAGGCTCCTGTCTGGGGTTAGAAGTGTGTGTGTTTTATAGAGGCAGATAAGACCAGCTGCTGTGGTTCAAGTGGTTAAGACGCTGAACTGCAGGCTGTGGAAGGTCAAGTAGTTCAGCAGTTCGAGACCCGAGTGTGCCACATGATGGAGTGAGCTCCCGTCTCTAGTTCCAGCTCCTGCCAACCCAGCAGTTTGAAAGCAAGAAATTGCAAGTAGATAAATAGGGACCACTTTGGTGGGAAGGTAACAGCTTTCCGTGCGCCTTGGTGTTTAGTCATGCCGGCCACATGACCACGGAAACATCTTCGGACAGCGCTGGCTTTTCGGCTTTGAAACAGAGATGAGCACCGCAACCCTAGAGTCGGACTCGACTGGCTTTCGAGCAAGGGAACCTTTACCTTTAAGACGACAGTGGAGTTCTACAGTTGTGCGGTCGTGGGATTGTGGGAACAAAGACGGTCCTGGTGGTTTGACCGTGGGGCCGGTAGACCATCACCGGAGACCCCTTCTGAATGTGGGCATTTAATAAACACGCAGGACGTGTCTTCTTTTTCTCTTCTCCATTTCCCACCCCGTGTGTTCCTTGCCGCCACTCAGGTGGGCTCCGGTTTGGGCTGATGGGTTCGGCGTTGATGGATTTCGGCCTTTCAAAGCGAGGCATGCTGTTTGGGAGCGAGCTGTCCGTCTCCATTTGCAGTGAGTCTGCTCCCCGGGCCTGATGTTTAGAAGCTTTCTCCCCGTCGGAATGGGGCATGGAGATTCATTTGTCTGCGTCAGGCAGCTGTCAGCAGGCAGGAGACGGACGGAGAGTGGGAGGGAGGAGGAAAGTCATCCTGTTCCTTGGGAATGTGTGCGTGTTGCGAGGCAGGACAGGAATTCAAGCCCTCGGTTGTTGGAAAAGAAGAGTTCCCGTGAGCATGTGCAGAGTAGCTGGATATGAGTCCAGTAACACTTTAGAAACTGACAAGATTCTGGGGGTGCAAGCTGTTTGAGAGTCAGCGGTCGCTTCATCAGATGCAAGTTGGAATAGATATCCCTGAGTCATGGAATCATAGAGTTGGAAGGGAGCTCCAGGGTCATCTAGCTCAACCCCCCTGCACAAGGCAGGAAATTCACAAATAGAAGAAGAAGAGAAGTAGAGATTGGATTTATACCCCGTCCTTCACTACCTGAAGGAGTCTCAGAGCGGCTTACAAACTCCTTTCCCTTCCCCTCCCCACGACAGTAAGCCTGTGAGGGAGGTGGGGCTGAGAGAGCTCTGACAGAAACTGCCCTTGAGAGAAACCGCTCTGAGAGAACTTGTGACTGACCCAAGGTCACACCAGCAGCTGCATGTGGAGGAGTGGGGAATCAAACCCGGTTCTCCCTGCTTAGAGTCCGTGCTCTTAACCACTGCACCAGATTGGCTCTCCTTAATATAATTAAGAAGACCTTAATATTCTATTAAAGCTCTGCATTAAACTTTCTGCATTATTCATTTGAAGGCAAGTATTGTGAACCAGTCCAGCCTGGCTTCTCCTGCACATAATTTGAACAAGGCAAAAAACTTTATGATGTCTATGAGGTTTAGACTGCACAATATAAAATTTTAATGCTGTCGGGAGTCTCTGTAGGAGTTATCGTCCTCGCCCCTATTGCATGGCCAAATCTTGCCAATGACAGGGGAATAGTACTGGTAATTCCCCCCCCCCTTCAATTGTCAGGCAGGTAGATCTCTTGGATAAGTATTTTATTTCTTCCGTGCAACTCGAAATAATTAACGTGTAGAATTTATTAAGGTGGCCACTGCCACTGAAGGCAGCGACAAGATGACCTGGAAGATTAAAATGTTCACCAACTGGTTTTTGAACATTGTGGTTTTTAATGTGTGTGTAAAAAGGTAAAGGTTCCCTTGCTCGAAAGCCAGTCGAATCCGCCTCTAGGGTTGCGGTGCTCATCTCCTTTTCAAAGCTGAAGAGCCAGCGCACGGAACACTGTTACCTTCCCACCGAAGTGGTACCTATTTATCTACTTGCAATTTCTTGCTTTCGAACGGCTAGGTTGGCCGGAGCTGGAACTAGAGACGGGAGCTCACTCCGTCATGCGGCACACTCGGGTCTTGAACTGCTGAACTACTGACCTTCCACAGCCTGCAGTTCAGCGTCTTAACCACTTGAGCCACCGCAGCTATGTGTGTACATAACTGTTACACCCCCCCCCCCAAAAAAAACACCCCATATCTAAGATGGTGGGGGAAGTTCCCAACTCAGATCATATTGGAGGTCGGCGTGACTCTGGCTCCTTTGTTTAGGAAATCAGTGTATTAATATTGTCATTATGAATTCATTAAGAGCTAGTTTGGTGTAGTGGTTAGGAGCGCGGACATCTGGAAGAACCGGGTTTGATTCCCCACTCCTCCACATGCAGCTACTGGTGTGACCTTGGGTCAGTCACAGGTTCTCTCAGAGCTGTTCTCTCAGGAGCAGTCCTCGGAAG
>NW_015171502.1:1050007-1056390 GCF_001447785.1 Gekko japonicus | reverse complement strand
CCCTCCTCCGCCTCCTCCTCCTCCTCCTCCTCCCTCCTCCTCCTCCTCTGCCTGTGGTATTAACAGATTAATTCTTCACTTTGCCTCAGAGGAGCTCAGGGCTGTTATACATGTTGTCCCATATTTTTTTTTTTGGTGTGTGCTATCCTGGGGTTTTTTTGTATCCTTACAACAAGCCTGTGAGGTAGGCTTGGCTAAGAGAAAGTGAGTGACTTTGGGGTAAAGCCATGGCTCAATGCTAGAGCTCGTGCTCTGTCCTGAGAAGTTCCCAGGTTCAGTCTGAAGCTTCTCCAGGCCCTGGAGAGATGCTGCCAATCAGAGTAGACGATCCTAATCTTGATAGACCAGTCGTCCGACCCAGTAGAAAGCAGCTTCATGTGTGAATCAAGGATGCCATTTTCTCCAGGTCAACCGATCTCCGCCGCCTGGAGGCCAGTTCTAACCCCAGGAGATCTCCAGCCACTACCTGGAGGTTGGTAACCCTATCGCAGAGTGGGGGGGCTTGAACCCAGCTCCATAGTGGGGTGGGGATTTGAATCCTAGGTCTCCCTGGCCCAAGTCGACTCCTGTAGCCAGAATACCGCACTGCCTCTCTCTGGTAAGATGGAAATATCCGTCATCTTGGACACAGTGTTGTGGGTTTTTTTTGATGAATTGTTTTAATATATTTTAAAATGGTTCTGATTTTCTCATAATATTGTACTCCCTTTTTTGATGTAAGCCGCCCTAAGCCCTTTCTCGGGGAAGGGTGGCCTCGCAAATTGAAATAAAATAAAATAAATAAATAAATAAGAGAGGCACGGAGAAGAAAACAGCGAAGAAACTAATGGGACCTGTCGACGAGGTTCCTAGAGCAGCCTGTAGGTGCCAGGCTGCCTGCCAACATCTTTTCTAGCACCCAACGAATGTTTTTAGTAAGTGAATTGGGCTAGATAGGATTTTTGCTTACCCGGGCTTCTAATTGACTCCTTGATTCTGTTTGAAAACCTTCTTTGGGGGGGTTTCAAGCAGAGGCTCGATGGCCATCTGACAGCCTTGCTGATTCTGTGAACTTGGGCAGATCATGAGAGGGAGGGCAGGAAGGGTCGCCTCAGTGCTTAGTTCTCATGGCCCTTTTTAATACACGCCCAGGGAAATGCTGATCGCCACGTTGGGGGCAGACAGCAGTTTTTCCCCAGGCCAGTTTGGCCGGGGGATCCTGGAGGTTCTTTGCCATCTTCTGGGCGTGGAACAGGGGTCACTAGGGGTGCATGTGAGGGGGGAGGTATTTGTGAATTTCCTGCATTGTGCAGGGGGTCGGACTAGATGACCCCAGAGGTCCCTTCCAACTCTGTGATTCTGTGATTCAGATGCAGATGGGGGACGAAGAAGGGGCACACGAGCCCCCCAGCCTCACAAATCCGTCCCCCAAGTTCCTCGTCCGCAACAGTTTCTTACTAGCCTCTCCCGCCACGTTTAGGGGTCTGCCGCCTTGGTGTATGTTAAGAAAAAAGGGAGCCGAATTTCCATCTCCTCCCCTCCCCGGCGTTGAAAAGCTTCCTTCGCCCAGCGTGGCCTCCGGAGGCCATTCTTATGCACTGCAGGCGCGAGCGAGCAGCTATTTACAAGCCCGGTTTTGGGACTTCAGCCAGAATGTGTATACAGAGGAGAATCCGGACTGACGGGAGCCGTCTTGCCCAGAAGTGCCCAGATGACGTTCACTGCCACTGCGAGAAGGACCCGTCCTTCTCCGTCACTCTTTCAGCTCAGGCACACACAGAGAGAGAAATAAGCTTTGTGTAACTAAACATAAACCCAGCAGCTGCGGATGGCTCTAATCCCCACCCACCCGAGCCAGAGCATCTGCTTTCCCTTCCTGGCTTAAAACGGCCCTTTCCCTTGGGTTCACTCCCCCTGCCTGGACCTAGGGCTTAGTGTAGTGGTTAAGTGCGCGGGTGGTTCCAGTTCGGTGTCGCGGTTAAGTGCGCGGACTCTAATCTGGGAGAACCAGGTTTGATTCCCCGCTCCTCCACTTGCAGCTGCCGGATGACCTTGGGCAAGCCATAGTTCTGACAAGAGCTGTTCTTGAAAAAAGAGCAGTTTGTGTCAGAGCTCTCTCAGCCCCGCTTACCTCGCAGGGTGTCTGTTGTGGGGAGGGGAAAGGAAAGGAGTTTGTAAGCCGCTCTGAGACTCTCTTGGGTAGTGAAGGGTGGGGTATGTATCCAATCTCCTCCTCCTCCTCCTTCTTCATCTGTGCCTTGCTCTCTTCCACTGCAAGCAGGCGGCAGTTCATGCAGACGTTTAGGTATTCTTCGCTTCATGGAACCTTGACAGGTTGCTAGTCCTCATGGCTGTGGAGGGGAAAACATGCAGGCAACGGCAAAAGGAGATGCATTTGGATGGGGAGGGTCTGTGGCTCAGTGGTAGAACATCTGCTTGGCATGCAGAAGGTCCCCAGTTCAATCCCGGGCACCTCCAGTTGAAAAGGACCAGGCAGTAGGGGATGTGAAAGACCTTTTCCTGAGACCCTGGAGAGCCGCTGCCAGTCTGAGTAGGGGCTCAGTGGCAGAGCATTTGTTTGCATTGCGGAAGGTCCCAGGTTCAGTCCCCGGCATCTCTAGTTAAAAAGGACCAGGCAGTAGATGGTGTGAAAGACCTCTGCCTGAGACCCTGGAGAGCTGCTGCCAGTCAGAGTAGACAATACTGAACTTGATTGACTGAGGGTCTGATTCAGTACAAGGCATTTTCATGTGTGTGCATTCCTTTGAGGCTTTTCTGTTAGTTGTTCATGTAGCTTCCGCACATTGGCACAGTGCTGCACACAGATTCTGGATACAACCACACAACACAGTCTGAGTTGGGTCTGTGGCTCAGTGGAAGAGCCTCTGCTTTGTGGGCAAAAGGTCCCAGGCAGTGTTCCCTCTAAGCTGGGTTAGTGTGAGCTAGCTCAAAGTTTTTTAGCCTCCGGCTCACACATTTTTGTCTTAGCTCAGGAAGGATGGCTCCAGATCGCTGGCTCACCACTTTAATGCCAGCAGCTCACAAAGTGGAGTTTTTGCTCACAAGACTCCACAGCTTAGAGGGAGCATTGGTCCCAGGCTCAATCCCTGGCATATCCAGTTGAAAAGGACCAGGAAGTAGCCACAAGGTCTAGATGGACCACTCTTTCTAGGGCAGTGATGCTCTGTATTCTTGGTGCTTGGGGGGCAACAGTGGGAGGGCTTCTGGAGTTCTGGCTCCGCTGGTGGACCTCCTGATGGCCCCTGGGTTTTGGCCACTGTGCGACACAAGAGTGTTGGACTGGATGGGCCATTGGCCTGATTCAACATGACTCCTCTTATGTTCTTATGTCTGGGGCAGTGATGCTCTGTATTCTTGGTGCTTGGGAGGAGGCAACAGTGGGAGGGCTTCTGGAGTTCTGGCCCCGCAGGTGGACCTCCAGATGGCCCCTGGGTTTTGGCCACTGTGTGACACAGAGTGTTGGACTGGATGGGCCACATTGGCCTGATCCAACATGGCTTCTCATGTTCTTATGTTGGGGCAGTGATGCTTCATATTCTTGGTGCTGGGGGGGGGCAACAGTGGGAGGGCTTCTGGAGTTCTAGCCCCATTGCTGAACCTCCTGGTGGCATCTGGGGTTTTGGCCACTGTGTGACACAGAGTGTTGGGCTGGATGGGCCACTGGCCTGATCCAACGTGGCTTCTCTTATTTTCTTAACATTTTGCGGTTGGTTCCACCCCCTGCAGCAGCCATTTTGTTGTTGCCCCCCCCACTCTCTGTCAGGATCCCAAAAGTGCCCCCAGGCTCAAAAAAGGGTTGGGACCAGTGTTCCCTCTAAGCTGAGTTAGTGTGAGCTAGCTCACAGTTTTTTAGCCTCCGGCTCACACATTTTTGTCTTCGGTCAAGAAGGATGGCTCCAGAGCAAACTAATCGCTGCAGCAGCCGAATCGCTTGCTCACAACTTTAATGCCAGTGGCTCACAAAGTAGAATCTTTGCTCATAAGACTCCACAGCTTAGAGGGAACGTTGTAACACCACCCTGGCTCTCTAATGCACGTGATCCTTCTTCTGCCCGGTCAGACCTCTGGCTCATCCAGCTTAGACTTGTCTCTCCCCCCCCACCCCCCCCACCCCGATTTCCGAAGGCCTGGGGCAGAGGCCCTTCTTCAGAGTTCTGCTGCAGGCGATCCTTTTCAAATGGGGATTCTGGGGGACTGATTCTTGCAGCCCTGCACATGTAAAGTATGTGCTCTACCAGCGAGCTGCGCCATCTGGCACATGCGCTTCTGAACCGTTAATATCCCGGTTCTGTGCTCTCCCCGATGTTCGAAAGCTAAAAAGTAGCCGAAGTCGAGCTCCCACGCTGGGGGCAGGGAATCCTGACACGCCGCACCCCCTCTCCTCTCCTCGTTAATCAGCACTTCGCTCCGGGTGATTCCAAATGGGTTTCTCGCCGTTCTGCTGCGGAAATGAAATGTAGTCCCAGCGCAGCTACCAGCCGGTCTCAGGAACATTTTTTTAAGTCTGAGCACTTCGCCGGGCGGGAAGGAGGCCATTCATCTCCCTCTGGGTTTGCTCTGTGATCTGTTTATGCTACGAGCATCGAGTGCACAGGGAGGTTTTGAGCGTGGATGTGTTGGTGGAGGCACCCGGCTCTGCTGGACTTGATTTATTTCGAAGGTTTGTAAGAACAGAAGTTGAGCCATGCTGGATCAGGCCAGTGGTCCATCTAGTCCAGCATCCTGCCAAGAGGAGGAGGAGGAGGAGATTGGATTTATACCATGCCCTTCACTACCCAAAGGAGTCTCAGAGCGGCTTACAATCACCCCTCCCTTCCCTTTCCCACAATAGACACCCTGTGTGAGGTAGGTGGGGTTGAGGGAGCTCTTTCAAGAACTGCCCTTGAGAAAACAGCTCTGAAAGAACTTGTAAATGACCCAAGGTCACACCAGCAGCTGTATGTGGAGGAGTGGGGAATCAAACCCGGTTCTCCCAGATTAGAATCCACACTTCTAACCACTACACCAAACTGGCTTACTCAGGCAAGCCAACGACAGAGCACAGAAGCTGAGGAATTCCCTTGTTCTTGCCTCCTGGGACTGGGATTCAGAGGTTGACTGCCTCTGATTGTGGAGGTTCTCTTAGTCACCAGGGCTAGTAGCCACTGATAGACCTCTCCTCCATCAGTCTGTCTTTTGAAGTTGCCTATGCCTGTGGCCATCACTACAGCCTCTGGCAGCGAACTGCACATTTTTTGTTGGGCAAAGAAATATTTCCATTTGTCCGTCCTGAACCTACTGCCCATCAGCTTCACTGGATTACCCTCGAGTTCTAGTATTTGGGGAGAGGGAGAAAAAGTTCTCTTTGTCAGCTCTCTTGGTAGCTCGGGCTCTCAGGCTTGGTATCAGAACACAAGAGGAAGTTTTATTTAAGCTCCGCGAAGCTAAGAAGGACCGTTTGGCTTCGAGTTGGTCTGCTGGTCAATTGACCAGTCCGATATGGTCAAGTGACTGGTCAATTGGATCGCTTGTTAATTGATGGCAATCAGATATTCCATGAAGCCAAGAATGCCCCTGGGCAGGTGGCGCTTTTCTCTTTGTTGCGTGAGGGTAACTCTTGTGGGCAAGAGCAGGGAGTGCGATTTAAACCCCCCCCCCCCAGGCCTGCAGCCAAATAGGAGCAAATCTCAAATCATGGCAGTGCTCCCCCTCCTGGCCACCTGCGATAATTGCAGGCATCCCCCCTGCAACGGCCAAGACCATTTCTAATATGATTCTGAAAATCAGTTTTGTTGCTCTGCAGCAGGGGTCATTTCGTAGAAAAAGGGCTGCAGGAGCTCATTAGCATACCTAATAAGCTATTAGCACAATAGCTCATTAGCATATGCCACGCCCCTGACATCACCGGAAGTGATGTCAGAAGGGGAAGCAAAAGGGGGGGGGGAAGCATCTTCAAAAGCATCCTCTCCCCTTCCCCAGCACTTTAAACCCTTTCTCTCTTCGTCCCCCCGCCTTGGCAGGCCGGATGGGGAAGGGGAGGCTTTTGAAAATGCCCCCCCCCCTTCTGCTTCTCCAGCCGGCCTGCCAATGCAGGCTGGGGGAGGGGGAAACGAAGAGAGAAGGGGTTTAAAGGTTAAACCCCTTCTCTCTGGAATCGCACTGCAGAAGCGGTGCGATCTCTGCATTCTATTCTATGGGGCCATGGAATACAGTGGAGAGATTGTGCCTCTGCTGTGGCGTGACTCTAGACTGAAGGAGCGCGGGGATCTGGAGGCGGGGCTTGCTGTCCCGGGGCTGCTGGAGCGGTGCTCCGGCGCGCTCCGGAGCCAAACGACCCCTGCTCTGCAGTAACAGTGAACCAGCATAAGCAGGGGAAATGCTGATGGCTGAACTCTCTCTTTCCC
>NW_015171502.1:1029588-1049976 GCF_001447785.1 Gekko japonicus | reverse complement strand
GAAGGGACCTCCAGGGTCATCTAGTCCAACCCCCTGCACAATGCAGGAAATTCACAAATACCTCCCCCTCCGCACCCACAGTGACTGCTGTTTAATGCCCAGAAGAAGGCAAAAAACCTCCAGGATCCTCGGCCAAATTGGCCTGGAGAAAATTGTTTCCTGACCCCAAAGTGGCGATCGCCATTTCCCTGGGCGTGTCAGAAAGGGCCACAAGAACCAAGCACTGAGGCGACCCTTCCTGCCCTCCCTCTCGTGTTCTGCCCAAGTTCACAGAATCAGCATGGCTGTCAGACGGCCATCTAGCCTCTGCTTTAAAAAACATCCAACAAAGGAGAGCCTGCCACCTCCCGAGGAAGCCTGTTCCACCAAGGAACCGCCCTAACTGCCAGGAAGTTCTTCCTCATGTTTAGCCAAAAACTCTTCTACGTCACTGGTCAATCCAGCAAATTCTAAGCGGCCAAATTTGGTTGGCTTAAGACAGTATAATCTAGTGGCACCCTAAAGACTAGCCACATTTCTTTCGGTGGGGAGCTTTCGTGGGTCACTGCCCGCCTCGTCAGATAGATATGTGATAGCAAATCATACGGGAGACTTTTTGTGGGGCAAGTGCGAGGGGAGGTCAAGGTTTGGTGTGAATGACTCTCTGATCCCTTGAGTTTAGTTTGGGGGGGTGGGGTGGCCATCTCTTCGGCCTAGTACCTTTCCTAGTGCCTCCTGCCTTTATTCAGAGGCGCCGGGGCTTGTATGTGAGATGCAGCATCTGAGTTCAAATCCAGGGCCTGCCGGTCTCCAGGTGGTAAAGGCAAAGAAGCACCGCGTGTATAGCCGTTACACAAGCACTTAACTGCAATATATCCAGAATGATCCTGCATTGAGCAGGGGGCGGGACTAGGTGGCCTGTTGTATGGCCCCTTCCGACTCTGGGATTCTATGATTCAGAATTATTTTTTCCTTTCCTTTTGTGCAGTGTTTATAAATTGCATAATCAAATAAGCAATAAAGTATCTAAGCAGTTTCAGGGTAATCATTATAAGTAATTATATTGCAGTTAAGTGTTTGTAACGGCTGTACGCTCAGTGTTTCTTTGCCTTTATCTTTTTTTTGGGGGGGAGGTTGTATTTTTCTGTGTGTGCGCGCACCTGGAAGTCGTGGCGGCCTCTGGTGATTGACCCCTACTGGGGGGCTGGAGGATATTCAAAGAGGTGGCTGAATAAAGCCTGCCCCTGCCTCCCGACTGCTGGTATTCCTTGGAGGTCTCCCATCCAAGTACTACACCAAAGCCAGTTTGGTGTAGTGGTTAAGTGCGCGGACTCTAATCTGGGTGAACCCAGTCTGATTCCCCACTCCTCCACTTGCACCTGGCTGGATGACCTTGGGCAAGCCGTAGCTCTGATAAGAGCTGTTCTTGAAAAAGAGCAGTTTCTGTCAAGAGCTCTCTCAGCCCCACCTACCCCACAGGGTGTCTGTTGTGGGGAGGGGAAGGGAAAGGAGATTGTAAGCCGCTCTGAGACTCCCTTGGGTAGTGAAGGGCTGGGTATAAATCCGATCTCCTCTTCTTCTTCTTCAAGAGCAGTTTCTGTCAGAGCTCTCTCAGCCCCACCTACCCCACTTGGTGTCTGTTGTGGGGAGGGGAAGGGAAAGGATTTTGTAAGGGCGGGGTATAAATTCAAGCTCCTCCTCCTCCTTTGCATCACATCCCTGCTCACCTCTCGCCCCTCCCCAAACTGTGCCCTTCTCAGGTCCCACCCTCCCCCCGAAATCTGCAGGTGTTTTCCAACTTGCAGCTGACAACCTTATTTTCAAAGCAGATGCTCTCTCCCTGAGCCCCCCTCCCCCATCATATGCACATACTTATTTACTAAATGCATTGATAGTAACATTTATATCCCGTCTGTCTTTGTGGCTCAAGGAAGCTTACTAACGTCTTACGCCAAGGCAGGCTGTTTGGCCATCTGGAGGAGTCTTGTTTACTCCTGAAGGGCTGTGGCTCTCCAGGATCTTTTCTGGTACTATGCAAAAGTGAAATATTCAAGAGCACCCAAAAGAGTGCTTCTGAATGGTTCCTTATCCTCCTGGAGAGGAGTGACGAGTGCCTCAGGAATCTGTCCTGGGACCTGTTTCGTTCAACATCTTTATAAATGATTTGGATGAAGGAATAGAGGGAATGCTAATTAAATTTGCAGATGGTACTAAATATGGAGGGGTAGCAAATACAGTAGAAGACAGAGTCAGGATACAGGATGATCCTGACAGGCTGGAAATCTGGGCTAAAACAAATAAAATGAATTTCAACATGGATAAATGTCAAGTTCTGCATTTAGGTAGGAAAAATCAAAGGCATAGGGGTATGTGGGAGACTTGTCTCGACAGTACTATGTGCGAAAAGGATCTAGGGGTCTTAGCAGACCCTACACTGAACATGAGTCAGCAGTGTGATGCGGTAGCTAAAAAGACAAATGTGATTTTAGGCTGTATCAACAGAGGTATAGTGTCCAGATCATGTGAAGTGATGGTATCATTTCACTCTGCTCTGGTTAGACCTCACCTAGAGTGTTGTGTTCAGTTTTGGGAAGCACAATTTTAGAAGGATATAGACAAGCTGGAACATGTCCAGAGGAGGGCAATGAAGATGGTGAGGGGTCTGGAGACCAAGTCCTATGAGGACAGGCTGAAGGAGTTGGGTCTGTTTAGCCTGGAGAGGAGACGACTGAGAGGGGATATGATAACCATCTTCAAGTACTTGAAGAGCTGTCATGTAGAGGATGGTGCAGAGTTGTTTTCTGTTACCCTAGAAGGTCGGACCAGAACCAACAGGTTGAAATTAAATCAGAAGTGTTTTCAGCTAAACATTAGGAAGAACTAACCTCCTAACAGAGCAGTTCCTCAGTGGAACAGGCTTCCTTGGGAGGTGGTGGGCTCTCCTTCTTTGGAGGTTTTCAAGCAGAGACTAGTTGGCCATCTGACAGCAGTACTGATTCTGTGAACCTGGGCAGATCATGAGAGGGAGGACAGGAAGGGTTGCCTACAAGTGCTTAGTTCTTGTGGCCCTTTCTGACACGCCCAGGGAAATGCCGATCACCACTTTGGGTCCGGAAGAAATCTTTCTCCAGGCCAGTTTGACCAGGAATCCTGGGGGGGGGGGTGTTGCCATCTTCGGGCATCGAACAGTGGTCGCTGCGGGTGTGGAGGGGGAGGTATTTGTGAATTTCCTGCATTGTGCAAGGAGGTTGGACTAGATAACTCTGGAGATCCCTTCCAGCTCTGTGATTCTAAAAGGGCTTTTCTGTGCAGGTAGCAAGGCTGCACAACACAAATTGATTCCGCAGAGTTACTTGGATAAATGATTGGGACTTAAGAAGAGAACGCCAGAAGAGCCCTGCTGGATCAGACTAATGGTCCATCTAGTCCAGCATCCTGTCTCACTTGTGGTCTGAATACAAAAGAAAAAACAAGCCGTATGCAAGCGCTATACAGAACCAATGCTCAAAACACATGGAAATTTATTTATTTATTAGTGCTGATGTCAAACCATGTATAAAATGACAATGTTACGAAGAAGGAAAGGAGGTCGTCTAAGTTTCATTCCAAACATTTCAGCTAAAGGGGGGCAGAATATTTCACTGCAACTGTAGGATACAGCACTAAAGGGTGATGAGAGTTTTATGAAGCGATACGGTCTTCGCTGTCATACTTTGTGATGAACGAAACTTGGAAGACATCTTACTGTTTCACGAGGTCCTGTTCAGATGAAGCCAGTCGAAACATAAGAACATAAGAGAAGCCAATGTTGGATCAGGCCAATGGCCCATCCAGTCCAACACTCTGTCACACAGTGGCCAAAAATACCAGGTGCCACCAGGAGGTTCACCAGTGGGGCCAGGAAACTAGAAGCCCCCCCACTGTTGCCCCCCAAAGCACCAAGAATACAGAGCATCACTTGCCCCCCAAACTGAGAGCTCCTATCTATACCTTGTGGCTAATAGCCATGGATGGATCTCTGCTCCATATGCTTATCTAATTCCCTCTTGAAGCTGTCCATGCTTGTAGCTGCCGCCACCTCCTGTGGCAGTGAATGCCCTGTGTTAGTCACTCTTTGGGCGAAGAAGGACTTCCTTTTATCCGTTCTAACCCAACCGCTCAGCAATTTCATGGAGTGCCCACGAGTTCTTGTACTGTGAGAAAGGGAGAAAAAGGACTTCTTTCTCGACCTGCTCTATCCCAACGAATTTGTATTCCGGAAAACTTCATCAACCTGCACCTTTTTGGACCTCCTGTCCTTTGTAACACTGTCATTTTATACACAGTTTGAAATCAGCACTAAAAAAAAATACATTTCCATGTGTTTTGAGCATTGATTCTGCATAGCGCTTGCATACAGCTTGTATTTTTTCTTTTGTATTTGGAGCTTTGGAGCTGTGATTCACTTGTGGTCTGTAGGGCTGCCTGTAGTAATTTCTGTAGGATCCTGTTGTGTCATTTCTGTACCGCTCAATGTGTCCTGCGAATACTTAACGCTGTTGATTATGGAGTGTCCCACTTTGTTGATTGTACTCACTCACTCTGCGTAATCCACCTCGACGCCAAGCGACGTGAATAAATAAAAAACAGATAAAGGACAGCAAGTTTAGAAGGACCACTGTGATTCCGTAAAGTTTGCCAAGCGCCACCTGGGTCGATTTGGGCCTTGGGTACAATCCGGCCCACTAAACCGCTCCGTGTTTTTGCCACACCGGCAGAGGTTCTTCCCCACTGTGTTATTTTTCTTCTCTCCCCCCCCTTGCCAATTAGCATTGGGAAAGCCTAATTAGGTACCACCGGACTTGGGATGCGGTTGCCGTGGAAACCCGGTAGCAGCCGTGGCGTCGGAAAAGTCCTCCCTGCAGGGAGAAAGAAAGAGATCCAAGCCTGCCCGGCGGCTGGCCGGGGGACTCTGTTTTTGCCTTTCTAGCGGGTATCTCTGCCTCTGCAGTGCCCCAGGGCAGGAAGCTGTTGTGTGTGTGGGGGGGAAGGCCTGGGGGGCAGTGGGCCCTGTTTAAATAGATTTCAGAGGGTTTCTTTTTCCACGCCTAAGCAAAAAGGTTGAAAGTTTCCAAGCAGGAGCTTAGATTGAACACATGAAGCTGCCTTATACTGAATCAGACCCTCGGTCCATCACGCTCAGTACTGCCAGTGCCTACATCGACTGTCAGCGGTTCTCCAGGGTCTCAGGCACGGAGGTCTTTCACGTTCTATAGTACTTGATCCTTGAACTGGAGATGCCGGGTATTGAACCTGTGACCTTTTCCGTGCCAAGCAGAGGCTCTACCACTGAACCACAATCGCAACTCAGACTGGCAACGGCTCCCGGAATCTCAGGCAGAGTTGTTGTACATCACCTCTTGCCTGGTCGTTTTTAACTGGAGATGCCGGGGATTTGCCTGGGACCGTAAAGCAGAGGTTCTTCCGCTGAGCTACAGACCCAACTCAGACTGGAAGCGGCTCTTCAGGGTCTCACGTGGTAGTCTTTCCCATCACCTGTTGCCTGGTCCGCTCAACTGGACATACTGGGGATTGAACCTGGGACTTTCCGCATGCCAAGGAGATGCTCCACCACTGAGCCACGGCCCTTCCCTTCCTCGGCGTACACTGAGCTTGGCCTGGTGAAGGGGGAAGGATAGCAAATTCTTCCTGTTGCCTGTTAGCTACACCTTGGCCTTGGACCCCTCATATCTGCAGAATTGCCTCTCCCCCTGCGCCCTGCCACAACAGCTTCTCTCACAACAGCCCCGTGAGGTTGGTCGGGCTCAGAGGGAATGAGTGGCCCACAGTTACCCAGTGAACTTCTCAGCTTAGCCCCTTGAATCCAGATCTCCAGTTTGAGAGCCAACATGGTGTGGTGGTTAAGAGTGGCAGATCTTAATCGGGAGAACCGGGTTTGATTCCCCACTCCTCCTCCACACGAAGCCTGTTGGGTGACCTTGGGTCAGTCACAGTCCTCTTAGAGCTGTTCTCTCAAGGGCAGTTCTTGGGAGAGCTCTCTCAGCCCCACCTACCTCACAGGGTGTCTGTTCTGGGAAGGGAAAGGAGACTGTAAGCCACTCTGAGATTCCTTCGGGTAGTGAAGGGCAGGGTATAAATCCAATCTCCTCCTCCTCCTCTTCTTCTTCTTCCTCTTCTCTCTCAGCCCCACCTACCTCACATGGTGCGTGTTGTAGGGAGAGGAAGGAAAGGCAATCGTAAGCCACTCCAAGACTCCTTCGGGTAGTGAAGGGCAGGGTATAAAACTCTTCTTATTCTTCTCCCCCATCCTAGTCCGAGACTGTAACCACTATACCACTCTGCCTCTCCGCTCGAGGCCTTTCATACCGGTAGTGCCGCATTCATAATAAAGGAAGCCTTTTTCCCCCATCGAGGATTGGCCTGGTTTCTCTTGGAGGGGGGGGGACAGGACAGAGCGTGTGTGTGGGGGAGCAGGTAGGTCAACCGTGCCCCTGGAAAATGAATCAAAATTGGCCCCCTTGACTCCAACCCACTGCCTGGTGTGGCTCCCCCCCCCCACTGCTTCATCTCCCGGCATGAACCCGCCCGATTGGTTGCTGTGACAACCAAATACCATCCTGGCGTGGCTTCCCAGGAGCGTTCGCTCTCTGAAGTTGGTGGTGCCGTTCGAGCTGGCGCAGTGGCGCGGTGCCAGGCCGGTGGTCGGCTGGTAGTAGGCGGGGTGTTCTCGAGAGGCGCTTGCTGATCAGCGCTGGTGCACGCGCGCCCGTGGCTCATATGGTTGTGAGTGAGCAAATCGTGTGGAATTCGGGGCTCCTTCTGTGTCTTCTTTTTGCTTGCTTTGTTTTGGCACAAAGGAGTTGTGATTTGGGAGGCCTCTGGGCTTTGGGGTATAATCATAGGCAAGGACGAGGCCCTTTGCACATGCTCAGATGCACTGTCCTCTGTCTTAGCTATGTTCATTCCAGCACCAGTTGTTAAAATCAGAGTTGAAACCCTGGAGGTCCTTGATTTGGGGCAGAGATGGTGAGCCTCTGTCCTATAGTAGGTTAGGGGCTTCGCTTCCAGCCATCAAACAAGGTTGTGTTCGGTATTGGGGAGGGGCTCTGGCTCAGTGGAAGAGCCTCTGCTTTGCACGTGGAAGGTCCCAGGTTCAATCCCCGGCGTCTCCAGTTAAAAGGACCAGGCAGTAGGTGATGCGAAAGACCTCCGCCTGTGACCCCAGAGAGCCACTGCCAGTCTGCGTAGCATTTGTGACTCAGTGCTTGAGCATCTGCGTCACATGCAGAAGGTCCCAGGTTCAATCCCCGGCGTCTCCAGTTAAAAGGACCAGACAGTAGGTGATGGGAAAGACTGCCGCCTGTGACCCCAGAGAGCCACTGCCAGTCTGCGTAGCATATGTGACTCAGTGCTTGAGCATCTGCGTCACATGCAGAAGGTCCCAGGCTCAATCCCCAGCGTCTCCAGTTAAAGGACAAGGTAGTGGGTGATGTGAAAGACCTCCGCCTGTGACCCTGGAGAGCTACTTCCAGTCTGTGGCAAAGTGGCAGAGCACCTGCTTGGCATGCAGAAGGTCCCAGGTTCAGTCCCCGGCATCTCCAGTTAAAAGGATAAGGCAGCAGGTGATTTATTT
Source organism: Gekko japonicus (assembly GCF_001447785.1). Classification (NCBI taxonomy): domain Eukaryota; kingdom Metazoa; phylum Chordata; class Lepidosauria; order Squamata; family Gekkonidae; genus Gekko; species Gekko japonicus. Next base: position 1,042,364 of record NW_015171502.1, on the reverse strand, counting down.
GTTGTTGAGTTGTAACCACCAGTTTTAATGCTTATACCGTGTTTTACCTTTTTAGTTGTATTTACTGAAGACATGACGTTACCCGCCCTGAGGTCGCTTGCGGGATGGGCGGGATATAAATACAATAAATAAATAGATAAATAGATAGATAATATTGTCAAGCTTTGTTCGCGGCCCTGGAGTTGACTTGCCCGTGGCTGTGGTGTCGGCCCTGGGAGTTGGAGAGGGTTCGTAAAGGAGGAGGTTGCGGAGGGGCCTCAGATAGGCAGGGGACGGGGTTATGGTCACCAACGTGCACAGAACGTCTCTCTCTCTTTCTCTCCGTTTCGTTCCTTCGCACTTTCCTCCTCTCCGGTCTGTCCGCTTCTCTCTCCTTTTATACCCCGCCCCGCTCCCAGTGCCGCCTGTAATCCCCGCCTCCTCTATTCCCGGTCTGGCCCCGCCCCCCTTGATAAGCCCGGACACCTTCTGGTCCTTCCGGGCGTGGTTGTGGGTGTGCTTAGTTTCCCCTTCGTGCCCGCTCTCAGGCCTCCCTCAGCGGCATCTGCTTCGCCGCTTCCTGGGATAGATTTCCGAGGTGCCTGACCAAGGGGCCGTGCTCTGCCGGCGTGGCCGCATCTCCCTGGGTCGCCAATGGTCATTTCTCCCGGGGCTTCCAGTGGCGAGGCGCCGCGCTGCGGCCCTGTTGGTCGCAGTGGTGTCGCCGCCGCCTTGCTCCTCTGCTGGTCCCTGGGTAAGTGGCATGGCCGGGGCATCCCTGGGGGGGTGGGGTCCTCGTCTCGAGGCCGCTGGACCAGGACAAATATTTATTTTATTTATTTAATTACATTTTTAAAAAATCTCCTAATCCCCACAATTGTGGGGATCTGGGCGATGTACAAAGTTAAAATGATAAAAACCATTAAAAAAACATTATCAGCCCAAACGATTCATTAATGAAGATCAAACGGGTGAAATTTTAAAGTGCCCTTCCATTCCCGGCCTGTGGGTGCCTCCTGGGTATAGCGGGGGAGGAATGAAACCTTTCAGGGGACAGAGGTCCGGAAAGGGTGCCGGCCACGATGGAAAAACCGTCGCTGCCCTCAACCAAACGCCTGGCGGAACATCTCTGCCTTACAGGCCCCGTGGAACTGCGCATGATCCCGCGGGGCCCTGCTGTTATTTGGCAGAGAGTTCCACCGGGTCAGGGCCAGGGCCGAGAAGGCCCTGGTGTCGGTTGAGGACAGTGGGTTGTCTCTAGGGCCGGGGACCGCCAGCAGATTGTCCTATGCAGAGTGTAATGTGAAAGACCTCCGCCAGAGACCCTGGAGAGCAACTGCCAGTCTCAGTAGACAATCCTGACCTCGACGGACCGAGGGTCTGATTCTGTATAAGGACAAAAAAGAGAAAAGGGGGAAAAAACTGAACCTAAAATCTAGAATTCAGAACCTAAAAAGGTTAGTCAAGAATAGAAGAGGGCCAACTCTAAAAATCTAATTATGAAACATACAAAAATATACATGTATTTATTCAACACAAATTAAAATAACAAATAAGGGCCCATTCGTACCTCATATACAAATATAAAAACATACAAAGGCTAATGAAATAGACCTAACGCGTTTCGGCCTTTACAGGCCTTCCTCAGAGATCTAATACAAATAGAACGTGTTGGCTGATATGTAAAAATATATACAATCATACATATACAAAATATGAAATAAAGACCAGAAAACAATTGTTCCAAAGTTTAACCACTGGGCAAAGAAAAGAAATACAAAAATACAATTTTTTGTCTCCAGTGCAATCACATGTCCAGTAGTACTTCTCTCTGGTCAACGATATATTCTCCTGAAATTGTAGAGCCAAATGTTCCCAATAAAATGTTCCTTAAGTTAAAAGGTGTGGGATTTTAAACAACACCTCTTGCCTACTGCGTGTGCAGATGTGGGGGATTGACGCGCATGTTCATACGTGCGTTCTCATGTCACATGGGTGCTTGAATGAAACATGGTGTGCTTCCAGAGTTCCTCCTGAATCCTTCGTTCTGTGGCTGGCCAACGGATGTTCAGACGTATTGAGCTGCCTTGCGTGTGGGGTCAGACTCTGGCTTGATCTAGTCCTGTGCCTTGCTGGGACTGGCAGTGTCTCTCGTCGATTCTGCCCAGGGGAGATGCCAGGCGGTGAACCTTGAGCGTGCAAAATGTGCCCTGTGGCCCCCAAGCCACAGGCTATCCCGCAGGCTCCCCATCTAATATTCATGGTGTATCTTCAAAGTGATGCATTTCGTACTGGGACTGAAACCTCTCAGGAAGTGTCTCACTCGGAAGCCGTTCCTGAAGCCAAATACAGCCTGCGTGTCGGCATTGAGTTGATGTTGTCTCTTGGAAGGTGGGGGGAGGCTTGAAGCTTAGCGTGGGTGGATGGGTGGGCGGGGGACTGATACGTTTGCCTATTCTTGCTTGTTTCGTTCCCCCAGGTTTCCCCCCCCCAAAAGCGTCTGACTCCTGTTATTGTCTCAGAGGGGTGGCCGTGTTGGTCTGAAATAGAAGAGCTGGATTCGAATCCAATAGCACTTTAGAGACCAAACTGATTTTCAGGGTATGAGCTTCTGGGAATCGAAACTCCCTTCGTCTATTACAGATTTAGAACAATGGAGATACCTTCCCTCCCCCACCCTCCGGGACTGAATAGGGACATGGGTTTCTTATCTCACTACAGAACAAAGTTGGAGTCCAGTGGCACCTTTAAGACCAACAAAGTTTTATTCAAAGTGTAAGCTTTTGTGTGCAAAGCACACTTCTTCAGACACATGGAATAAGATCTCCTCAAGGGTTATTTACAGAAGAAAAGAGGGTGGGGGTAGCCGTTAGGAGCCCTCTCAGAGCCCAGATGCATATGCAGAGCCGAAATTGAATCACGTGGCTGGTAAGATCAGTGGAGAGCAGCAAATTAGCATGCAAATGCAAGAGTTGACAAAAAGATGTGAAAATGTAGCTAGAATGGCTGAGGGGGTGACATGATTGAGGTTTATAAGATTATGCATGGGATAGAGCGGGTCGGGAAAGGAGTACTTTTCTCCCTTTCTCACAATACAAGAACTCGTGGGCACTCCATGAAATTGCTTAGCGGTCGGGTTAGAACACATAAAAGGAAGTACTTTTTCACCCAAAGAGTGACTCACACATGGAATTCACTACCACAGGAGGTGGCGGCGGCTACAAGCATGGGCGGCTTCAGGAGGGGACTGGATAAACATATGGAGCAGAGGTCCATCAGTGGCTATTAGCCGCAAGGTATAGATAGGGACTCACAGGCTGGGGCAGGTGATGCACTGTATTCTTGGTGCTGGGGGGGGGAACAGTGGGGGGGCTTCTAGTGTCCTGGCCCTACTGCTGGACCTCCTGATGGCCCCTGGTATTTTTGGCCACTGTGTGACAGAGTGTTGGACTAGATGGGCCATTGGTCTGATCCAGCATTGGCTTCTCTTATGTTCTTATGTTATGTTCTTAATCCAGCAGTACTCCCAAGACAAACCAAGCTCAACCCTGTGTACATGGGAGAACAGAAACTCAGTGTGTGCACACTTCTTCACATACATTGAAACAGATTTCCTTAAATATTACATGCAGGTGGTAGTTAGTTGCCAGAAAGAGCTGATTAGAGTCAAGATGCATAAGTAACTGAGCAATAAATATAGCTAAGATTGGAATAACACATGTAGTAGGACATGTAAATAGCAGCAGAACATTGGTATACAGATAATAAAGGAGTTAACAACAGATGTGAGAACCAAGTTTGAGTTCAGTGGCCTCTATAAGAATAAGAAGAAGCAATTGGATTTATACCCCCCCCCTTCACTACCCAAAGGCGTCTCAGAGCGGCTTACAAACTCCTTTCCCTTCCCCTTCCCACAACAGACACCCTGTGAGGTAGGTGGGGCTGAGAGAGCTCTGACAGAAACTGCTCTTTTTGCAAGAACAGCTGTATCAGAACTACAGCTTGCCCAAGGTCATCCAGCCAGGTGCAAGTGGAGGAGTGGGGAATCAAACCCGGTTCTCCCAGATTATAGTCCGTGCACTTAACCACTACACCAAAAGACTAACAAAGTTTAATTTCTGGTATAAGTAAGAACAGAATGACTTAGCATGTATAGTGAGATAAGAAGCCGATGTCTCTATTAAGTCCTGGGGGTTCCATTGTCCTGAGTGTTGTAATAACTTGTAATTCAGCAGTCTTCCATTCCAGTCTGTTTCTGAAATTCCTTTGCAATAAAACAGCAACATTGAGGTCACCCATTGAATGTCCTGGAAGGTTCATGTGCTCTCCTACAGGTTTCTCAGTCTTGTGATTCTTGTTGTCAGGTCTGTGGGTTTTTTGCCCCTAAGCATTTATCTCCCTGCTCTAATCAAGCTGATTACAATATGCTTTGTACCTCTGCACCCCGAATGCCTCCCTTGCAACACCCCTCCCTCCTTCTGACTGGGATATAAGGACTCAGGGATTTCCATTCTTGTTTGTATCTGATGAAGGGAGCTCTCACTCCCGAAAGCTCATACCCCAAAAATCTTGCTGATTTCTAAGGTTTGTTATGGTACCTTTGCTGACAGTAAATTCTCCAGGATGGAAGCAGCCGGAGAGGGAAGACAGGTTGAGATGTGGACAAGGAAGGGTTCAAATTCCTCCTGTCACAGGCCGTGTGTGAAATTTCACTCTTTGCGGAGATTTCACACGATCCTAGGAGATGGTATCGCATAGTAGTTAGTGTTAGGCTCTCTGATTTTAGTAGAGCCAGGAATCACTGTTAATGTAGCAGAGTTTACTAGGCATTTCTGCGCAGTAAGGCTTTGGTACTGAGTGTGCTAGCAGACTTACAAAGTTACACAGAGCCAGTAGTCAGATCTAAAACCAACAGGAGTTCTTTATTATATGGAACTCCATTCTAGCCAGTAGTCAGATCTAAAACCAACAGGAGTTCTTTATTATATGGAACTCTATTCTAGACAGTACAGATGAGAGATAGGGATATAATCTATTCTAACTACCTAGGATGGGTTTGGATGCAGGAAAGAGTACCCCTGCACCCATTTTATTTATTTATTTATTTATTTATTTTATTAAATTTATACCCCACCCTCCCTACAAAGGGCTCAGGGCGGCTTACAGATAGGGCACTTTGTGCCAATAAATAGACAGAATAAAACACAATAAACACAATAAAATAAAAGATGTTCAAAGATGGAGAAAGGTATGCACCTGGAGCCACAATTTGGAATGTCAGTCTGTAGCAGGCAGGGAAAGGGTGGGGGGAACACATTTACCAGCCCTCCTCATCTTGCTGAGGATTTGGTTCCCTGCTTCCTACTCAGGGACCTATAGAACAGGGGAACCCAACAATGCTCCCTCTAAGCTATGGAGTCTCATGAGCAAAAATTCTACTTTGTGAGCTACTGGCATCAAAGTTGTGAGTGAGCCATTTGGCTACTGCATTAAATTAGTTTGCTCTGGAGCCTTCCTTCCTGAGCCGAGACAAAAATGTGTGAGCCAGAGGCTAAAAAACTGTGCGCTAGCTCACACTAACTCAGCTTAGAGGGAACACTGGAACCCAACATGGTGCACCCGAGCACCTGCCCACACCTTTCCTGGCACTCAATGAGTGTTTTTTAAGAAAGTAGGGGGCTGGGGGGGGGGCATTTGCCCAGCAAGGTTTCTTATTTGCCCACTGGAGTTTCGATGGGCTGCGCAGATTTTTGAAAATGTTGCTTTGGCAGAATCTGCCACCACAGCACAAAGGTCTTCCCTGTGTGGCCGAAGGTAAGCTGTGGCAGGCATTTTGCTGCTGGCTCCACCTCCTATGGCAGCCATTTTGCTGCTGGCTCCTCCTCCTATGGCAGCCATTTTGCTGCTGGCTCCGCCTCCTATGGCAGCCATTTTGCTGCTGACCCCGCCTCCTATGGCAGCCATTTTGTTCCTGCACCCACCACGCTGTGTCAGAACCCCAAAGGTGCCGGTAGGCTCCAAAATTTTGGGCCCCCTGCTGTAAAACTTGGGTGTGGCCAGAGGCACGAGCCGTTGGGCACCGGTTGGAGGGCCGGAGTTAAAGGGCTCGCCGCCAAGGCATCTGGGGAAGCCAGCACAGGAATCTCGGACTGCCCATGCCATTCTCTGTACTGTTCTATGTGCACAAAGGGGAGAAGATCAGTCTCTAACTCTCTTCCTTCTCCCCTCCTGCTTCGTGCCAGCTCTTCGTGATCGACAACGGCGCCGACGACTGGCGGATTGCAATGACCTACGAGCGCATCCTGTACATCAGCTTGGAGATGGTGGTGTGCGCCATCCACCCCATCCCTGGGGAGTACAAGTTTTTTTGGACGGCCCGGCTGGCCTTCTCGTACACGGCTTCGCGGGCGGAGGCCGATGTGGACATCATTCTCTCCATCCCCATGTTCCTGCGCCTCTACCTGATCGCCCGCGTCATGCTCTTGCACAGCAAGCTCTTCACGGACGCCTCCTCCCGCAGCATCGGGGCCCTGAACAAAATCAACTTCAACACCCGCTTCGTCATGAAGACCCTCATGACCATCTGTCCCGGGACTGTCTTGCTGGTCTTCAGCATCTCCTTGTGGATTATCGCTGCCTGGACGGTGCGCGTGTGTGAGAGGTGAGCCGCTTGCACGGGCATTCCCAGGGCCTTGCCGCGGCAAAGGCAGCGAGAATTCGTTCTGTGCTCGAGAACTCACAGTGTTCTGCAACCCGAATTCTGTGCTCAGCAGAAATTTCAGTATTGCAGCTTGCATTCGTTGTTGCCGTCAAAGAGGCCTGTAGCCAGGATTTTGTGGCTTGTGGGGCAAAAAAACATTCTGGTGGGGCTGCCATTATTTGCCATAATGAAGGGGTGTGGCATGCACCCCTCTCCCTCCCCTCCTGAAGTTTTTAAAGGGCCCTTCAGCTGACCAGCGGGGAGCAGTGTTCCCTCTAAGGTGTGGAGTCTTGTGAGCAAAATTGCTACTTTGTGAGCTTTACTGGCATTATAGTTCTGAGCGAGCAGTTTGGCTACTGCATAAATTAGCTTGCTCTGGAGCCCTCCTTCCTGAGCTAAGACAAAAATGTGTGAGCCGGAGGCTAGAAAACTGTGAGCCAGCTCACACTGACTCAGCTTAGAGGGAACACTGGCGGGGAGCCCTTTAAATCTTGCAGGAGGGAGGGAGAGAGGCACGCACCACTCCCCACTTCTTCTTAAAAGCAGTTTAAGGATCCCTTTAAATGCTTTTGGGAAGAAGCGGGGGGCCTTTAAAGAAGGGGGCTGTCCCTTTAAGGAAGGGGGCGGAGCCCCCAATAGCCCCACTGTAGCCACGGGCCAGCCGTCAAGTCACAGCTGACTTATGGCGACTCCATAGGGTTTTCGAGGTTGAGACATTCAGAGGTGGCCACCCTCTGCGTCACAACCCTGGGCTTCCTTGGAGATCTCCCATCCAAATGCTAGCTAGGGCTGACCCTGCTTAGCTTCCGAGATCTGATGAGATCGGGCTAGCCTGGGCTGCCTAGCGACTTGTTGTACCATGATAAAAACAGAGCGGATAACGTACGCAGCATTTATTGCTAGTTTCCCCAATCTAACGCATTTAGAGTCCAACGGCACCTTTAAGACCAACAAAGGTGCCATTGGACTCTAGATTTGTTGTACTGCTTCAGACCAACACGGCTGACCCACTGGATTGACCTAATTTAGTCCGGTTTTACCGCCAAGACTGAAGTCCCCTCCGCAGCTTCTGCAAGCCTGGTCTGTCCAACCCACCCGAGCATTCGGCATTTGCAAGCATATGTTTGCAACTGCGAGAGCTCGAAACTTGATTTTTAAGCATACGCTCAAATCTGTGGGCCAGGCTACACGTGATGTCGAGTTCCACGGCTGGAACTTTATTTATTTACTTAAAGCAAGCAACTTTAGACATGTTTATCCCTTAACAGGGGTTATTTCATAGAAAAAGTGGTGCAAGAGCTCATTAGCATAACTCGTTAGCATAACTTATTTGCATATGCCACACCCCCTGACATCACCGGAAGTGTGTCAGAAGGCAACACCCACTGCTCAGGCTCCACTGGACTGGTTTGGATTGCTAGCTATGGGGGGGGGGGGAACATGCAGATCTGTCCTTGCAGGGGGGGGAGAGCTTGTACCTGAACAAAACTTGGTCTTAAAGGTGCCACTGGACTGTTTTGGACCGGGGGGTTGGGGGGAGCTCTGCAACTTACCTGGCTGCTTCTTGCTCTGACTGAGGGCTGCTGGGAGCAGGGGGTGGGGCTTATTGCATGTGCCCGCCCCCTGGGCTCTTTACTGCCGGAGCTCCGCTCCTGTGCACTCCTGCAGGAAATGACCCCTGTCCCTTAAAAAAGCAGAGTTCCCCCAGTGAGAGATGTGGATTAGGGGCTGGGGAAAGGGTGGGGTTATCTCTCCTCCAGGCCCTCACCATTTCCCTGATGCCTCCCCTCCCGGTAGAGGGGAAAGGGCGTGTTCTCTGCGGCACTGCTCTCCTGCTCCCTCTGTGCCCGTAAAGTGCTGTCAAATCGCAGCTGATTAATGCCGACTCCTTAGAGGTGGTGTGCCACTGCCTGCCTCTCTGCCTGGCCCGTTTAAGTACGAACCGAGGCCAGCCCTGCTTAGCTTCCAAGACACGACAAGATTAGGCTAGCCTCGGCTATCCAGGTCAATGCAAGAGAGGTTCAGTGGTGGTCTTGCCGTTGCCTGCCTCTGTGTAGCCACCTTGGACTTCCTTGGTGGTCTCCCCTCCAAGGACTAACCGGGGCCGACCCTGCTTAGCTTCCCGGATTGGACGAGACGGAGCTAGCCAGGGCCTCTTTTTCCCTACCAAGGCCTAAAGGGGCTAGAGCAGAGGTGTCGAACTCGTTTGTAACGAGGGCTGTACTCATCTTAGAGGGAACACTGCCTATGGGGGGGTGCCCCAATTGCTATGTGCTTTTGAAAGAGGCCTGGGGGAGGAGTGCGGAGGCTAGAGAGTAGGTCGCCATCCCTCCGATGGGGCTGGGGGATCCCCCGCTTTCGAGGGCCCCAGTCCGCCGACGGCCAGTTGGCTGGCGGAGGGATCCCTGCCCCCAAAGAGCCCCATCGCGTCCAACGTGCCTGACACAATGATGTCACCCAGAGGCGACATCATCACTCTGGGCACATCGTGTGGGGGACGCTCTAGCATTTGGCCAAAAACTCTATGGTGACCATAGAGGTTTTGGCCAAATGCTAGAGCGTCTCCTGCACAACGTGCCCAGTGCAATGACATCGCAGGCAGCCAGGTAAGACCTGGCAACTCTTCCAAAGAGGGTGCGGTGAAGGCTGAGGGGGCAGTTGGGGAGGGGATTGCTGCCCACCACCCCAAATCAACCCCTCTAATTTAGCTGCCTGAGTGGGTCTCATTGTAGGGTCAGCCTTGCTCCCTAGCCCTGTGGCCCCGATCAACCCGTGATCAACTCGACGGTCCAGCCCCAGAACTCCAGCACCATGCACTGTTTGGCACTCAGCTTCCTGGGAGGCACATGGCTACCGATGCTCCCTCTAAGCTGTGGAGTCTTGTGAGCAGAGATTCTACTTTGTGAGCTACTAGCATTAAAATTGTGAGTGAGCAATTTGGTACCTGCATACATTCGTTTGCTCTGGAGCCATCCTTCCTGAGCTAAAACAAAAATCTGTGAGCCGGAGAGCAAGCTCACACTAACTCAGCTTAGAGGGAATACTGCCGGCTACCCGGGATCTCTGCTGCAGATCTCTTTTTCTCCCTGTGTCTGCTTTTTCCCCACCTGTCGTGGCTTTCCCCCAAAGCACCCTGGGAATTGTAGTGAGGCAGCTGAGGAGGGGCGAACTCTCTCCTCCTCCTGGGCAGATGCGTCAGCGTGGAAGGAGCCGCCTGGATGTGGAAATCTTGCAATCCATCCAGCGAAGGGCATATTACTCAGCATTGCAGGGGGGTTGGGGTATAATGCTTCCAGTTGGAGAGACCTTGGCACGTGGCTTTCCCCCAGGGCACCAAGGAGTATCTCCTCCCCGCATCCCCAGCAAGGCTCGATTGTAGACTGAGCCTCTGGTTCTTCTTCTCCTCCCCGCCTGCCTCCAGGGGAGCCCAGCTGAGACGAGCCCTGGCCCTGGGAGCACACGATACCCCCCCCCCTCCTGCCTGGCATTGCCGTTTGCCAGGTAGTAATTACGCTGTAGGCGGTGGGTGGGCACGGCTTAGTCAGTCCTGTGTTGTGTTTTTTTGCAGCGGTGCCTGCCAGGGGTGACTCCACACTGGCACCCAAACGGTTCAGGCTGACGGGCCTTCCTCAGCCGGGGGTTAACATTACCCATCCCCAATGCTCCTTCACGTTACCCATGACCAATGCTCCCTCTAAGCTGTGGAGTCTTGTGAGCAAAAATTCTACTTGGTGAGCGACCGGCATAAAAGTTGTGAGCGAGCAATTTGGCTGCTGAATAACTTAGTTTGCTCCGGAGCCCTCCTTCCTGAGCGAAGGCAAAAAATGTGTGAGCCGGAGGCTAAAAAACTGTGAGCTCGCTCACACTCACTCAGCTTAGAGGGAGCACTGCCACCACCCCCTATAGGCACTGCCCATAACTGAGTGTGATCTGTTGGGGGTGGGGAGACGGAGATCCAGAAACCATTGATTGCTCTTTGCCTTGCTGTGAGTTGGCTGTAGCACACTGAGGTGCAGATCTTCAGCAATAAAACTTTTCAGGAAGGGGGGGGGCTTGCCTATCTCTGACTCGACTTGTGGGGAGACCTCCCAGGTGAATGCGTGACACTTTTACGACTGTGGGTCTGGTTTTCCTCTGCGCTCGGCCTCTGAAGGGACCTTTGGCGTTCCCTTTGGCATCAGAGAGACTTTTTTTAATGGTTTCCCATTGGACGGCTTCCACTTTCCCCCCCAGAATGCCATGGGGGTGGTGAGAAGTGGTGTCAAGTCACAGCTGACTTACAGAGACCCAGTAGGGTTTTCGACATTCAGAGGCGGTCTTGCCATTGCCTGCCTCTGCATAGCAACCCTGGGCTTCCTTGGTGGTCTCCCATCCAAGTCCTAACCGGGGCCGACCCTGCTTAGCTTCCAAGAACTGATGAGATCGGAATAGCCTGGGCCACCCAGGTCAGGGCAAGAGATGTCCAGAGGTGGTTTGCCATTGCCTGCCTCTGCGTAGCAACCTTGGACTTCCTTGGTGGTCTCCCATCTAAGTCCTAACCAGGGCCGACCCTGCTTAGCTTCCAAGAACTGATGAGATCGGGCTGGCCTGGGCCGTCCAGGTCAGGGCAAGAGATGTCCAGAGGTGGTTTGCCACTGCCTGCCTCTGCGTAGCAACCCTGGAGCTCCTCACGGGTCTCCCATCCAGTACTAACCAGGGCCGACCCTGCTTAGCTTCTGTGGCCTGATGAGATCAGGAGAGCCTGGGCCGTCCAGGTCAGAGCATTCTAATGCTAGCTGTCGCCGGAAGTCGGCTGAGCATTCTGCCCAAGAGGCAGATGAAGTTGCTTAAAGATCGGGAAGACTCTTTGTTTTCCCTCCCTGCTTTTGTGTCTGGGTTTGGCGTTTGAACGTCTGGGCTGCTGAAGAGTTCTGCAGAACTCGAAAGCTTGCGTTCGCTGACGTGTTATTTCGGTGGGTCTGGATCAAAAGGCAGTTACCCGGCTTCTGTTTAGGGATCTCCTCTCTCCGCTGAGTCAGAATAGCTTCATATTTGTCTACTCTGACTGACAGCACCCAGTTTGGCGTAATGGTTAAGAGCAGCAGACTCTAATCTGGGAGAACCGGATTTGATTCCCCACTCCTCCACATGCAGCTGCTGGTGTGGCTTGGGTCAGTCACAAGTTCTCTCAGAGCTGTTCTCTCAAGGGCAGTTCTCGAAAGAGCTCTCTCAGCCCCATCTGCCTCTGTTGTGGGGAGGGGAAGGGAAAGGAGATTGTAAACCACATTGGGACTCTGAGTGAAGGGCGGGATATAAATCCAATCTCCTCCTCCTCCTCCTCCTCCTCCTCTTCTTCTTCTTCGGATCTCAGCATCCCCTGATGCCCAGTCCAGTATCTGATCCTTTAAGTGGGAGATGTTGGGGATTGAACCTGGGACCTTCTGGGTGCAAAGTTGGTGCTCTTCTCTCCCACTTAGACACAGCTTCTCCCACATTGTGAGTGAACATGTTAAGTCCGTGCTTAACAATAATAGTCAGAGAGTGATTCAGCAAAACTCAAGTTTATTCAGCTCTTCAATCGACTTCTTCTGACACGGTACAACTCCTCATAGCCCGAACAGCTAGTCCATTTCAGCTGCTCGGTATTTAAACATTCCGGGCTAATGTAGCCACACCTACTATACATATCTCAACCTATCAGGTTGATCGCATAAAGACCAATCATAAGCTTTCCCGCTTACATATAGTTCAAATCTGATTGGCCACAATACTTTTCGGCGCGAATCCCTGCCGAAGCTGAAGCTTTGCATGGCTTCTCTATGGGAGGATTTACATACCTCCTAATGCATTCAGGGCAGCATCTGAATACATTACAAATCCCTCCCCCCTAAGCAAAAACAACTACGAACAATCATAATCACTTAGGTAGGAAGGTGCTCTTCTCGTTCTCTGAGACCGTCTCGGTGGACTCGGCTCAGGGCACATCTCCGTCAGTGGCACTTCGTTCGACTCTGGGACCGCAGAGTCAGGAACACTTCCATCCGTTACACCTAGTTCGAGAGGAGGGGTCTGCCCAGCCTCTGGAACAGTGCTGATGCCCTCAGGCCCGTCAGCACTC